>NC_091685.1:50075681-50375909 GCF_041296265.1 Equus caballus
GGCTCAGACGAAATGCCTACATCTTCCCCTTGAGCAATGGGGATGAGGCCCATATGATTGTGGTTCCACATGCTGAGGAGGAGAGAGACAATAGGCTTTTAACTAACCACGAAGTGCAATGGTTGGGAGAGTGTCAGAAAGCACCAAAGGCAGAAAGACCCCTTTACTCTCAGCCGCACCCTCCATTGCTGTAGAGGTGGAAGGCACAAAGCACTGCCTCCATCCTTCAATGGGAGACAATCCATAAACTGTCTTGAGTCCAGCTCTTTAGGAAGCTGAGAAAGAACTCGCTTTCCACAGCGCTGTTACAGCATACGAGGAGACTCTCCTACAGAGGCAGCTCAAATGCCATTTCTTCCCAGTGCTTAACTGGCCGCTTTAGGACTTCCGCTTCTGCCACAGTTCCACCTTGCCAACCCGGCTCAGACGAAATGCCTACATCTTCCCCTTCAGCAACGGGGGCGAAGCCCACATGATTGTGCTTCCACATGCTTAGCAGGAGCAGACAATAGGCGTTTTACAAACCGCCATTGTGCACTGGGTCAGAGAGTGTCAGAATGCACCTATGTCAGAAAGGGCCCTTTGCTCTCAGCCGTGCCCTCCATTGCTCTAGAGGTGGAAGGCACAAAGCACTGCCTCCATCCTTCAATTGGAGACAAGCCATCAACTGTCTTGACTCCAGCTCTTTATTAAGCTGACAAACAACTCGCTATCCACAGTCCTGTTACAGCAGACCGGGGAACTTCTCATACAAAGGCAGCTCAAATGGCATTTCTTCCCAGCCCTTAGCTTGCAGCTTTGGGACTCCTGCTTCTGCCGCAATTCCACCTTGCCAACCCGGCTCAGACGAAATGCCTACATCTTCCCCTGAAGCAACTGGGCTGAGTCCCAAATGATTGAGCGTCCACGTGCTTAGGAGGCTAGAGACTGCACGCCTTTTTCCAACCACCATTGTGCACTGCTGGAGAGAGTGTCGGAAAGCAGCTATGTCGGAAAGACCCCTTTGCTCTCAGCCGTGCCCTTCATTGCTCTAGACGTGGAATGCACAATGCACTGGCTCCCCCCCTCAAGGGGCGAAAAGCCACAGACAGTCTTCCTTCCATCTCTTTAGGAAGCTGAGAAAGAGCTCGCTTTCAACGGTGCTCTTTCTGTGTCCTGGCAACATCTCATACAAAGGCAGCTGCTATGCCATTTCTTTTCAGCGCTTAACTCGCAGATTTGGAACTTCTGCTCCTGCCGCATTTCCACCTTGCCAAACTGGCTCAGACGAAATGTCTACATCTTCCCCTTCAGCAACGGGGACGAGGCCCAGATGACTGTGCTTCCACATGCTTAGCAGGAGCAGACCATAGGCTTTTAACAAACCGCCATTGTGCACTGGGTCAGAGAGTGTCAGAATGCACCTATGTCAGAAAGGGCCCTTTGCTCTCAGCCGTGCCCTCCATTGCTCTAGAGGTGGAAGGCACAAAGCACTGCCTCCATGCTTCAATTGGAGACAAGCCATCAACTGTCTTGACTCCAGCTCTTTATTAAGCTGACAAACAACTCGCTATCCACAGTCCTGTTACAGCAGACCGGGGAACTTCTCATACAAAGGCAGCTCAAATGGCATTTCTTCCCAGCCCTTAACTCGCAGCTTTGGGACTCCTGCTTCTGCTGCAATTCCACCTTGCCAACCCGGCTCAGACGAAATGCCTACATCTTCCCCTGAAGCAACTGGGCTGAGTCCCAAATGATTGAGCGTCCACGTGCTTAGGAGGCTAGAGACTGCACGCCTTTTTCCAACCACCATTGTGCACTGCTGCAGAGAGTGTCGGAAAGCAGCTATGTCGGAAAGACCCCTTTGCTCTCAGCCGTGCCCTTCATTGCTCTAGACGTGGAATGCACAATGCACTGGCTCCCCCCCTCAAGGGGCGAAAAGCCACAGACAGTCTTCCTTCCATCTCTTTAGGAAGCTGAGAAAGAGCTCGCTTTCAATGGTGCTCTTTCTGTGTCCTGGCAACATCTCATACAAAGGCAGCTGCTATGCCATTTCTTTTCAGCGCTTAACTCGCAGATTTGGAACTTCTGCTCCTGCCGCATTTCCACCTTGCCAGACCGGCTCAGACGAAATGTCTACATCTTCCCCTTCAGCAACGGGGACGAGGCCCAGATGACTGTGCTTCCGCATGCTTAGCAGGAGCAGACCATAGGCTTTTAACAAACCGCCATTGTGCACTGGGTCAGAGAGTGTCAGAATGCACCTATGTCAGAAAGGGCCCTTTGCTCTCAGCCGTGCCCTCCATTGCTCTAGACGTGGAAGGCACAAAGCACTGCCTCCATCCTTCAATTGGAGACAAGCCATCAATTGTCCTGCTTCCAGCTCTTTAGGAAGCTGGGAAAGTACTCGCATTCCACAGTGCTCTTACAGCAGACCGGGGAACTTCTCATACAAAGGCAGCTCAAATGGCATTTCTTCCCAGCCCTTAACTCGCAGCTTTAGGACTCCTGCTTCTGCCGCAATTCCACCTTGCCAACCCGGCTCAGACGAAATGCCTACATCTTCCCCTGAAGCCACTGGGCTGAGTCCCAAATGATTGAGCGTCCACGTGCTTAGGAGGCAATAGACTGCACGCCTTTTTCCAACCACCATTGTGCACTGCTGGAGAGAGTGTCGGAAAGCAGCTATGTCAGAAAGACCCCTTTGCTCTCAGCCGTGCCCTCCATTGCTCTAGACGTGGAAGGCACAAAGCACTGCCTCCATCTTTCAATTGGAGACAAGCCATCAATTGTCCTGCTTCCAGCTCTTTAGGAAGCTGGGAAAGCACTCGCATTCCACAGTGCTCTTACAGCGTCCTGGGAACGTCTCATACAAAGGCAGCTGAACACCGTGTCTTTTCAGCCCTTAACTCACCAATCTGCAACATCTGCTTCTGCCGCATTTCCACCTTGCCAACCCGGCTCAGACGAAACGCCTACATCTTCCCCAGAAGCAACTGTGCTCCTTCCCAAATGAGTGAGCATCCACATGCTTAGGAGGCGATAAACTGCATGCCTTTTTCCCACCACCATTTTACACTGCTTAGAGAGCGTCGGAAAGCAGCTATGTCAGAAAGGCCCCTTTGCTCTCAGCCATGCCCTCCATTGCTCTCGAGGTGGAAGGCACAAGGCACTGGTTCTGGATCCACCCCTCAATGGGAGACAAACCACATCTTGTCCTGCTTCCAGCTCTTTAGGATGTGGAGAAAAATCTCCCTTTCCACAGTGCTCTTACAGCGTCCTGAGAACATCTCATACAAAGGAGGCTGAACGCCGTTTCTTTTCAGCACTTAACTCGCCAGTCTGGGCCATCTGCATCCTACACGTTTCCACCTTGCCACCCGGCTCAGACGAAATGCCTACATCTTCACCTTGAGCAATGGGGATGAGGCCCATATGATTGTGGTTCCACATGCTGAGGAGGAGAGAGACAATAGGCTTTTAACTAACCACGAAGTGCAATGGATGGGAGAGTGTCAGAAAGCAGCAATGGCAGAAAGACCCCTTTACTCTCAGCCGCGCCCTCCATTGCTGTAGAGGTGGAAGGCACAAAGCACTGCCTCCATCCTTCAATGGGAGACAATCCATAAACTGTCTTGCCTCCAGCTCTTTAGGAAGCTGAGAAAGAACTCGCTTTCCACAGTGCTGTTACAGCATACGAGGAAACTCTCCTACAGAGGCAGCTCAAATGCCGTTTCTTCCCAGTGCTTAACTGGCCGCTTTAGGACTTCCGCTTCTGCCACAGTTCCACCTTGCCAACCCGGCTCAGACGAAATGTCTACATCTTCCCCTTCAGCAACGGGGGCGAAGCCCACATGATTGTGCTTCCACATGCTTAGCAGGAGCAGACAATAGGCGTTTTACAAACCGCCATTGTGCACTGGGTCAGAGAGTGTCAGAATGCACCTATGTCAGAAAGGGCCCTTTGCTCTCAGCCGTGCCCTCCATTGCTCTAGAGGTGGAAGGCACAAAGCACTGCCTCCATCCTTCAATTGGAGACAAGCCATCAACTGTCTTGCCTCCAGCTCTTTAGGAAGCTGACAAACAACTCGCTTTCCACAGTCCTGTTACAGCAGACCGGGGAACTTCTCATACAAAGGCAGCTCAAATGGCATTTCTTCCCAGCCCTTAACTCGCAGCTTTGGGACTCCTGCTTCTGCCGCAATTCCACCTTGCCAACCCGGCTCAGACGAAATGCCTACATCTTCCCCTGAAGCCACTTGGCTGAGTCCCAAATGATTGAGCGTCCACGTGCTTAGGAGGCGATAGACTGCACGCCTTTTTCCAACCACCATTGTGCACTGCTGGAGAGAGTGTCGGAAAGCAGCTATGTCAGAAAGACCCTTTTGCTCTCAGCCGTGCCCTTCATTGCTCTAGACGTGGAATGCACAATGCACTGGCTCCCCCTCTCAAGGGGCGTCAAGCCACAGACCTTCTTCCTTCCATCTCTTTAGGAAGCTGAGAAAGAGCTCGCTTTCAGCGGTGCTCTTTCTGTGTCCTGGCAACATCTCATACAAAGGCAGCTGCTATGCCATTTCTTTTCAGCGCTTAACTCGCAGATTTGGAACTTCTGCTCCTCCCGCATTTCCACCTTGCCAAACCGGCTCAGACGAAATGTCTACATCTTCCCCTTCAGCAACGGGGACGAGGCCCAGATGACTGTGCTTCCGCATGCTTAGCAGGAGCAGACCATAGGCTTTTAACAAACCGCCATTGTGCACTGGGTCAGAGAGTGTCAGAATGCACCTATGTCAGAAAGGGCCCTTTGCTCTCAGCCGTGCCCTCCATTGCTCTAGAGGTGGAAGGCACAAAGCACTGCCTCCATGCTTCAATTGGAGACAAGCCATCAACTGTCTTGACTCCAGCTCTTTATTAAGCTGACAAACAACTCGCTATCCACAGTCCTGTTACAGCAGACCAGGGAACTTCTCATACAAAGGCAGCTCAAATGGCATTTCTTCCCAGCCCTTAGCTTGCAGCTTTGGGACTCCTGCTTCTGCCGCAATTCCACCTTGCCAACCCGGCTCAGACGAAATGCCTACATCTTCCCCTGAAGCAACTGGGCTGAGTCCCAAATGATTGAGCGTCCACGTGCTTAGGAGGCTAGAGACTGCACGCCTTTTTCCAACCACCATTGTGCACTGCTGGAGAGAGTGTCGGAAAGCAGCTATGTCGGAAAGACCCCTTTGCTCTCAGCCGTGCCCTTCATTGCTCTAGGCGTGGAATGCACAATGCACTGGCTCCCCCCCTCAAGGGGCGAAAAGCCACAGACAGTCTTCCTTCCATCTCTTTAGGAAGCTGAGAAAGAGCTCGCTTTCAACGGTGCTCTTTCTGTGTCCTGGCAACATCTCATACAAAGGCAGCTGCTATGCCATTTCTTTTCAGCGCTTAACTCGCAGATTTGGAACTTCTGCTCCTGCCGCATTTCCACCTTGCCAGACCGGCTCAGACGAAATGTCTACATCTTCCCCTTCAGCAACGGGGACGAGGCCCAGATGACTGTGCTTCCGCATGCTTAGCAGGAGCAGACCATAGGCTTTTAACAAACCGCCATTGTGCACTGGGTCAGAGAGTGTCAGAATGCACCTATGTCAGAAAGGGCCCTTTGCTCTCAGCCGTGCCCTCCATTGCTCTAGACGTGGAAGGCACAAAGCACTGCCTCCATCCTTCAATTGGAGACAAGCCATCAATTGTCCTGCTTCCAGCTCTTTAGGAAGCTGGGAAAGTACTCGCATTCCACAGTGCTCTTACAGCAGACCGGGGAACTTCTCATACAAAGGCAGCTCAAATGGCATTTCTTCCCAGCCCTTAAATCGCAGCTTTAGGACTCCTGCTTCTGCCGCAATTCCACCTTGCCAACCCGGCTCAGACGAAATGCCTACATCTTCCCCTGAAGCCACTGGGCTGAGTCCCAAATGATTGAGCGTCCACGTGCTTAGGAGGCAATAGACTGCACGCCTTTTTCCAACCACCATTGTGCACTGCAGGAGAGAGTGTCGGAAAGCAGCTATGTCAGAAAGACCCCTTTGCTCTCAGCCGTGCCCTCCATTGCTCTAGACGTGGAAGGCACAAAGCACTGCCTCCATCTTTCAATTGGAGACAAGCCATCAATTGTCCTGCTTCCAGCTCTTTAGGAAGCTGGGAAAGCACTCGCATTCCACAGTGCTCTTACAGCGTCCTGGGAACGTCTCATAAAAAGGCAGCTGAACACCGTGTCTTTTCAGCCCTTAACTCACCAATCTGCAACATCTGCTTCTGCCGCATTTCCACCTTGCCAACCCGGCTCAGACGAAACGCCTACATCTTCCCCAGAAGCAACTGTGCTCATTCCCAAATGAGTGAGCATCCACATGCTTAGGAGGCGATAAACTGCATGCCTTTTTCCCACCACCATTTTACACTGCTTAGAGAGCGTCGGAAAGCAGCTATGTCAGAAAGGCCCCTTTGCTCTCAGCCATGCCCTCCATTGCTCTCGAGGTGGAAGGCACAAGGCACTGGTTCTGGATCCACCCCTCAATGGGAGACAAACCACATCTTGTCCTGCTTGCAGCTCTTTAGGATGTGGAGAAAAATCTCCCTTTCCACACTGCTCTTACAGCGTCCTGAGAACATCTCATACAAAGGAGGCTGAACGCCGTTTCTTTTCAGCACTTAACTCGCCAGTCTGGGCCATCTGCATCCTACACGTTTCCACCTTGCCACCCGGCTCAGACGAAATGCCTACATCTTCACCTTGAGCAATGGGGATGAGGCCCATATGATTGTGGTTCCACATGCTGAGGAGGAGAGAGACAATAGGCTTTTAACTAACCACGAAGTGCAATGGTTGGGAGAGTGTCAGAAAGCACCAAAGGCAGAAAGACCCCTTTACTCTCAGCCGCGCCCTCCATTGCTGTAGAGGTGGAAGGCACAAAGCACTGCCTCCATCCTTCAATGGGAGACAATCCATAAACTGTCTTGAGTCCAGCTCTTTAGGAAGCTGAGAAAGAACTCGCTTTCCACAGCGCTGTTACAGCATACGAGGAGACTCTCCTACAGAGGCAGCTCAAATGCCATTTCTTCCCAGTGCTTAACTGGCCGCTTTAGGACTTCCGCTTCTGCCACAGTTCCACCTTGCCAACCCGGCTCAGACGAAATGCCTACATCTTCCCCTTCAGCAACGGGGGCGAAGCCCACATGATTGTGCTTCCACATGCTTAGCAGGAGCAGACAATAGGCTTTTTACAAACCGCCATTGTGCACTGGGTCAGAGAGTGTCAGAATGCACCTATGTCAGAAAGGGCCCTTTGCTCTCAGCCGTGCCCTCCATTGCTCTAGAGGTGGAAGGCACAAAGCACTGCCTCCATCCTTCAATTGGAGATAAGCCATCAACTGTCTTGCCTCCAGCTCTTTAGGAAGCTGACAAACAACTCGCTTTCCACAGTCCTGTTACAGCAGACCGGGGAACTTCTCATACAAAGGCAGCTCAAGTGGCATTTCTTCCCAGCCCTTAACTCGCAGCTTTGGGACTCCTGCTTCTGCCGCAATTCCACCTTGCCAACCCGGCTCAGACGAAATGCCTACATCTTCCCCTGAAGCCACTTGGCTGAGTCCCAAATGATTGAGCGTCCACGTGCTTAGGAGGCAATAGACTGCACGCCTTTTTCCAACCACCATTGTGCACTGCTGGAGAGAGTGTCGGAAAGCAGCTATGTCAGAAAGACCCCTTTGCTCTCAGCCGTGCCCTTCATTGCTCTAGACGTGGAATGCACAATGCACTGGCTCCCCCTCTCAAGGGGCGTCAAGCCACAGACCTTCTTCCTTCCATCTCTTTAGGAAGCTGAGAAAGAGCTCGCTTTCAGCGGTGCTCTTTCTGTGTCCTGGCAACATCTCATACAAAGGCAGCTGCTATGCCATTTCTTTTCAGCGCTTAACTCGCAGATTTGGAACTTCTGCTCCTGCCGCATTTCCACCTTGCCAAACCGGCTCAGACGAAATGTCTACATCTTCCCCTTCAGCAACGGGGACGAGGCCCAGATGACTGTGCTTCCGCATGCTTAGCAGGAGCAGACCATAGGCTTTTAACAAACCGCCATTGTGCACTGGGTCAGAGAGTGTCAGAATGCACCTATGTCAGAAAGGGCCCTTTGCTCTCAGCCGTGCCCTCCATTGCTCTAGAGGTGGAAGGCACAAAGCACTGCCTCCATGCTTCAATTGGAGACAAGCCATCAACTGTCTTGACTCCAGCTCTTTATTAAGCTGACAAACAACTCGCTATCCACAGTCCTGTTACAGCAGACCGGGGAACTTCTCATACAAAGGCAGCTCAAATGGCATTTCTTCCCAGCCCTTAGCTTGCAGCTTTGGGACTCCTGCTTCTGCCGCAATTCCACCTTGCCAACCCGGCTCAGACGAAATGCCTACATCTTCCCCTGAAGCAACTGGGCTGAGTCCCAAATGATTGAGCGTCCACGTGCTTAGGAGGCTAGAGACTGCACGCCTTTTTCCAACCACCATTGTGCACTGCTGGAGAGAGTGTCGGAAAGCAGCTATGTCGGAAAGACCCCTTTGCTCTCAGCCGTGCCCTTCATTGCTCTAGGCGTGGAATGCACAATGCACTGGCTCCCCCCCTCAAGGGGCGAAAAGCCACAGACAGTCTTCCTTCCATCTCTTTAGGAAGCTGAGAAAGAGCTCGCTTTCAACGGTGCTCTTTCTGTGTCCTGGCAACATCTCATACAAAGGCAGCTGCTATGCCATTTCTTTTCAGCGCTTAACTCGCAGATTTGGAACTTCTGCTCCTGCCGCATTTCCACCTTGCCAGACCGGCTCAGACGAAATGTCTACATCTTCCCCTTCAGCAACGGGGACGAGGCCCAGATGACTGTGCTTCCGCATGCTTAGCAGGAGCAGACCATAGGCTTTTAACAAACCGCCATTGTGCACTGGGTCAGAGAGTGTCAGAATGCACCTATGTCAGAAAGGGCCCTTTGCTCTCAGCCGTGCCCTCCATTGCTCTAGACGTGGAAGGCACAAAGCACTGCCTCCATCCTTCAATTGGAGACAAGCCATCAATTGTCCTGCTTCCAGCTCTTTAGGAAGCTGGGAAAGTACTCGCATTCCACAGTGCTCTTACAGCAGACCGGGGAACTTCTCATACAAAGGCAGCTCAAATGGCATTTCTTCCCAGCCCTTAACTCGCAGCTTTAGGACTCCTGCTTCTGCCGCAATTCCACCTTGCCAACCCGGCTCAGACGAAATGCCTACATCTTCCCCTGAAGCCACTGGGCTGAGTCCCAAATGATTGAGCGTCCACGTGCTTAGGAGGCAATAGACTGCACGTCTTTTTCCAACCACCATTGTGCACTGCAGGAGAGAGTGTCGGAAAGCAGCTATGTCAGAAAGACCCCTTTGCTCTCAGCCGTGCCCTCCATTGCTCTAGACGTGGAAGGCACAAAGCACTGCCTCCATCTTTCAATTGGAGACAAGCCATCAATTGTCCTGCTTCCAGCTCTTTAGGAAGCTGGGAAAGCACTCGCATTCCACAGTGCTCTTACAGCGTCCTGGGAACGTCTCATACAAAGGCAGCTGAACACCGTGTCTTTTCAGCCCTTAACTCACCAATCTGCAACATCTGCTTCTGCCGCATTTCCACCTTGCCAACCCGGCTCAGACGAAACGCCTACATCTTCCCCAGAAGCAACTGTGCTCCTTCCCAAATGAGTGAGCATCCACATGCTTAGGAGGCGATAAACTGCATGCCTTTTTCCCACCACCATTTTACACTGCTTAGAGAGCGTCGGAAAGCAGCTATGTCAGAAAGGCCCCTTTGCTCTCAGCCATGCCCTCCATTGCTCTCGAGGTGGAAGGCACAAGGCACTGGTTCTGGATCCACCCCTCAATGGGAGACAAACCACATCTTGTCCTGCTTCCAGCTCTTTAGGATGTGGAGAAAAATCTCCCTTTCCACAGTGCTCTTACAGCGTCCTGAGAACATCTCATACAAAGGAGGCTGAACGCCGTTTCTTTTCAGCACTTAACTCGCCAGTCTGGGCCATCTGCATCCTACACGTTTCCACCTTGCCACCCGGCTCAGACGAAATGCCTACATCTTCACCTTGAGCAATGGGGATGAGGCCCATATGATTGTGGTTCCACATGCTGAGGAGGAGAGAGACAATAGGCTTTTAACTAACCACGAAGTGCAATGGTTGGGAGAGTGTCAGAAAGCACCAAAGGCAGAAAGACCCCTTTACTCTCAGCCGCGCCCTCCATTGCTGTAGAGGTGGAAGGCACAAAGCACTGCCTCCATCCTTCAATGGGAGACAATCCATAAACTGTCTTGAGTCCAGCTCTTTAGGAAGCTGAGAAAGAACTCGCTTTCCACAGCGCTGTTACAGCATACGAGGAGACTCTCCTACAGAGGCAGCTCAAATGCCATTTCTTCCCAGTGCTTAACTGGCCGCTTTAGGACTTCCGCTTCTGCCACAGTTCCACCTTGCCAACGCGGCTCAGACGAAATGCCTACATCTTCCCCTTCAGCAACGGGGGCGAAGCCCACATGATTGTGCTTCCACATGCTTAGCAGGAGCAGACAATAGGCTTTTTACAAACCGCCATTGTGCACTGGGTCAGAGAGTGTCAGAATGCACCTATGTCAGAAAGGGCCCTTTGCTCTCAGCCGTGCCCTCCATTGCTCTAGAGGTGGAAGGCACAAAGCACTGCCTCCATCCTTCAATTGGAGACAAGCCATCAACTGTCTTGCCTCCAGCTCTTTAGGAAGCTGACAAACAACTCGCTTTCCACAGTCCTGTTACAGCAGACCGGGGAACTTCTCATACAAAGGCAGCTCAAATGGCATTTCTTCCCAGCCCTTAACTCGCAGCTTTGGGACTCCTGCTTCTGCCGCAATTCCACCTTGCCAACCCGGCTCAGACGAAATGCCTACATCTTCCCCTGAAGCCACTGGGCTGAGTCCCAAATGATTGAGCGTCCACGTGCTTAGGAGGCAATAGACTGCACGCCTTTTTCCAACCACCATTGTGCACTGCTGGAGAGAGTGTCGGAAAGCAGCTATGTCAGAAAGACCCCTTTGCTCTCAGCCGTGCCCTTCATTGCTCTAGACGTGGAATGCACAATGCACTGGCTCCCCCTCTCAAGGGGCGTCAAGCCACAGACCTTCTTCCTTCCATCTCTTTAGGAAGCTGAGAAAGAGCTCGCTTTCAGCGGTGCTCTTTCTGTGTCCTGGCAACATCTCATACAAAGGCAGCTGCTATGCCATTTCTTTTCAGCGCTTAACTCGCAGATTTGGAACTTCTGCTCCTGCCGCATTTCCACCTTGCCAAACCGGCTCAGACGAAATGTCTACATCTTCCCCTTCAGCAACGGGGACGAGGCCCAGATGACTGTGCTTCCGCATGCTTAGCAGGAGCAGACCATAGGCTTTTAACAAACCGCCATTGTGCACTGGGTCAGAGAGTGTCAGAATGCACCTATGTCAGAAAGGGCCCTTTGCTCTCAGCCGTGCCCTCCATTGCTCTAGACGTGGAAGGCACAAAGCACTGCCTCCATCCTTCAATTGGAGACAAGCCATCAATTGTCCTGCTTCCAGCTCTTTAGGAAGCTGGGAAAGCACTCGCATTCCACAGTGCCCTTACAGCGTCCTGGGAACGTCTCATACAAAGGCAGCTGAACACCGTGTCTTTTCAGCCCTTAACTCACCAATCTGCAACATCTGCTTCTGCCGCATTTCCACCTTGCCAACCCGGCTCAGACGAAACGCCTACATCTTCCCCAGAAGCAACTGTGCTCCTTCCCAAATGAGTGAGCATCCACATGCTTAGGAGGCGATAAACTGCATGCCTTTTTCCCACCACCATTTTACACTGCTTAGAGAGCGTCGGAAAGCAGCTATGTCAGAAAGGCCCCTTTGCTCTCAGCCATGCCCTCCATTGCTCTCGAGGTGGAAGGCACAAGGCACTGGTTCTGGATCCACCCCTCAATGGGAGACAAACCACATCTTGTCCTGCTTGCAGCTCTTTAGGATGTGGAGAAAAAACTCCCTTTCCACAGTGCTCTTACAGCGTCCTGAGAACATCTCATACAAAGGAGGCTGAACGCCGTTTCTTTTCAGCACTTAACTCGCCAGTCTGGGCCATCTGCATCCTACACGTTTCCACCTTGCCACCCGGCTCAGACGAAATGCCTACATCTTCACCTTGAGCAATGGGGATGAGGCCCATATGATTGTGGTTCCACATGCTGAGGAGGAGAGAGACAATAGGCTTTTAACTAACCACGAAGTGCAATGGTTGGGAGAGTGTCAGAAAGCACCAAAGGCAGAAAGACCCCTTTACTCTCAGCCGCACCCTCCATTGCTGTAGAGGTGGAAGGCACAAAGCACTGCCTCCATCCTTCAATGGGAGACAATCCATAAACTGTCTTGAGTCCAGCTCTTTAGGAAGCTGAGAAAGAACTCGCTTTCCACAGCGCTGTTACAGCATACGAGGAGACTCTCCTACAGAGGCAGCTCAAATGCCATTTCTTCCCAGTGCTTAACTGGCCGCTTTAGGACTTCCGCTTCTGCCACAGTTCCACCTTGCCAACCCGGCTCAGACGAAATGCCTACATCTTCCCCTTCAGCAACGGGGGCGAAGCCCACATGATTGTGCTTCCACATGCTTAGCAGGAGCAGACAATAGGCGTTTTACAAACCGCCATTGTGCACTGGGTCAGAGAGTGTCAGAATGCACCTATGTCAGAAAGGGCCCTTTGCTCTCAGCCGTGCCCTCCATTGCTCTAGAGGTGGAAGGCACAAAGCACTGCCTCCATCCTTCAATTGGAGACAAGCCATCAACTGTCTTGACTCCAGCTCTTTATTAAGCTGACAAACAACTCGCTATCCACAGTCCTGTTACAGCAGACCGGGGAACTTCTCATACAAAGGCAGCTCAAATGGCATTTCTTCCCAGCCCTTAGCTTGCAGCTTTGGGACTCCTGCTTCTGCCGCAATTCCACCTTGCCAACCCGGCTCAGACGAAATGCCTACATCTTCCCCTGAAGCAACTGGGCTGAGTCCCAAATGATTGAGCGTCCACGTGCTTAGGAGGCTAGAGACTGCACGCCTTTTTCCAACCACCATTGTGCACTGCTGGAGAGAGTGTCGGAAAGCAGCTATGTCGGAAAGACCCCTTTGCTCTCAGCCGTGCCCTTCATTGCTCTAGACGTGGAATGCACAATGCACTGGCTCCCCCCCTCAAGGGGCGAAAAGCCACAGACAGTCTTCCTTCCATCTCTTTAGGAAGCTGAGAAAGAGCTCGCTTTCAACGGTGCTCTTTCTGTGTCCTGGCAACATCTCATACAAAGGCAGCTGCTATGCCATTTCTTTTCAGCGCTTAACTCGCAGATTTGGAACTTCTGCTCCTGCCGCATTTCCACCTTGCCAAACTGGCTCAGACGAAATGTCTACATCTTCCCCTTCAGCAACGGGGACGAGGCCCAGATGACTGTGCTTCCACATGCTTAGCAGGAGCAGACCATAGGCTTTTAACAAACCGCCATTGTGCACTGGGTCAGAGAGTGTCAGAATGCACCTATGTCAGAAAGGGCCCTTTGCTCTCAGCCGTGCCCTCCATTGCTCTAGAGGTGGAAGGCACAAAGCACTGCCTCCATGCTTCAATTGGAGACAAGCCATCAACTGTCTTGACTCCAGCTCTTTATTAAGCTGACAAACAACTCGCTATCCACAGTCCTGTTACAGCAGACCGGGGAACTTCTCATACAAAGGCAGCTCAAATGGCATTTCTTCCCAGCCCTTAGCTTGCAGCTTTGGGACTCCTGCTTCTGCCGCAATTCCACCTTGCCAACCCGGCTCAGACGAAATGCCTACATCTTCCCCTGAAGCAACTGGGCTGAGTCCCAAATGATTGAGCGTCCACGTGCTTAGGAGGCTAGAGACTGCACGCCTTTTTCCAACCACCATTGTGCACTGCTGCAGAGAGTGTCGGAAAGCAGCTATGTCGGAAAGACCCCTTTGCTCTCAGCCGTGCCCTTCATTGCTCTAGACGTGGAATGCACAATGCACTGGCTCCCCCCCTCAAGGGGCGAAAAGCCACAGACAGTCTTCCTTCCATCTCTTTAGGAAGCTGAGAAAGAGCTCGCTTTCAACGGTGCTCTTTCTGTGTCCTGGCAACATCTCATACAAAGGCAGCTGCTATGCCATTTCTTTTCAGCGCTTAACTCGCAGATTTGGAACTTCTGCTCCTGCCGCATTTCCACCTTGCCAGACCGGCTCAGACGAAATGTCTACATCTTCCCCTTCAGCAACGGGGACGAGGCCCAGATGACTGTGCTTCCGCATGCTTAGCAGGAGCAGACCATAGGCTTTTAACAAACCGCCATTGTGCACTGGGTCAGAGAGTGTCAGAATGCACCTATGTCAGAAAGGGCCCTTTGCTCTCAGCCGTGCCCTCCATTGCTCTAGACGTGGAAGGCACAAAGCACTGCCTCCATCCTTCAATTGGAGACAAGCCATCAATTGTCCTGCTTCCAGCTCTTTAGGAAGCTGGGAAAGTACTCGCATTCCACAGTGCTCTTACAGCAGACCGGGGAACTTCTCATACAAAGGCAGCTCAAATGGCATTTCTTCCCAGCCCTTAACTCGCAGCTTTAGGACTCCTGCTTCTGCCGCAATTCCACCTTGCCAACCCGGCTCAGACGAAATGCCTACATCTTCCCCTGAAGCCACTGGGCTGAGTCCCAAATGATTGAGCGTCCACGTGCTTAGGAGGCAATAGACTGCACGCCTTTTTCCAACCACCATTGTGCACTGCAGGAGAGAGTGTCGGAAAGCAGCTATGTCAGAAAGACCCCTTTGCTCTCAGCCGTGCCCTCCATTGCTCTAGACGTGGAAGGCACAAAGCACTGCCTCCATCTTTCAATTGGAGACAAGCCATCAATTGTCCTGCTTCCAGCTCTTTAGGAAGCTGGGAAAGCACTCGCATTCCACAGTGCTCTTACAGCGTCCTGGGAACGTCTCATACAAAGGCAGCTGAACACCGTGTCTTTTCAGCCCTTAACTCACCAATCTGCAACATCTGCTTCTGCCGCATTTCCACCTTGCCAACCCGGCTCAGACGAAACGCCTACATCTTCCCCAGAAGCAACTGTGCTCCTTCCCAAATGAGTGAGCATCCACATGCTTAGGAGGCGATAAACTGCATGCCTTTTTCCCACCACCATTTTACACTGCTTAGAGAGCGTCGGAAAGCAGCTATGTCAGAAAGGCCCCTTTGCTCTCAGCCATGCCCTCCATTGCTCTCGAGGTGGAAGGCACAAGGCACTGGTTCTGGATCTACCCCTCAATGGGAGACAAACCACATCTTGTCCTGCTTCCAGCTCTTTAGGATGTGGAGAAAAATCTCCCTTTCCACAGTGCTCTTACAGCGTCCTGAGAACATCTCATACAAAGGAGGCTGAACGCCGTTTCTTTTCAGCACTTAACTCGCCAGTCTGGGCCATCTGCATCCTACACGTTTCCACCTTGCCACCCGGCTCAGACGAAATGCCTACATCTTCACCTTGAGCAATGGGGATGAGGCCCATATGATTGTGGTTCCACATGCTGAGGAGGAGAGAGACAATAGGCTTTTAACTAACCACGAAGTGCAATGGTTGGGAGAGTGTCAGAAAGCACCAAAGGCAGAAAGACCCCTTTACTCTCAGCCGCGCCCTCCATTGCTGTAGAGGTGGAAGGCACAAAGCACTGCCTCCATCCTTCAATGGGAGACAATCCATAAACTGTCTTGAGTCCAGCTCTTTAGGAAGCTGAGAAAGAACTCGCTTTCCACAGCGCTGTTACAGCATACGAGGAGACTCTCCTACAGAGGCAGCTCAAATGCCATTTCTTCCCAGTGCTTAACTGGCCGCTTTAGGACTTCCGCTTCTGCCACAGTTCCACCTTGCCAACCCGGCTCAGACGAAATGCCTACATCTTCCCCTTCAGCAACGGGGGCGAAGCCCACATGATTGTGCTTCCACATGCTTAGCAGGAGCAGACAATAGGCTTTTTACAAACCGCCATTGTGCACTGGGTCAGAGAGTGTCAGAATGCACCTATGTCAGAAAGGGCCCTTTGCTCTCAGCCGTGCCCTCCATTGCTCTAGAGGTGGAAGGCACAAAGCACTGCCTCCATCCTTCAATTGGAGACAAGCCATCAACTGTCTTGCCTCCAGCTCTTTAGGAAGCTGACAAACAACTCGCTTTCCACAGTCCTGTTACAGCAGACCGGGGAACTTCTCATACAAAGGCAGCTCAAATGGCATTTCTTCCCAGCCCTTAACTCGCAGCTTTGGGACTCCTGCTTCTGCCGCAATTCCACCTTGCCAACCCGGCTCAGACGAAATGCCTACATCTTCCCCTGAAGCCACTTGGCTGAGTCCCAAATGATTGAGCGTCCACGTGCTTAGGAGGCAATAGACTGCACGCCTTTTTCCAACCACCATTGTGCACTGCTGGAGAGAGTGTCGGAAAGCAGCTATGTCAGAAAGACCCCTTTGCTCTCAGCCGTGCCCTTCATTGCTCTAGACGTGGAATGCACAATGCACTGGCTCCCCCTCTCAAGGGGCGTCAAGCCACAGACCTTCTTCCTTCCATCTCTTTAGGAAGCTGGGAAAGAGCTCGCTTTCAGCGGTGCTCTTTCTGTGTCCTGGCAACATCTCATACAAAGGCAGCTGCTATGCCATTTCTTTTCAGCGCTTAACTCGCAGATTTGGAACTTCTGCTCCTGCCGCATTTCCACCTTGCCAAACCGGCTCAGACGAAATGTCTACATCTTCCCCTTCAGCAACGGGGACGAGGCCCAGATGACTGTGCTTCCGCATGCTTAGCAGGAGCAGACCATAGGCTTTTAACAAACCGCCATTGTGCACTGGGTCAGAGAGTGTCAGAATGCACCTATGTCAGAAAGGGCCCTTTGCTCTCAGCCGTGCCCTCCATTGCTCTAGACGTGGAAGGCACAAAGCAATGCCTCCATCCTTCAATTGGAGACAAGCCATCAATTGTCCTGCTTCCAGCTCTTTAGGAAGCTGGGAAAGCACTCGCATTCCACAGTGCCCTTACAGCGTCCTGGGAACGTCTCATACAAAGGCAGCTGAACACCGTGTCTTTTCAGCCCTTAACTCACCAATCTGCAACATCTGCTTCTGCCGCATTTCCACCTTGCCAACCCGGCTCAGACGAAACGCCTACATCTTCCCCAGAAGCAACTGTGCTCCTTCCCAAATGAGTGAGCATCCACATGCTTAGGAGGCGATAAACTGCATGCCTTTTTCCCACCACCATTTTACACTGCTTAGAGAGCGTCGGAAAGCAGCTATGTCAGAAAGGCCCCTTTGCTCTCAGCCATGCCCTCCATTGCTCTCGAGGTGGAAGGCACAAGGCACTGGTTCTGGATCCACCCCTCAATGGGAGACAAACCACATCTTGTCCTGCTTGCAGCTCTTTAGGATGTGGAGAAAAAACTCCCTTTCCACAGTGCTCTTACAGCGTCCTGAGAACATCTCATACAAAGGAGGCTGAACGCCGTTTCTTTTCAGCACTTAACTCGCCAGTCTGGGCCATCTGCATCCTACACGTTTCCACCTTGCCACCCGGCTCAGACGAAATGCCTACATCTTCACCTTGAGCAATGGGGATGAGGCCCATATGATTGTGGTTCCACATGCTGAGGAGGAGAGAGACAATAGGCTTTTAACTAACCACGAAGTGCAATGGTTGGGAGAGTGTCAGAAAGCACCAAAGGCAGAAAGACCCCTTTACTCTCAGCCGCGCCCTCCATTGCTGTAGAGGTGGAAGGCACAAAGCACTGCCTCCATCCTTCAATGGGAGACAATCCATAAACTGTCTTGAGTCCAGCTCTTTAGGAAGCTGAGAAAGAACTCGCTTTCCACAGCGCTGTTACAGCATACGAGGAGACTCTCCTACAGAGGCAGCTCAAATGCCATTTCTTCCCAGTGCTTAACTGGCCGCTTTAGGACTTCCGCTTCTGCCACAGTTCCACCTTGCCAACCCGGCTCAGACGAAATGCCTACATCTTCCCCTTCAGCAACGGGGGCGAAGCCCACATGATTGTGCTTCCACATGCTTAGCAGGAGCAGACAATAGGCTTTTTACAAACCGCCATTGTGCACTGGGTCAGAGAGTGTCAGAATGCACCTATGTCAGAAAGGGCCCTTTGCTCTCAGCCGTGCCCTCCATTGCTCTAGAGGTGGAAGGCACAAAGCACTGCCTCCATCCTTCAATTGGAGACAAGCCATCAACTGTCTTGCCTCCAGCTCTTTAGGAAGCTGACAAACAACTCGCTTTCCACAGTCCTGTTACAGCAGACCGGGGAACTTCTCATACAAAGGCAGCTCAAATGGCATTTCTTCCCAGCCCTTAACTCGCAGCTTTGGGACTCCTGCTTCTGCCGCAATTCCACCTTGCCAACCCGGCTCAGACGAAATGCCTACATCTTCCCCTGAAGCCACTGGGCTGAGTCCCAAATGATTGAGCGTCCACGTGATTAGGAGGCAATAGACTGCACGCCTTTTTCCAACCACCATTGTGCACTGCTGGAGAGAGTGTCGGAAAGCAGCTATGTCAGAAAGACCCCTTTGCTCTCAGCCGTGCCCTCCATTGCTCTAGACGTGGAAGGCACAAAGCACTGCCTCCATCTTTCAATTGGAGACAAGCCATCAATTGTCCTGCTTCCAGCTCTTTAGGAAGCTGGGAAAGCACTCGCATTCCACAGTGCTCTTACAGCGTCCTGGGAACGTCTCATACAAAGGCAGCTGAACACCGTGTCTTTTCAGCCCTTAACTCACCAATCTGCAACATCTGCTTCTGCCGCATTTCCACCTTGCCAACCCGGCTCAGACGAAACGCCTACATCTTCCCCAGAAGCAACTGTGCTCCTTCCCAAATGAGTGAGCATCCACATGCTTAGGAGGCGATAAACTGCATGCCTTTTTCCCACCACCATTTTACACTGCTTAGAGAGCGTCGGAAAGCAGCTATGTCAGAAAGGCCCCTTTGCTCTCAGCCATGCCCTCCATTGCTCTCGAGGTGGAAGGCACAAGGCACTGGTTCTGGATCCACCCCTCAATGGGAGACAAACCACATCTTGTCCTGCTTGCAGCTCTTTAGGATGTGGAGAAAAAACTCCCTTTCCACAGTGCTCTTACAGCGTCCTGAGAACATCTCATACAAAGGAGGCTGAACGCCGTTTCTTTTCAGCACTTAACTCGCCAGTCTGGGCCATCTGCATCCTACACGTTTCCACCTTGCCACCCGGCTCAGACGAAATGCCTACATCTTCACCTTGAGCAATGGGGATGAGGCCCATATGATTGTGGTTCCACATGCTGAGGAGGAGAGAGACAATAGGCTTTTAACTAACCACGAAGTGCAATGGTTGGGAGAGTGTCAGAAAGCACCAAAGGCAGAAAGACCCCTTTACTCTCAGCCGCGCCCTCCATTGCTGTAGAGGTGGAAGGCACAAAGCACTGCCTCCATCCTTCAATGGGAGACAATCCATAAACTGTCTTGAGTCCAGCTCTTTAGGAAGCTGAGAAAGAACTCGCTTTCCACAGCGCTGTTACAGCATACGAGGAGACTCTCCTACAGAGGCAGCTCAAATGCCATTTCTTCCCAGTGCTTAACTGGCCGCTTTAGGACTTCCGCTTCTGCCACAGTTCCACCTTGCCAACCCGGCTCAGACGAAATGCCTACATCTTCCCCTTCAGCAACGGGGGCGAAGCCCACATGATTGTGCTTCCACATGCTTAGCAGGAGCAGACAATAGGCTTTTTACAAACCGCCATTGTGCACTGGGTCAGAGAGTGTCAGAATGCACCTATGTCAGAAAGGGCCCTTTGCTCTCAGCCGTGCCCTCCATTGCTCTAGAGGTGGAAGGCACAAAGCACTGCCTCCATCCTTCAATTGGAGACAAGCCATCAACTGTCTTGCCTCCAGCTCTTTAGGAAGCTGACAAACAACTCGCTTTCCACAGTCCTGTTACAGCAGACCGGGGAACTTCTCATACAAAGGCAGCTCAAATGGCATTTCTTCCCAGCCCTTAACTCGCAGCTTTGGGACTCCTGCTTCTGCCGCAATTCCACCTTGCCAACCCGGCTCAGACGAAATGCCTACATCTTCCCCTGAAGCCACTGGGCTGAGTCCCAAATGATTGAGCGTCCACGTGCTTAGGAGGCGATAGACTGCACGCCTTTTTCCAACCACCATTGTGCACTGCTGGAGAGAGTGTCGGAAAGCAGCTATGTCAGAAAGACCCCTTTGCTCTCAGCCGTGCCCTTCATTGCTCTAGACGTGGAATGCACAATGCACTGGCTCCCCCTCTCAAGGGGCGTCAAGCCACAGACCTTCTTCCTTCCATCTCTTTAGGAAGCTGAGAAAGAGCTCGCTTTCAACGGTGCTCTTTCTGTGTCCTGGCAACATCTCATACAAAGGCAGCTGCTATGCCATTTCTTTTCAGCGCTTAACTCGCAGATTTGGAACTTCTGCTCCTGCCACATTTCCACCTTGCCAAACCGGCTCAGACGAAATGTCTACATCTTCCCCTTCAGCAACGGGGACGAGGCCCAGATGACTGTGCTTCCGCATGCTTAGCAGGAGCAGACCATAGGCTTTTAACAAACCGCCATTGTGCACTGGGTCAGAGAGTGTCAGAATGCACCTATGTCAGAAAGGGCCCTTTGCTCTCAGCCGTGCCCTCCATTGCTCTAGACGTGGAAGGCACAAAGCACTGCCTCCATCCTTCAATTGGAGACAAGCCATCAATTGTCCTGCTTCCAGCTCTTTAGGAAGCTGGGAAAGCACTCGCATTCCACAGTGCTCTTACAGCGTCCTGGGAACGTGTCATACAAAGGCAGCTGAACACCGTTTCTTTTCAGCCCTTAACTCACCAATCTGCAACATCTGCTTCTGCCGCATTTCCACCTTGCCAACCCGGCTCAGACGAAACGCCTACATCTTCCCCAGAAGCAACTGTGCTCCTTCCCAAATGAGTGAGCATCCACATGCTTAGGAGGCGATAAACTGCATGCCTTTTTCCCACCACCATTTTACACTGCTTAGAGAGCGTCGGAAAGCAGCTATGTCAGAAAGGCCCCTTTGCTCTCAGCCATGCCCTCCATTGCTCTCGAGGTGGAAGGCACAAGGCACTGGTTCTGGATCCACCCCTCAATGGGAGACAAACCACATCTTGTCCTGCTTGCAGCTCTTTAGGATGTGGAGAAAAAACTCCCTTTCCACAGTGCTCTTACAGCGTCCTGAGAACATCTCATACAAAGGAGGCTGAACGCCGTTTCTTTTCAGCACTTAACTCGCCAGTCTGGGCCATCTGCATCCTACACGTTTCCACCTTGCCACCCGGCTCAGACGAAATGCCTACATCTTCACCTTGAGCAATGGGGATGAGGCCCATATGATTGTGGTTCCACATGCTGAGGAGGAGAGAGACAATAGGCTTTTAACTAACCACGAAGTGCAATGGTTGGGAGAGTGTCAGAAAGCACCAAAGGCAGAAAGACCCCTTTACTCTCAGCCGCGCCCTCCATTGCTGTAGAGGTGGAAGGCACAAAGCACTGCCTCCATCCTTCAATGGGAGACAATCCATAAACTGTCTTGAGTCCAGCTCTTTAGGAAGCTGAGAAAGAACTCGCTTTCCACAGCGCTGTTACAGCATACGAGGAGACTCTCCTACAGAGGCAGCTCAAATGCCATTTCTTCCCAGTGCTTAACTGGCCGCTTTAGGACTTCCGCTTCTGCCACAGTTCCACCTTGCCAACCCGGCTCAGACGAAATGTCTACATCTTCCCCTTCAGCAACGGGGGCGAAGCCCACATGATTGTGCTTCCACATGCTTAGCAGGAGCAGACAATAGGCGTTTTACAAACCGCCATTGTGCACTGGGTCAGAGAGTGTCAGAATGCACCTATGTCAGAAAGGGCCCTTTGCTCTCAGCCGTGCCCTCCATTGCTCTAGAGGTGGAAGGCACAAAGCACTGCCTCCATCCTTCAATTGGAGACAAGCCATCAACTGTCTTGCCTCCAGCTCTTTAGGAAGCTGACAAACAACTCGCTTTCCACAGTCCTGTTACAGCAGACCGGGGAACTTCTCATACAAAGGCAGCTCAAATGGCATTTCTTCCCAGCCCTTAACTCGCAGCTTTGGGACTCCTGCTTCTGCCGCAATTCCACCTTGCCAACCCGGCTCAGACGAAATGCCTACATCTTCCCCTGAAGCCACTTGGCTGAGTCCCAAATGATTGAGCGTCCACGTGCTTAGGAGGCAATAGACTGCACGCCTTTTTCCAACCACCATTGTGCACTGCTGGAGAGAGTGTCGGAAAGCAGCTATGTCAGAAAGACCCCTTTGCTCTCAGCCGTGCCCTTCATTGCTCTAGACGTGGAATGCACAATGCACTGGCTCCCCCTCTCAAGGGGCGTCAAGCCACAGACCTTCTTCCTTCCATCTCTTTAGGAAGCTGAGAAAGAGCTCGCTTTCAGCGGTGCTCTTTCTGTGTCCTGGCAACATCTCATACAAAGGCAGCTGCTATGCCATTTCTTTTCAGCGCTTAACTCGCAGATTTGGAACTTCTGCTCCTGCCGCATTTCCACCTTGCCAAACCGGCTCAGACGAAATGTCTACATCTTCCCCTTCAGCAACGGGGACGAGGCCCAGATGACTGTGCTTCCGCATGCTTAGCAGGAGCAGACCATAGGCTTTTAACAAACCGCCATTGTGCACTGGGTCAGAGAGTGTCAGAATGCACCTATGTCAGAAAGGGCCCTTTGCTCTCAGCCGTGCCCTCCATTGCTCTAGACGTGGAAGGCACAAAGCACTGCCTCCATCCTTCAATTGGAGACAAGCCATCAATTGTCCTGCTTCCAGCTCTTTAGGAAGCTGGGAAAGCACTCGCATTCCACAGTGCCCTTACAGCGTCCTGGGAACGTCTCATACAAAGGCAGCTGAACACCGTGTCTTTTCAGCCCTTAACTCACCAATCTGCAACATCTGCTTCTGCCGCATTTCCACCTTGCCAACCCGGCTCAGACGAAACGCCTACATCTTCCCCAGAAGCAACTGTGCTCCTTCCCAAATGAGTGAGCATCCACATGCTTAGGAGGCGATAAACTGCATGCCTTTTTCCCACCACCATTTTACACTGCTTAGAGAGCGTCGGAAAGCAGCTATGTCAGAAAGGCCCCTTTGCTCTCAGCCATGCCCTCCATTGCTCTCGAGGTGGAAGGCACAAGGCACTGGTTCTGGATCCACCCCTCAATGGGAGACAAACCACATCTTGTCCTGCTTGCAGCTCTTTAGGATGTGGAGAAAAAACTCCCTTTCCACAGTGCTCTTACAGCGTCCTGAGAACATCTCATACAAAGGAGGCTGAACGCCGTTTCTTTTCAGCACTTAACTCGCCAGTCTGGGCCATCTGCATCCTACACGTTTCCACCTTGCCACCCGGCTCAGACGAAATGCCTACATCTTCACCTTGAGCAATGGGGATGAGGCCCATATGATTGTGGTTCCACATGCTGAGGAGGAGAGAGACAATAGGCTTTTAACTAACCACGAAGTGCAATGGATGGGAGAGTGTCAGAAAGCAGCAATGGCAGAAAGACCCCTTTACTCTCAGCCGCACCCTCCATTGCTGTAGAGGTGGAAGGCACAAAGCACTGCCTCCATCCTTCAATGGGAGACAAGCCATAAACTGTCTTGCCTCCAGCTCTTTAGGAAGCTGAGAAAGAACTCGCTTTCCACAGTGCTGTTACAGCATACGAGGAAACTCTCCTACAGAGGCAGCTCAAATGCCATTTCTTCCCAGTGCTTAACTTGCCGCTTTAGGACTTCCGCTTCTGCCACAGTTCCACCTTGCCAACCCGGCTCAGACGAAATGTCTACATCTTCCCCTTCAGCAACGGGGGCGAAGCCCACATGATTGTGCTTCCACATGCTTAGCAGGAGCAGACCATAGGCGTTTTACAAACCACCATTGTGCACTGGGTCAGAGAGTGTCAGAATGCACCTATGTCAGAAAGGGCCCTTTGCTCTCAGCCGTGCCCTCCATTGCTCTAGAGGTGGAAGGCACAAAGCACTGCCTCCATCCTTCAATGGGAGACAATCCATAAACTGTCTTGAGTCCAGCTCTTTAGGAAGCTGACAAACAACTCGCTTTCCACAGTCCTGTTACAGCATACGAGGAGACTCTCCTACAGAGGCAGCTCAAATGCCATTTCTTCCCAGTGCTTAACTGGCCGCTTTAGGACTTCCGCTTCTGCCACAGTTCCACCTTGCCAACCCGGCTCAGACGAAATGCCTACATCTTCCCCTTCAGCAACGGGGGCGAAGCCCACATGATTGTGCTTCCACATGCTTAGCAGGAGCAGACAATAGGCGTTTTACAAACCGCCATTGTGCACTGGGTCAGAGAGTGTCAGAATGCACCTATGTCAGAAAGGGCCCTTTGCTCTCAGCCGTGCCCTCCATTGCTCTAGAGGTGGAAGGCACAAAGCACTGCATCCATCCTTCAAGTGGAGACAAGCCATCAACTGTCTTGCCTCCAGCTCTTTAGGAAGCTGACAAACAACTCACTTTCCACAGTCCTGTTACAGCAGACCGGGGAACTTCTCATACAAAGGCAGCTCAAATGGCATTTCTTCCCAGCCCTTAACTCGCAGCTTTGGGACTCCTGCTTCTGCCGCAATTCCACCTTGCCAACCCGGCTCAGACGAAATGCCTACATCTTCCCCTGAAGCCACTTGGCTGAGTCCCAAATGATTGAGCGTCCACGTGCTTAGGAGTCAATAGACTGCACGCCTTTTTCCAACCACCATTGTGCACTGCTGGAGAGAGTGTCGGAAAGCAGCTATGTCAGAAAGACCCCTTTGCTCTCAGCCGTGCCCTTCATTGCTCTAGACGTGGAATGCACAATGCACTGGCTCCCCCTCTCAAGGGGCGTCAAGCCACAGACCTTCTTCCTTCCATCTCTTTAGGAAGCTGAGAAAGAGCTCGCTTTCAACGGTGCTCTTTCTGTGTCCTGGCAACATCTCATACAAAGGCAGCTGCTATGCCATTTCTTTTCAGCGCTTAACTCGCAGATTTGGAACTTCTGCTCCTGCCACATTTCCACCTTGCCAAACCGGCTCAGACGAAATGTCTACATCTTCCCCTTCAGCAACGGGGACGAGGCCCAGATGACTGTGCTTCCGCATGCTTAGCAGGAGCAGACCATAGGCTTTTAACAAACCGCCATTGTGCACTGGGTCAGAGAGTGTCAGAATGCACCTATGTCAGAAAGGGCCCTTTGCTCTCAGCCGTGCCCTCCATTGCTCTAGACGTGGAAGGCACAAAGCACTGCCTCCATCCTTCAATTGGAGACAAGCCATCAATTGTCCTGCTTCCAGCTCTTTAGGAAGCTGGGAAAGCACTCGCATTCCACAGTGCTCTTACAGCGTCCTGGGAACGTCTCATACAAAGGCAGCTGAACACCGTGTCTTTTCAGCCCTTAACTCACCAATCTGCAACATCTGCTTCTGCCGCATTTCCACCTTGCCAACCCGGCTCAGACGAAACGCCTACATCTTCCCCAGAAGCAACTGTGCTCCTTCCCAAATGAGTGAGCATCCACATGCTTAGGAGGCGATAAACTGCATGCCTTTTTCCCACCACCATTTTACACTGCTTAGAGAGCGTCGGAAAGCAGCTATGTCAGAAAGGCCCCTTTGCTCTCAGCCATGCCCTCCATTGCTCTCGAGGTGGAAGGCACAAGGCACTGGTTCTGGATCCACCCCTCAATGGGAGACAAACCACATCTTGTCCTGCTTCCAGCTCTTTAGGATGTGGAGAAAAATCTCCCTTTCCACAGTGCTCTTACAGCGTCCTGAGAACATCTCATACAAAGGAGGCTGAACGCCGTTTCTTTTCAGCACTTAACTCGCCAGTCTGGGCCATCTGCATCCTACACGTTTCCACCTTGCCACCCGGCTCAGACGAAATGCCTACATCTTCACCTTGAGCAATGGGGATGAGGCCCATATGATTGTGGTTCCACATGCTGAGGAGGAGAGAGACAATAGGCTTTTAACTAACCACGAAGTGCAATGGATGGGAGAGTGTCAGAAAGCAGCAATGGCAGAAAGACCCCTTTACTCTCAGCCGCGCCCTCCATTGCTGTAGAGGTGGAAGGCACAAAGCACTGCCTCCATCCTTCAATGGGAGACAAGCCATAAACTGTCTTGCCTCCAGCTCTTTAGGAAGCTGAGAAAGAACTCGCTTTCCACAGTGCTGTTACAGCATACGAGGAAACTCTCCTACAGAGGCAGCTCAAATGCCATTTCTTCCCAGTGCTTAACTGGCCGCTTTAGGACTTCCGCTTCTGCCACAGTTCCACCTTGCCAACCCGGCTCAGACGAAATGTCTACATCTTCCCCTTCAGCAACGGGGGCGAAGCCCACATGATTGTGCTTCCACATGCTTAGCAGGAGCAGACAATAGGCGTTTTACAAACCGCCATTGTGCACTGGGTCAGAGAGTGTCAGAATGCACCTATGTCAGAAAGGGCCCTTTGCTCTCAGCCGTGCCCTCCATTGCTCTAGAGGTGGAAGGCACAAAGCACTGCCTCCATCCTTCAATTGGAGACAAGCCATCAACTGTCTTGCCTCCAGCTCTTTAGGAAGCTGACAAACAACTCGCTTTCCACAGTCCTGTTACAGCAGACCGGGGAACTTCTCATACAAAGGCAGCTCAAATGGCATTTCTTCCCAGCCCTTAACTCGCAGCTTTGGGACTCCTGCTTCTGCCGCAATTCCACCTTGCCAACCCGGCTCAGACGAAATGCCTACATCTTCCCCTGAAGCCACTTGGCTGAGTCCCAAATGATTGAGCGTCCACATGCTTAGGAGGCAATAGACTGCACGCCTTTTTCCAACCACCATTGTGCACTGCTGGAGAGACTGTCGGAAAGCAGCTATGTCAGAAAGACCCCTTTGCTCTCAGCCGTGCCCTTCATTGCTCTAGACGTGGAATGCACAATGCACTGGCTCCCCCTCTCAAGGGGCGTCAAGCCACAGACCTTCTTCCTTCCATCTCTTTAGGAAGCTGAGAAAGAGCTCGCTTTCAGCGGTGCTCTTTCTGTCTCCTGGCAACATCTCATACAAAGGCAGCTGCTATGCCATTTCTTTTCAGCGCTTAACTCGCAGATTTGGAACTTCTGCTCCTGCCGCATTTCCACCTTGCCAAACCGGCTCAGACAAAATGTCTACATCTTCCCCTTCAGCAACGGGGACGAGGCCCAGATGACTGTGCTTCCGCATGCTTAGCAGGAGCAGACCATAGGCTTTTAACAAACCGCCATTGTGCACTGGGTCAGAGAGTGTCAGAATGCACCTATGTCAGAAAGGGCCCTTTGCTCTCAGCCGTGCCCTCCATTGCTCTAGACGTGGAAGGCACAAAGCACTGCCTCCATCCTTCAATTGGAGACAAGCCATCAATTGTCCTGCTTCCAGCTCTTTAGGAAGCTGCGAAAGCACTCGCATTCCACAGTGCCCTTACAGCGTCCTGGGAACGTCTCATACAAAGGCAGCTGAACACCGTGTCTTTTCAGCCCTTAACTCACCAATCTGCAACATCTGCTTCTGCCGCATTTCCACCTTGCCAACCCGGCTCAGACGAAACGCCTACATCTTCCCCAGAAGCAACTGTGCTCCTTCCCAAATGAGTGAGCATCCACATGCTTAGGAGGCGATAAACTGCATGCCTTTTTCCCACCACCATTTTACACTGCTTAGAGAGCGTCGGAAAGCAGCTATGTCAGAAAGGCCCCTTTGCTCTCAGCCATGCCCTCCATTGCTCTCGAGGTGGAAGGCACAAGGCACTGGTTCTGGATCCACCCCTCAATGGGAGACAAACCACATCTTGTCCTGCTTGCAGCTCTTTAGGATGTGGAGAAAAAACTCCCTTTCCACAGTGCTCTTACAGCGTCCTGAGAACATCTCATACAAAGGAGGCTGAACGCCGTTTCTTTTCAGCACTTAACTCGCCAGTCTGGGCCATCTGCATCCTACACGTTTCCACCTTGCCACCCGGCTCAGACGAAATGCCTACATCTTCACCTTGAGCAATGGGGATGAGGCCCATATGATTGTGGTTCCACATGCTGAGGAGGAGAGAGACAATAGGCTTTTAACTAACCACGAAGTGCAATGGTTGGGAGAGTGTCAGAAAGCACCAAAGGCAGAAAGACCCCTTTACTCTCAGCCGCGCCCTCCATTGCTGTAGAGGTGGAAGGCACAAAGCACTGCCTCCATCCTTCAATGGGAGACAATCCATAAACTGTCTTGAGTCCAGCTCTTTAGGAAGCTGAGAAAGAACTCGCTTTCCACAGCGCTGTTACAGCATACGAGGAGACTCTCCTACAGAGGCAGCTCAAATGCCATTTCTTCCCAGTGCTTAACTGGCCGCTTTAGGACTTCCGCTTCTGCCACAGTTCCACCTTGCCAACCCGGCTCAGACGAAATGTCTACATCTTCCCCTTCAGCAACGGGGGCGAAGCCCACATGATTGTGCTTCCACATGCTTAGCAGGAGCAGACAATAGGCGTTTTACAAACCGCCATTGTGCACTGGGTCAGAGAGTGTCAGAATGCACCTATGTCAGAAAGGGCCCTTTGCTCTCAGCCGTGCCCTCCATTGCTCTAGAGGTGGAAGGCACAAAGCACTGCCTCCATGCTTCAATTGGAGACAAGCCATCAACTGTCTTGCCTCCAGCTCTTTAGGAAGCTGACAAACAACTCGCTTTCCACAGTCCTGTTACAGCAGACCGGGGAACTTCTCATACAAAGGCAGCTCAAATGGCATTTCTTCCCAGCCCTTAACTCGCAGCTTTGGGACTCCTGCTTCTGCCGCAATTCCACCTTGCCAACCCGGCTCAGACGAAATGCCTACATCTTCCCCTGAAGCCACTTGGCTGAGTCCCAAATGATTGAGCGTGCACGTGCTTAGGAGGCAATAGACTGCACGCCTTTTTGCAACCACCATTGTGCACTGCTGGAGAGAGTGTCGGAAAGCAGCTATGTCAGAAAGACCCCTTTGCTCTCAGCCGTGCCCTTCATTGCTCTAGACGTGGAATGCACAATGCACTGGCTCCCCCTCTCAAGGGGCGTCAAGCCACAGACCTTCTTCCTTCCATCTCTTTAGGAAGCTGAGAAAGAGCTCGCTTTCAGCGGTGCTCTTTCTGTGTCCTGGCAACATCTCATACAAAGGCAGCTGCTATGCCATTTCTTTTCAGCGCTTAACTCGCAGATTTGGAACTTCTGCTCCTGCCGCATTTCCACCTTGCCAAACCGGCTCAGACGAAATGTCTACATCTTCCCCTTCAGCAACGGGGACGAGGCCCAGATGACTGTGCTTCCGCATGCTTAGCAGGAGCAGACCATAGGCTTTTAACGAACTGCCATTGTGCACTGGGTCAGAGAGTGTCAGAATGCACCTATGTCAGAAAGGGCCCTTTGCTCTCAGCCGTGCCCTCCATTGCTCTAGACGTGGAAGGCACAAAGCACTGCCTCCATCCTTCAATTGGAGACAAGCCATCAATTGTCCTGCTTCCAGCTCTTTAGGAAGCTGGGAAAGCACTCGCATTCCACAGTGCCCTTACAGCGTCCTGGGAACGTGTCATACAAAGGCAGCTGAACACCGTGTCTTTTCAGCCCTTAACTCACCAATCTGCAACATCTGCTTCTGCCGCATTTCCACCTTGCCAACCCGGCTCAGACGAAACGCCTACATCTTCCCCAGAAGCAACTGTGCTCCTTCCCAAATGAGTGAGCATCCACATGCTTAGGAGGCGATAAACTGCATGCCTTTTTCCCACCACCATTTTACACTGCTTAGAGAGCGTCGGAAAGCAGCTATGTCAGAAAGGCCCCTTTGCTCTCAGCCATGCCCTCCATTGCTCTCGAGGTGGAAGGCACAAGGCACTGGTTCTGGATCCACCCCTCAATGGGAGACAAACCACATCTTGTCCTGCTTGCAGCTCTTTAGGATGTGGAGAAAAAACTCCCTTTCCACAGTGCTCTTACAGCGTCCTGAGAACATCTCATACAAAGGAGGCTGAACGCCGTTTCTTTTCAGCACTTAACTCGCCAGTCTAGGCCATCTGCATCCTACACGTTTCCACCTTGCCACCCGGCTCAGACGAAATGCCTACATCTTCCCCTTGAGCAATGGGGATGAGGCCCATATGATTGTGGTTCCACATGCTGAGGAGGAGAGAGACAATAGGCTTTTAACTAACCACGAAGTGCAATGGTTGGGAGAGTGTCAGAAAGCACCAAAGGCAGAAAGACCCCTTTACTCTCAGCCGCGCCCTCCATTGCTGTAGAGGTGGAAGGCACAAAGCACTGCCTCCATCCTTCAATGGGAGACAATCCATAAACTGTCTTGAGTCCAGCTCTTTAGGAAGCTGAGAAAGAACTCGCTTTCCACAGCGCTGTTACAGCATACGAGGAGACTCTCCTACAGAGGCAGCTCAAATGCCATTTCTTCCCAGTGCTTAACTGGCCGCTTTAGGACTTCCGCTTCTGCCACAGTTCCACCTTGCCAACCCGGCTCAGACGAAATGCCTACATCTTCCCCTTCAGCAACGGGGGCGAAGCCCACATGATTGTGCTTCCACATGCTTAGCAGGAGCAGACAATAGGCTTTTTACAAACCGCCATTGTGCACTGGGTCAGAGAGTGTCAGAATGCACCTATGTCAGAAAGGGCCCTTTGCTCTCAGCCGTGCCCTCCATTGCTCTAGAGGTGGAAGGCACAAAGCACTGCCTCCATCCTTCAATTGGAGACAAGCCATCAACTGTCTTGCCTCCAGCTCTTTAGGAAGCTGACAAACAACTCGCTTTCCACAGTCCTGTTACAGCAGACCGGGGAACTTCTCATACAAAGGCAGCTCAAATGGCATTTCTTCCCAGCCCTTAACTCGCAGCTTTGGGACTCCTGCTTCTGCCGCAATTCCACCTTGCCAACCCGGCTCAGACGAAATGCCTACATCTTCCCCTGAAGCCACTTGGCTGAGTCCCAAATGATTGAGCGTCCACGTGCTTAGGAGGCAATAGACTGCACGCCTTTTTCCAACCACCATTGTGCACTGCTGGAGAGAGTGTCGGAAAGCAGCTATGTCAGAAAGACCCCTTTGCTCTCAGCCGTGCCCTTCATTGCTCTAGACGTGGAATGCACAATGCACTGGCTCCCCCTCTCAAGGGGCGTCAAGCCACAGACCTTCTTCCTTCCATCTCTTTAGGAAGCTGAGAAAGAGCTCGCTTTCAGCGGTGCTCTTTCTGTGTCCTGGCAACATCTCATACAAAGGCAGCTGCTATGCCATTTCTTTTCAGCGCTTAACTCGCAGATTTGGAACTTCTGCTCCTGCCGCATTTCCACCTTGCCAAACCGGCTCAGACGAAATGTCTACATCTTCCCCTTCAGCAACGGGGACGAGGCCCAGATGACTGTGCTTCCGCATGCTTAGCAGGAGCAGACCATAGGCTTTTAACAAACCGCCATTGTGCACTGGGTCAGAGAGTGTCAGAATGCACCTATGTCAGAAAGGGCCCTTTGCTCTCAGCCGTGCCCTCCATTGCTCTAGACGTGGAAGGCACAAAGCACTGCCTCCATCCTTCAATTGGAGACAAGCCATCAATTGTCCTGCTTCCAGCTCTTTAGGAAGCTGCGAAAGCACTCGCATTCCACAGTGCCCTTACAGCGTCCTGGGAACGTGTCATACAAAGGCAGCTGAACACCGTGTCTTTTCAGCCCTTAACTCACCAATCTGCAACATCTGCTTCTGCCGCATTTCCACCTTGCCAACCCGGCTCAGACGAAACGCCTACATCTTCCCCAGAAGCAACTGTGCTCCTTCCCAAATGAGTGAGCATCCACATGCTTAGGAGGCGATAAACTGCATGCCTTTTTCCCACCACCATTTTACACTGCTTAGAGAGCGTCGGAAAGCAGCTATGTCAGAAAGGCCCCTTTGCTCTCAGCCATGCCCTCCATTGCTCTCGAGGTGGAAGGCACAAGGCACTGGTTCTGGATCCACCCCTCAATGGGAGACAAACCACATCTTGTCCTGCTTGCAGCTCTTTAGGATGTGGAGAAAAAACTCCCTTTCCACAGTGCTCTTACAGCGTCCTGAGAACATCTCATACAAAGGAGGCTGAACGCCGTTTCTTTTCAGCACTTAACTCGCCAGTCTGGGCCATCTGCATCCTACACGTTTCCACCTTGCCACCCGGCTCAGACGAAATGCCTACATCTTCACCTTGAGCAATGGGGATGAGGCCCATATGATTGTGGTTCCACATGCTGAGGAGGAGAGAGACAATAGGCTTTTAACTAACCACGAAGTGCAATGGTTGGGAGAGTGTCAGAAAGCACCAAAGGCAGAAAGACCCCTTTACTCTCAGCCGCGCCCTCCATTGCTGTAGAGGTGGAAGGCACAAAGCACTGCCTCCATCCTTCAATGGGAGACAATCCATAAACTGTCTTGAGTCCAGCTCTTTAGGAAGCTGAGAAAGAACTCGCTTTCCACAGCGCTGTTACAGCATACGAGGAGACTCTCCTACAGAGGCAGCTCAAATGCCATTTCTTCCCAGTGCTTAACTGGCCGCTTTAGGACTTCCGCTTCTGCCACAGTTCCACCTTGCCAACCCGGCTCAGACGAAATGCCTACATCTTCCCCTTCAGCAACGGGGGCGAAGCCCACATGATTGTGCTCCCACATGCTTAGCAGGAGCAGACAATAGGCTTTTTACAAACCGCCATTGTGCACTGGGTCAGAGAGTGTCAGAATGCACCTATGTCAGAAAGGGCCCTTTGCTCTCAGCCGTGCCCTCCATTGCTCTAGAGGTGGAAGGCACAAAGCACTGCCTCCATGCTTCAATTGGAGACAAGCCATCAACTGTCTTGCCTCCAGCTCTTTAGGAAGCTGACAAACAACTCGCTTTCCACAGTCCTGTTACAGCAGACCGGGGAACTTCTCATACAAAGGCAGCTCAAATGGCATTTCTTCCCAGCCCTTAACTCGCAGCTTTGGGACTCCTGCTTCTGCCGCAATTCCACCTTGCCAACCTGGCTCAGACGAAATGCCTACATCTTCCCCTGAAGCCACTGGGCTGAGTCCCAAATGATTGAGCGTCCACGTGCTTAGGAGGCAATAGACTGCACGCCTTTTTCCAACCACCATTGTGCACTGCTGGAGAGAGTGTCGGAAAGCAGCTATGTCAGAAAGACCCCTTTGCTCTCAGCCGTGCCCTTCATTGCTCTAGACGTGGAATGCACAATGCACTGGCTCCCCCTCTCAAGGGGCGTCAAGCCACAGACCTTCTTCCTTCCATCTCTTTAGGAAGCTGAGAAAGAGCTCGCTTTCAGCGGTGCTCTTTCTGTCTCCTGGCAACATCTCATACAAAGGCAGCTGCTATGCCATTTCTTTTCAGCGCTTAACTCGCAGATTTGGAACTTCTGCTCCTGCCGCATTTCCACCTTGCCAAACCGGCTCAGACGAAATGTCTACATCTTCCCCTTCAGCAACGGGGACGAGGCCCAGATGACTGTGCTTCCGCATGCTTAGCAGGAGCAGACCATAGGCTTTTAACAAACCGCCATTGTGCACTGGGTCAGAGAGTGTCAGAATGCACCTATGTCAGAAAGGGCCCTTTGCTCTCAGCCGTGCCCTCCATTGCTCTAGACGTGGAAGGCACAAAGCACTGCCTCCATCCTTCAATTGGAGACAAGCCATCAATTGTCCTGCTTCCAGCTCTTTAGGAAGCTGGGAAAGCACTCGCATTCCACAGTGCTCTTGCAGCGTCCTGGGAACGTCTCATACAAAGGCAGCTGAACACCGTGTCTTTTCAGCCCTTAACTCACCAATCTGCAACATCTGCTTCTGCCGCATTTCCACCTTGCCAACCCGGCTCAGACGAAACGCCTACATCTTCCCCAGAAGCAACTGTGCTCATTCCCAAATGAGTGAGCATCCACATGCTTAGGAGGCGATAAACTGCATGCCTTTTTCCCACCACCATTTTACACTGCTTAGAGAGCGTCGGGAAGCAGCTATGTCAGAAAGGCCCCTTTGCTCTCAGCCATGCCCTCCATTGCTCTCGAGGTGGAAGCCACAAGGCACTGGTTCTGGATCCACCCCTCAATGGGAGACAAACCACATCTTGTCCTGCTTGCAGCTCTTTAGGATGTGGAGAAAAAACTCCCTTTCCACAGTGCTCTTACAGCGTCCTGAGAACATCTCATACAAAGGAGGCTGAACGCCGTTTCTTTTCAGCACTTAACTCGCCAGTCTGGGCCATCTGCATCCTACACGTTTCCACCTTGCCACCCGGCCCAGACGAAATGCCTACATCTTCACCTTGAGCAATGGGGATGAGGCCCATATGATTGTGGTTCCACATGCTGAGGAGGAGAGAGACAATAGGCTTTTAACTAACCACGAAGTGCAATGGTTGGGAGAGTGTCAGAAAGCAGCAATGGCAGAAAGACCCCTTTACTCTCAGCCGCGCCCTCCATTGCTGTAGAGGTGGAAGGCACAAAGCACTGCCTCCATCCTTCAATGGGAGACAAGCCATAAACTGTCTTGCCTCCAGCTCTTTAGGAAGCTGAGAAAGAACTCGCTTTCCACAGTGCTGTTACAGCATACGAGGAAACTCTCATACAGAGGCAGCTCAAATGCCATTTCTTCCCAGTGCTTAACTGGCCGCTTTAGGACTTCCGCTTCTGCCACAGTTCCACCTTGCCAACCCGGCTCAGACGAAATGTCTACATCTTCCCCTTCAGCAACGGGGGCGAAGCCCACATGATTGTGCTTCCACATGCTTAGCAGGAGCAGACCATAGGCGTTTTACAAACCGCCATTGTGCACTGGGTCAGAGAGTGTCAGAATGCACCTATGTCAGAAAGGGCCCTTTGCTCTCAGCCGTGCCCTCCATTGCTCTAGAGGTGGAAGGCACAAAGCACTGCCTCCATGCTTCAATTGGAGACAAGCCATCAACTGTCTTGCCTCCAGCTCTTTAGGAAGCTGACAAACAACTCGCTTTCCACAGTCCTGTTACAGCAGACCGGGGAACTTCTCATACAAAGGCAGCTCAAATGGCATTTCTTCCCAGCCCTTAACTCGCAGCTTTGGGACTCCTGCTTCTGCCGCAATTCCACCTTGCCAACCCGGCTCAGACGAAATGCCTACATCTTCCCCTGAAGCCACTTGGCTGAGTCCCAAATGATTGAGCGTCCACGTGCTTAGGAGGCAATAGACTGCACGCCTTTTTCCAACCACCATTGTGCACTGCTGGAGAGAGTGTCGGAAAGCAGCTATGTCAGAAAGACCCCTTTGCTCTCAGCCGTGCCCTTCATTGCTCTAGACGTGGAATGCACAATGCACTGGCTCCCCCTCTCAAGGGGCGTCAAGCCACAGACCTTCTTCCTTCCATCTCTTTAGGAAGCTGAGAAAGAGCTCGCTTTCAGCGGTGCTCTTTCTGTGTCCTGGCAACATCTCATACAAAGGCAGCTGCTATGCCATTTCTTTTCAGCGCTTAACTGGCAGATTTGGAACTTCTGCTCCTGCCGCATTTCCACCTTGCCAAACCGGCTCAGACGAAATGTCTACATCTTCCCCTTCAGCAACGGGGACGAGGCCCAGATGACTGTGCTTCCGCATGCTTAGCAGGAGCAGACCATAGGCTTTTAACAAACCGCCATTGTGCACTGGGTCAGAGAGTGTCAGAATGCACCTATGTCAGAAAGGGCCCTTTGCTCTCAGCCGTGCCCTCCATTGCTCTAGAGGTGGAAGGCACAAAGCACTGCCTCCATGCTTCAATTGGAGACAAGCCATCAACTGTCTTGACTCCAGCTCTTTATTAAGCTGACAAACAACTCGCTATCCACAGTCCTGTTACAGCAGACCGGGGAACTTCTCATACAAAGGCAGCTCAAATGGCATTTCTTCCCAGCCCTTAGCTTGCAGCTTTGGGACTCCTGCTTCTGCCGCAATTCCACCTTGCCAACCCGGCTCAGACGAAATGCCTACATCTTCCCCTGAAGCAACTGGGCTGAGTCCCAAATGATTGAGCGTCCACGTGCTTAGGAGGCTAGAGACTGCACGCCTTTTTCCAACCACCATTGTGCACTGCTGCAGAGAGTGTCGGAAAGCAGCTATGTCGGAAAGACCCCTTTGCTCTCAGCCGTGCCCTTCATTGCTCTAGACGTGGAATGCACAATGCACTGGCTCCCCCCCTCAAGGGGCGAAAAGCCACAGACAGTCTTCCTTCCATCTCTTTAGGAAGCTGAGAAAGAGCTCGCTTTCAACGGTGCTCTTTCTGTGTCCTGGCAACATCTCATACAAAGGCAGCTGCTATGCCATTTCTTTTCAGCGCTTAACTCGCAGATTTGGAACTTCTGCTCCTGCCGCATTTCCACCTTGCCAGACCGGCTCAGACGAAATGTCTACATCTTCCCCTTCAGCAACGGGGACGAGGCCCAGATGACTGTGCTTCCGCATGCTTAGCAGGAGCAGACCATAGGCTTTTAACAAACCGCCATTGTGCACTGGGTCAGAGAGTGTCAGAATGCACCTATGTCAGAAAGGGCCCTTTGCTCTCAGCCGTGCCCTCCATTGCTCTAGACGTGGAAGGCACAAAGCACTGCCTCCATCCTTCAATTGGAGACAAGCCATCAATTGTCCTGCTTCCAGCTCTTTAGGAAGCTGGGAAAGTACTCGCATTCCACAGTGCTCTTACAGCAGACCGGGGAACTTCTCATACAAAGGCAGCTCAAATGGCATTTCTTCCCAGCCCTTAACTCGCAGCTTTAGGACTCCTGCTTCTGCCGCAATTCCACCTTGCCAACCCGGCTCAGACGAAATGCCTACATCTTCCCCTGAAGCCACTGGGCTGAGTCCCAAATGATTGAGCGTCCACGTGCTTAGGAGGCAATAGACTGCACGCCTTTTTCCAACCACCATTGTGCACTGCAGGAGAGAGTGTCAGAATGCACCTATGTCAGAAAGGGCCCTTTGCTCTCAGCCGTGCCCTCCATTGCTCTAGACGTGGAAGGCACAAAGCACTGCCTCCATCCTTCAATTGGAGACAAGCCATCAATTGTCCTGCTTCCAGCTCTTTAGGAAGCTGGGAAAGCACTCGCATTCCACAGTGCTCTTACAGCGTCCTGGGAACGTGTCATACAAAGGCAGCTGAACACCGTTTCTTTTCAGCCCTTAACTCACCAATCTGCAACATCTGCTTCTGCCGCATTTCCACCTTGCCAACCCGGCTCAGACGAAACGCCTACATCTTCCCCAGAAGCAACTGTGCTCCTTCCCAAATGAGTGAGCATCCACATGCTTAGGAGGCGATAAACTGCATGCCTTTTTCCCACCACCATTTTACACTGCTTAGAGAGCGTCGGAAAGCAGCTATGTCAGAAAGGCCCCTTTGCTCTCAGCCATGCCCTCCATTGCTCTCGAGGTGGAAGGCACAAGGCACTGGTTCTGGATCCACCCCTCAATGGGAGACAAACCACATCTTGTCCTGCTTGCAGCTCTTTAGGATGTGGAGAAAAAACTCCCTTTCCACAGTGCTCTTACAGCGTCCTGAGAACATCTCATACAAAGGAGGCTGAACGCCGTTTCTTTTCAGCACTTAACTCGCCAGTCTGGGCCATCTGCATCCTACACGTTTCCACCTTGCCACCCGGCTCAGACGAAATGCCTACATCTTCACCTTGAGCAATGGGGATGAGGCCCATATGATTGTGGTTCCACATGCTGAGGAGGAGAGAGACAATAGGCTTTTAACTAACCACGAAGTGCAATGGTTGGGAGAGTGTCAGAAAGCACCAAAGGCAGAAAGACCCCTTTACTCTCAGCCGCGCCCTCCATTGCTGTAGAGGTGGAAGGCACAAAGCACTGCCTCCATCCTTCAATGGGAGACAATCCATAAACTGTCTTGAGTCCAGCTCTTTAGGAAGCTGAGAAAGAACTCGCTTTCCACAGCGCTGTTACAGCATACGAGGAGACTCTCCTACAGAGGCAGCTCAAATGCCATTTCTTCCCAGTGCTTAACTGGCCGCTTTAGGACTTCCGCTTCTGCCACAGTTCCACCTTGCCAACCCGGCTCAGACGAAATGCCTACATCTTCCCCTTCAGCAACGGGGGCGAAGCCCACATGATTGTGCTTCCACATGCTTAGCAGGAGCAGACAATAGGCTTTTTACAAACCGCCATTGTGCACTGGGTCAGAGAGTGTCAGAATGCACCTATGTCAGAAAGGGCCCTTTGCTCTCAGCCGTGCCCTCCATTGCTCTAGAGGTGGAAGGCACAAAGCACTGCCTCCATCCTTCAATTGGAGACAAGCCATCAACTGTCTTGCCTCCAGCTCTTTAGGAAGCTGACAAACAACTCGCTTTCCACAGTCCTGTTACAGCAGACCGGGGAACTTCTCATACAAAGGCAGCTCAAATGGCATTTCTTCCCAGCCCTTAACTCGCAGCTTTGGGACTCCTGCTTCTGCCGCAATTCCACCTTGCCAACCCGGCTCAGACGAAATGCCTACATCTTCCCCTGAAGCCACTGGGCTGAGTCCCAAATGATTGAGCGTCCACGTGATTAGGAGGCAATAGACTGCACGCCTTTTTCCAACCACCATTGTGCACTGCTGGAGAGAGTGTCGGAAAGCAGCTATGTCAGAAAGACCCCTTTGCTCTCAGCCGTGCCCTCCATTGCTCTAGACGTGGAAGGCACAAAGCACTGCCTCCATCTTTCAATTGGAGACAAGCCATCAATTGTCCTGCTTCCAGCTCTTTAGGAAGCTGGGAAAGCACTCGCATTCCACAGTGCTCTTACAGCGTCCTGGGAACGTGTCATACAAAGGCAGCTGAACACCGTGTCTTTTCAGCCCTTAACTCACCAATCTGCAACATCTGCTTCTGCCGCATTTCCACCTTGCCAACCCGGCTCAGACGAAACGCCTACATCTTCCCCAGAAGCAACTGTGCTCCTTCCCAAATGAGTGAGCATCCACATGCTTAGGAGGCGATAAACTGCATGCCTTTTTCCCACCACCATTTTACACTGCTTAGAGAGCGTCGGAAAGCAGCTATGTCAGAAAGGCCCCTTTGCTCTCAGCCATGCCCTCCATTGCTCTCGAGGTGGAAGGCACAAGGCACTGGTTCTGGATCCACCCCTCAATGGGAGACAAACCACATCTTGTCCTGCTTGCAGCTCTTTAGGATGTGGAGAAAAAACTCCCTTTCCACAGTGCTCTTACAGCGTCCTGAGAACATCTCATACAAAGGAGGCTGAACGCCGTTTCTTTTCAGCACTTAACTCGCCAGTCTGGGCCATCTGCATCCTACACGTTTCCACCTTGCCACCCGGCTCAGACGAAATGCCTACATCTTCACCTTGAGCAATGGGGATGAGGCCCATATGATTGTGGTTCCACATGCTGAGGAGGAGAGAGACAATAGGCTTTTAACTAACCACGAAGTGCAATGGTTGGGAGAGTGTCAGAAAGCACCAAAGGCAGAAAGACCCCTTTACTCTCAGCCGCGCCCTCCATTGCTGTAGAGGTGGAAGGCACAAAGCACTGCCTCCATCCTTCAATGGGAGACAATCCATAAACTGTCTTGAGTCCAGCTCTTTAGGAAGCTGAGAAAGAACTCGCTTTCCACAGCGCTGTTACAGCATACGAGGAGACTCTCCTACAGAGGCAGCTCAAATGCCATTTCTTCCCAGTGCTTAACTGGCCGCTTTAGGACTTCCGCTTCTGCCACAGTTCCACCTTGCCAACCCGGCTCAGACGAAATGCCTACATCTTCCCCTTCAGCAACGGGGGCGAAGCCCACATGATTGTGCTTCCACATGCTTAGCAGGAGCAGACAATAGGCTTTTTACAAACCGCCATTGTGCACTGGGTCAGAGAGTGTCAGAATGCACCTATGTCAGAAAGGGCCCTTTGCTCTCAGCCGTGCCCTCCATTGCTCTAGAGGTGGAAGGCACAAAGCACTGCCTCCATCCTTCAATTGGAGACAAGCCATCAACTGTCTTGCCTCCAGCTCTTTAGGAAGCTGACAAACAACTCGCTTTCCACAGTCCTGTTACAGCAGACCGGGGAACTTCTCATACAAAGGCAGCTCAAATGGCATTTCTTCCCAGCCCTTAACTCGCAGCTTTGGGACTCCTGCTTCTGCCGCAATTCCACCTTGCCAACCCGGCTCAGACGAAATGCCTACATCTTCCCCTGAAGCCACTGGGCTGAGTCCCAAATGATTGAGCGTCCACGTGCTTAGGAGGCGATAGACTGCACGCCTTTTTCCAACCACCATTGTGCACTGCTGGAGAGAGTGTCGGAAAGCAGCTATGTCAGAAAGACCCCTTTGCTCTCAGCCGTGCCCTTCATTGCTCTAGACGTGGAATGCACAATGCACTGGCTCCCCCTCTCAAGGGGCGTCAAGCCACAGACCTTCTTCCTTCCATCTCTTTAGGAAGCTGAGAAAGAGCTCGCTTTCAACGGTGCTCTTTCTGTGTCCTGGCAACATCTCATACAAAGGCAGCTGCTATGCCATTTCTTTTCAGCGCTTAACTCGCAGATTTGGAACTTCTGCTCCTGCCACATTTCCACCTTGCCAAACCGGCTCAGACGAAATGTCTACATCTTCCCCTTCAGCAACGGGGACGAGGCCCAGATGACTGTGCTTCCGCATGCTTAGCAGGAGCAGACCATAGGCTTTTAACAAACCGCCATTGTGCACTGGGTCAGAGAGTGTCAGAATGCACCTATGTCAGAAAGGGCCCTTTGCTCTCAGCCGTGCCCTCCATTGCTCTAGACGTGGAAGGCACAAAGCACTGCCTCCATCCTTCAATTGGAGACAAGCCATCAATTGTCCTGCTTCCAGCTCTTTAGGAAGCTGGGAAAGCACTCGCATTCCACAGTGCTCTTACAGCGTCCTGGGAACGTGTCATACAAAGGCAGCTGAACACCGTTTCTTTTCAGCCCTTAACTCACCAATCTGCAACATCTGCTTCTGCCGCATTTCCACCTTGCCAACCCGGCTCAGACGAAACGCCTACATCTTCCCCAGAAGCAACTGTGCTCCTTCCCAAATGAGTGAGCATCCACATGCTTAGGAGGCGATAAACTGCATGCCTTTTTCCCACCACCATTTTACACTGCTTAGAGAGCGTCGGAAAGCAGCTATGTCAGAAAGGCCCCTTTGCTCTCAGCCATGCCCTCCATTGCTCTCGAGGTGGAAGGCACAAGGCACTGGTTCTGGATCCACCCCTCAATGGGAGACAAACCACATCTTGTCCTGCTTGCAGCTCTTTAGGATGTGGAGAAAAAACTCCCTTTCCACAGTGCTCTTACAGCGTCCTGAGAACATCTCATACAAAGGAGGCTGAACGCCGTTTCTTTTCAGCACTTAACTCGCCAGTCTGGGCCATCTGCATCCTACACGTTTCCACCTTGCCACCCGGCTCAGACGAAATGCCTACATCTTCACCTTGAGCAATGGGGATGAGGCCCATATGATTGTGGTTCCACATGCTGAGGAGGAGAGAGACAATAGGCTTTTAACTAACCACGAAGTGCAATGGTTGGGAGAGTGTCAGAAAGCACCAAAGGCAGAAAGACCCCTTTACTCTCAGCCGCGCCCTCCATTGCTGTAGAGGTGGAAGGCACAAAGCACTGCCTCCATCCTTCAATGGGAGACAATCCATAAACTGTCTTGAGTCCAGCTCTTTAGGAAGCTGAGAAAGAACTCGCTTTCCACAGCGCTGTTACAGCATACGAGGAGACTCTCCTACAGAGGCAGCTCAAATGCCATTTCTTCCCAGTGCTTAACTGGCCGCTTTAGGACTTCCGCTTCTGCCACAGTTCCACCTTGCCAACCCGGCTCAGACGAAATGTCTACATCTTCCCCTTCAGCAACGGGGGCGAAGCCCACATGATTGTGCTTCCACATGCTTAGCAGGAGCAGACAATAGGCGTTTTACAAACCGCCATTGTGCACTGGGTCAGAGAGTGTCAGAATGCACCTATGTCAGAAAGGGCCCTTTGCTCTCAGCCGTGCCCTCCATTGCTCTAGAGGTGGAAGGCACAAAGCACTGCCTCCATCCTTCAATTGGAGACAAGCCATCAACTGTCTTGCCTCCAGCTCTTTAGGAAGCTGACAAACAACTCGCTTTCCACAGTCCTGTTACAGCAGACCGGGGAACTTCTCATACAAAGGCAGCTCAAATGGCATTTCTTCCCAGCCCTTAACTCGCAGCTTTGGGACTCCTGCTTCTGCCGCAATTCCACCTTGCCAACCCGGCTCAGACGAAATGCCTACATCTTCCCCTGAAGCCACTTGGCTGAGTCCCAAATGATTGAGCGTCCACGTGCTTAGGAGGCAATAGACTGCACGCCTTTTTCCAACCACCATTGTGCACTGCTGGAGAGAGTGTCGGAAAGCAGCTATGTCAGAAAGACCCCTTTGCTCTCAGCCGTGCCCTTCATTGCTCTAGACGTGGAATGCACAATGCACTGGCTCCCCCTCTCAAGGGGCGTCAAGCCACAGACCTTCTTCCTTCCATCTCTTTAGGAAGCTGAGAAAGAGCTCGCTTTCAGCGGTGCTCTTTCTGTGTCCTGGCAACATCTCATACAAAGGCAGCTGCTATGCCATTTCTTTTCAGCGCTTAACTCGCAGATTTGGAACTTCTGCTCCTGCCGCATTTCCACCTTGCCAAACCGGCTCAGACGAAATGTCTACATCTTCCCCTTCAGCAACGGGGACGAGGCCCAGATGACTGTGCTTCCGCATGCTTAGCAGGAGCAGACCATAGGCTTTTAACAAACCGCCATTGTGCACTGGGTCAGAGAGTGTCAGAATGCACCTATGTCAGAAAGGGCCCTTTGCTCTCAGCCGTGCCCTCCATTGCTCTAGACGTGGAAGGCACAAAGCACTGCCTCCATCCTTCAATTGGAGACAAGCCATCAATTGTCCTGCTTCCAGCTCTTTAGGAAGCTGCGAAAGCACTCGCATTCCACAGTGCCCTTACAGCGTCCTGGGAACGTCTCATACAAAGGCAGCTGAACACCGTGTCTTTTCAGCCCTTAACTCACCAATCTGCAACATCTGCTTCTGCCGCATTTCCACCTTGCCAACCCGGCTCAGACGAAACGCCTACATCTTCCCCAGAAGCAACTGTGCTCCTTCCCAAATGAGTGAGCATCCACATGCTTAGGAGGCGATAAACTGCATGCCTTTTTCCCACCACCATTTTACACTGCTTAGAGAGCGTCGGAAAGCAGCTATGTCAGAAAGGCCCCTTTGCTCTCAGCCATGCCCTCCATTGCTCTCGAGGTGGAAGGCACAAGGCACTGGTTCTGGATCCACCCCTCAATGGGAGACAAACCACATCTTGTCCTGCTTGCAGCTCTTTAGGATGTGGAGAAAAAACTCCCTTTCCACAGTGCTCTTACAGCGTCCTGAGAACATCTCATACAAAGGAGGCTGAACGCCGTTTCTTTTCAGCACTTAACTCGCCAGTCTGGGCCATCTGCATCCTACACGTTTCCACCTTGCCACCCGGCTCAGACGAAATGCCTACATCTTCACCTTGAGCAATGGGGATGAGGCCCATATGATTGTGGTTCCACATGCTGAGGAGGAGAGAGACAATAGGCTTTTAACTAACCACGAAGTGCAATGGATGGGAGAGTGTCAGAAAGCAGCAATGGCAGAAAGACCCCTTTACTCTCAGCCGCACCCTCCATTGCTGTAGAGGTGGAAGGCACAAAGCACTGCCTCCATCCTTCAATGGGAGACAAGCCATAAACTGTCTTGCCTCCAGCTCTTTAGGAAGCTGAGAAAGAACTCGCTTTCCACAGTGCTGTTACAGCATACGAGGAAACTCTCCTACAGAGGCAGCTCAAATGCCATTTCTTCCCAGTGCTTAACTGGCCGCTTTAGGACTTCCGCTTCTGCCACAGTTCCACCTTGCCAACCCGGCTCAGACGAAATGTCTACATCTTCCCCTTCAGCAACGGGGGCGAAGCCCACATGATTGTGCTTCCACATGCTTAGCAGGAGCAGACCATAGGCGTTTTACAAACCGCCATTGTGCACTGGGTCAGAGAGTGTCAGAATGCACCTATGTCAGAAAGGGCCCTTTGCTCTCAGCCGTGCCCTCCATTGCTCTAGAGGTGGAAGGCACAAAGCACTGCCTCCATCCTTCAATGGGAGACAATCCATAAACTGTCTTGAGTCCAGCTCTTTAGGAAGCTGACAAACAACTCGCTTTCCACAGTCCTGTTACAGCATACGAGGAGACTCTCCTACAGAGGCAGCTCAAATGCCATTTCTTCCCAGTGCTTAACTGGCCGCTTTAGGACTTCCGCTTCTGCCACAGTTCCACCTTGCCAACCCGGCTCAGACGAAATGCCTACATCTTCCCCTTCAGCAACGGGGGCGAAGCCCACATGATTGTGCTTCCACATGCTTAGCAGGAGCAGACAATAGGCTTTTTACAAACCGCCATTGTGCACTGGGTCAGAGAGTGTCAGAATGCACCTATGTCAGAAAGGGCCCTTTGCTCTCAGCCGTGCCCTCCATTGCTCTAGAGGTGGAAGGCACAAAGCACTGCCTCCATCCTTCAAGTGGAGACAAGCCATCAACTGTCTTGCCTCCAGCTCTTTAGGAAGCTGACAAACAACTCACTTTCCACAGTCCTGTTACAGCAGACCGGGGAACTTCTCATACAAAGGCAGCTCAAATGGCATTTCTTCCCAGCCCTTAACTCGCAGCTTTGGGACTCCTGCTTCTGCCGCAATTCCACCTTGCCAACCCGGCTCAGACGAAATGCCTACATCTTCCCCTGAAGCCACTTGGCTGAGTCCCAAATGATTGAGCGTCCACGTGCTTAGGAGTCAATAGACTGCACGCCGTTTTCCAACCACCATTGTGCACTGCTGGAGAGAGTGTCGGAAAGCAGCTATGTCAGAAAGACCCCTTTGCTCTCAGCCGTGCCCTTCATTGCTCTAGACGTGGAATGCACAATGCACTGGCTCCCCCTCTCAAGGGGCGTCAAGCCACAGACCTTCTTCCTTCCATCTCTTTAGGAAGCTGAGAAAGAGCTCGCTTTCAACGGTGCTCTTTCTGTGTCCTGGCAACATCTCATACAAAGGCAGCTGCTATGCCATTTCTTTTCAGCGCTTAACTCGCAGATTTGGAACTTCTGCTCCTGCCACATTTCCACCTTGCCAAACCGGCTCAGACGAAATGTCTACATCTTCCCCTTCAGCAACGGGGACGAGGCCCAGATGACTGTGCTTCCGCATGCTTAGCAGGAGCAGACCATAGGCTTTTAACAAACCGCCATTGTGCACTGGGTCAGAGAGTGTCAGAATGCACCTATGTCAGAAAGGGCCCTTTGCTCTCAGCCGTGCCCTCCATTGCTCTAGACGTGGAAGGCACAAAGCACTGCCTCCATCCTTCAATTGGAGACAAGCCATCAATTGTCCTGCTTCCAGCTCTTTAGGAAGCTGGGAAAGCACTCGCATTCCACAGTGCTCTTACAGCGTCCTGGGAACGTCTCATACAAAGGCAGCTGAACACCGTGTCTTTTCAGCCCTTAACTCACCAATCTGCAACATCTGCTTCTGCCGCATTTCCACCTTGCCAACCCGGCTCAGACGAAACGCCTACATCTTCCCCAGAAGCAACTGTGCTCCTTCCCAAATGAGTGAGCATCCACATGCTTAGGAGGCGATAAACTGCATGCCTTTTTCCCACCACCATTTTACACTGCTTAGAGAGCGTCGGAAAGCAGCTATGTCAGAAAGGCCCCTTTGCTCTCAGCCATGCCCTCCATTGCTCTCGAGGTGGAAGGCACAAGGCACTGGTTCTGGATCCACCCCTCAATGGGAGACAAACCACATCTTGTCCTGCTTCCAGCTCTTTAGGATGTGGAGAAAAATCTCCCTTTCCACAGTGCTCTTACAGCGTCCTGAGAACATCTCATACAAAGGAGGCTGAACGCCGTTTCTTTTCAGCACTTAACTCGCCAGTCTGGGCCATCTGCATCCTACACGTTTCCACCTTGCCACCCGGCTCAGACGAAATGCCTACATCTTCACCTTGAGCAATGGGGATGAGGCCCATATGATTGTGGTTCCACATGCTGAGGAGGAGAGAGACAATAGGCTTTTAACTAACCACGAAGTGCAATGGATGGGAGAGTGTCAGAAAGCAGCAATGGCAGAAAGACCCCTTTACTCTCAGCCGCGCCCTCCATTGCTGTAGAGGTGGAAGGCACAAAGCACTGCCTCCATCCTTCAATGGGAGACAAGCCATAAACTGTCTTGCCTCCAGCTCTTTAGGAAGCTGAGAAAGAACTCGCTTTCCACAGTGCTGTTACAGCATACGAGGAAACTCTCCTACAGAGGCAGCTCAAATGCCATTTCTTCCCAGTGCTTAACTGGCCGCTTTAGGACTTCCGCTTCTGCCACAGTTCCACCTTGCCAACCCGGCTCAGACGAAATGTCTACATCTTCCCCTTCAGCAACGGGGGCGAAGCCCACATGATTGTGCTTCCACATGCTTAGCAGGAGCAGACAATAGGCGTTTTACAAACCGCCATTGTGCACTGGGTCAGAGAGTGTCAGAATGCACCTATGTCAGAAAGGGCCCTTTGCTCTCAGCCGTGCCCTCCATTGCTCTAGAGGTGGAAGGCACAAAGCACTGCCTCCATCCTTCAATTGGAGACAAGCCATCAACTGTCTTGCCTCCAGCTCTTTAGGAAGCTGACAAACAACTCGCTTTCCACAGTCCTGTTACAGCAGACCGGGGAACTTCTCATACAAAGGCAGCTCAAATGGCATTTCTTCCCAGCCCTTAACTCGCAGCTTTGGGACTCCTGCTTCTGCCGCAATTCCACCTTGCCAACCCGGCTCAGACGAAATGCCTACATCTTCCCCTGAAGCCACTTGGCTGAGTCCCAAATGATTGAGCGTCCACATGCTTAGGAGGCAATAGACTGCACGCCTTTTTCCAACCACCATTGTGCACTGCTGGAGAGACTGTCGGAAAGCAGCTATGTCAGAAAGACCCCTTTGCTCTCAGCCGTGCCCTTCATTGCTCTAGACGTGGAATGCACAATGCACTGGCTCCCCCTCTCAAGGGGCGTCAAGCCACAGACCTTCTTCCTTCCATCTCTTTAGGAAGCTGAGAAAGAGCTCGCTTTCAGCGGTGCTCTTTCTGTCTCCTGGCAACATCTCATACAAAGGCAGCTGCTATGCCATTTCTTTTCAGCGCTTAACTCGCAGATTTGGAACTTCTGCTCCTGCCGCATTTCCACCTTGCCAAACCGGCTCAGACGAAATGTCTACATCTTCCCCTTCAGCAACGGGGACGAGGCCCAGATGACTGTGCTTCCGCATGCTTAGCAGGAGCAGACCATAGGCTTTTAACAAACCGCCATTGTGCACTGGGTCAGAGAGTGTCAGAATGCACCTATGTCAGAAAGGGCCCTTTGCTCTCAGCCGTGCCCTCCATTGCTCTAGACGTGGAAGGCACAAAGCACTGCCTCCATCCTTCAATTGGAGACAAGCCATCAATTGTCCTGCTTCCAGCTCTTTAGGAAGCTGCGAAAGCACTCGCATTCCACAGTGCCCTTACAGCGTCCTGGGAACGTCTCATACAAAGGCAGCTGAACACCGTGTCTTTTCAGCCCTTAACTCACCAATCTGCAACATCTGCTTCTGCCGCATTTCCACCTTGCCAACCCGGCTCAGACGAAACGCCTACATCTTCCCCAGAAGCAACTGTGCTCCTTCCCAAATGAGTGAGCATCCACATGCTTAGGAGGCGATAAACTGCATGCCTTTTTCCCACCACCATTTTACACTGCTTAGAGAGCGTCGGAAAGCAGCTATGTCAGAAAGGCCCCTTTGCTCTCAGCCATGCCCTCCATTGCTCTCGAGGTGGAAGGCACAAGGCACTGGTTCTGGATCCACCCCTCAATGGGAGACAAACCACATCTTGTCCTGCTTGCAGCTCTTTAGGATGTGGAGAAAAAACTCCCTTTCCACAGTGCTCTTACAGCGTCCTGAGAACATCTCATACAAAGGAGGCTGAACGCCGTTTCTTTTCAGCACTTAACTCGCCAGTCTGGGCCATCTGCATCCTACACGTTTCCACCTTGCCACCCGGCTCAGACGAAATGCCTACATCTTCACCTTGAGCAATGGGGATGAGGCCCATATGATTGTGGTTCCACATGCTGAGGAGGAGAGAGACAATAGGCTTTTAACTAACCACGAAGTGCAATGGTTGGGAGAGTGTCAGAAAGCACCAAAGGCAGAAAGACCCCTTTACTCTCAGCCGCGCCCTCCATTGCTGTAGAGGTGGAAGGCACAAAGCACTGCCTCCATCCTTCAATGGGAGACAATCCATAAACTGTCTTGAGTCCAGCTCTTTAGGAAGCTGAGAAAGAACTCGCTTTCCACAGCGCTGTTACAGCATACGAGGAGACTCTCCTACAGAGGCAGCTCAAATGCCATTTCTTCCCAGTGCTTAACTGGCCGCTTTAGGACTTCCGCTTCTGCCACAGTTCCACCTTGCCAACCCGGCTCAGACGAAATGTCTACATCTTCCCCTTCAGCAACGGGGGCGAAGCCCACATGATTGTGCTTCCACATGCTTAGCAGGAGCAGACAATAGGCGTTTTACAAACCGCCATTGTGCACTGGGTCAGAGAGTGTCAGAATGCACCTATGTCAGAAAGGGCCCTTTGCTCTCAGCCGTGCCCTCCATTGCTCTAGAGGTGGAAGGCACAAAGCACTGCCTCCATGCTTCAATTGGAGACAAGCCATCAACTGTCTTGCCTCCAGCTCTTTAGGAAGCTGACAAACAACTCGCTTTCCACAGTCCTGTTACAGCAGACCGGGGAACTTCTCATACAAAGGCAGCTCAAATGGCATTTCTTCCCAGCCCTTAACTCGCAGCTTTGGGACTCCTGCTTCTGCTGCAATTCCACCTTGCCAACCCGGCTCAGACGAAATGCCTACATCTTCCCCTGAAGCCACTTGGCTGAGTCCCAAATGATTGAGCGTGCACGTGCTTAGGAGGCAATAGACTGCACGCCTTTTTGCAACCACCATTGTGCACTGCTGGAGAGAGTGTCGGAAAGCAGCTATGTCAGAAAGACCCCTTTGCTCTCAGCCGTGCCCTTCATTGCTCTAGACGTGGAATGCACAATGCACTGGCTCCCCCTCTCAAGGGGCGTCAAGCCACAGACCTTCTTCCTTCCATCTCTTTAGGAAGCTGAGAAAGAGCTCGCTTTCAGCGGTGCTCTTTCTGTGTCCTGGCAACATCTCATACAAAGGCAGCTGCTATGCCATTTCTTTTCAGCGCTTAACTCGCAGATTTGGAACTTCTGCTCCTGCCGCATTTCCACCTTGCCAAACCGGCTCAGACGAAATGTCTACATCTTCCCCTTCAGCAACGGGGACGAGGCCCAGATGACTGTGCTTCCGCATGCTTAGCAGGAGCAGACCATAGGCTTTTAACAAACTGCCATTGTGCACTGGGTCAGAGAGTGTCAGAATGCACCTATGTCAGAAAGGGCCCTTTGCTCTCAGCCGTGCCCTCCATTGCTCTAGACGTGGAAGGCACAAAGCACTGCCTCCATCCTTCAATTGGAGACAAGCCATCAATTGTCCTGCTTCCAGCTCTTTAGGAAGCTGGGAAAGCACTCGCATTCCACAGTGCCCTTACAGCGTCCTGGGAACGTGTCATACAAAGGCAGCTGAACACCGTGTCTTTTCAGCCCTTAACTCACCAATCTGCAACATCTGCTTCTGCCGCATTTCCACCTTGCCAACCCGGCTCAGACGAAACGCCTACATCTTCCCCAGAAGCAACTGTGCTCCTTCCCAAATGAGTGAGCATCCACATGCTTAGGAGGCGATAAACTGCATGCCTTTTTCCCACCACCATTTTACACTGCTTAGAGAGCGTCGGAAAGCAGCTATGTCAGAAAGGCCCCTTTGCTCTCAGCCATGCCCTCCATTGCTCTCGAGGTGGAAGGCACAAGGCACTGGTTCTGGATCCACCCCTCAATGGGAGACAAACCACATCTTGTCCTGCTTGCAGCTCTTTAGGATGTGGAGAAAAAACTCCCTTTCCACAGTGCTCTTACAGCGTCCTGAGAACATCTCATACAAAGGAGGCTGAACGCCGTTTCTTTTCAGCACTTAACTCGCCAGTCTGGGCCATCTGCATCCTACACGTTTCCACCTTGCCACCCGGCTCAGACGAAATGCCTACATCTTCACCTTGAGCAATGGGGATGAGGCCCATATGATTGTGGTTCCACATGCTGAGGAGGAGAGAGACAATAGGCTTTTAACTAACCACGAAGTGCAATGGTTGGGAGAGTGTCAGAAAGCACCAAAGGCAGAAAGACCCCTTTACTCTCAGCCGCGCCCTCCATTGCTGTAGAGGTGGAAGGCACAAAGCACTGCCTCCATCCTTCAATGGGAGACAATCCATAAACTGTCTTGAGTCCAGCTCTTTAGGAAGCTGAGAAAGAACTCGCTTTCCACAGCGCTGTTACAGCATACGAGGAGACTCTCCTACAGAGGCAGCTCAAATGCCATTTCTTCCCAGTGCTTAACTGGCCGCTTTAGGACTTCCGCTTCTGCCACAGTTCCACCTTGCCAACCCGGCTCAGACGAAATGTCTACATCTTCCCCTTCAGCAACGGGGGCGAAGCCCACATGATTGTGCTTCCACATGCTTAGCAGGAGCAGACAATAGGCGTTTTACAAACCGCCATTGTGCACTGGGTCAGAGAGTGTCAGAATGCACCTATGTCAGAAAGGGCCCTTTGCTCTCAGCCGTGCCCTCCATTGCTCTAGAGGTGGAAGGCACAAAGCACTGCCTCCATGCTTCAATTGGAGACAAGCCATCAACTGTCTTGCCTCCAGCTCTTTAGGAAGCTGACAAACAACTCGCTTTCCACAGTCCTGTTACAGCAGACCGGGGAACTTCTCATACAAAGGCAGCTCAAATGGCATTTCTTCCCAGCCCTTAACTCGCAGCTTTGGGACTCCTGCTTCTGCTGCAATTCCACCTTGCCAACCCGGCTCAGACGAAATGCCTACATCTTCCCCTGAAGCCACTTGGCTGAGTCCCAAATGATTGAGCGTGCACGTGCTTAGGAGGCAATAGACTGCACGCCTTTTTGCAACCACCATTGTGCACTGCTGGAGAGAGTGTCGGAAAGCAGCTATGTCAGAAAGACCCCTTTGCTCTCAGCCGTGCCCTTCATTGCTCTAGACGTGGAATGCACAATGCACTGGCTCCCCCTCTCAAGGGGCGTCAAGCCACAGACCTTCTTCCTTCCATCTCTTTAGGAAGCTGAGAAAGAGCTCGCTTTCAACGGTGCTCTTTCTGTGTCCTGGCAACATCTCATACAAAGGCAGCTGCTATGCCATTTCTTTTCAGCGCTTAACTCGCAGATTTGGAACTTCTGCTCCTGCCACATTTCCACCTTGCCAAACCGGCTCAGACGAAATGTCTACATCTTCCCCTTCAGCAACGGGGACGAGGCCCAGATGACTGTGCTTCCGCATGCTTAGCAGGAGCAGACCATAGGCTTTTAACGAACTGCCATTGTGCACTGGGTCAGAGAGTGTCAGAATGCACCTATGTCAGAAAGGGCCCTTTGCTCTCAGCCGTGCCCTCCATTGCTCTAGACGTGGAAGGCACAAAGCACTGCCTCCATCCTTCAATTGGAGACAAGCCATCAATTGTCCTGCTTCCAGCTCTTTAGGAAGCTGGGAAAGCACTCGCATTCCACAGTGCCCTTACAGCGTCCTGGGAACGTGTCATACAAAGGCAGCTGAACACCGTGTCTTTTCAGCCCTTAACTCACCAATCTGCAACATCTGCTTCTGCCGCATTTCCACCTTGCCAACCCGGCTCAGACGAAACGCCTACATCTTCCCCAGAAGCAACTGTGCTCCTTCCCAAATGAGTGAGCATCCACATGCTTAGGAGGCGATAAACTGCATGCCTTTTTCCCACCACCATTTTACACTGCTTAGAGAGCGTCGGAAAGCAGCTATGTCAGAAAGGCCCCTTTGCTCTCAGCCATGCCCTCCATTGCTCTCGAGGTGGAAGGCACAAGGCACTGGTTCTGGATCCACCCCTCAATGGGAGACAAACCACATCTTGTCCTGCTTGCAGCTCTTTAGGATGTGGAGAAAAAACTCCCTTTCCACAGTGCTCTTACAGCGTCCTGAGAACATCTCATACAAAGGAGGCTGAACGCCGTTTCTTTTCAGCACTTAACTCGCCAGTCTGGGCCATCTGCATCCTACACGTTTCCACCTTGCCACCCGGCTCAGACGAAATGCCTACATCTTCCCCTTGAGCAATGGGGATGAGGCCCATATGATTGTGGTTCCACATGCTGAGGAGGAGAGAGACAATAGGCTTTTAACTAACCACGAAGTGCAATGGTTGGGAGAGTGTCAGAAAGCACCAAAGGCAGAAAGACCCCTTTACTCTCAGCCGCGCCCTCCATTGCTGTAGAGGTGGAAGGCACAAAGCACTGCCTCCATCCTTCAATGGGAGACAATCCATAAACTGTCTTGAGTCCAGCTCTTTAGGAAGCTGAGAAAGAACTCGCTTTCCACAGCGCTGTTACAGCATACGAGGAGACTCTCCTACAGAGGCAGCTCAAATGCCATTTCTTCCCAGTGCTTAACTGGCCGCTTTAGGACTTCCGCTTCTGCCACAGTTCCACCTTGCCAACCCGGCTCAGACGAAATGCCTACATCTTCCCCTTCAGCAACGGGGGCGAAGCCCACATGATTGTGCTTCCACATGCTTAGCAGGAGCAGACAATAGGCTTTTTACAAACCGCCATTGTGCACTGGGTCAGAGAGTGTCAGAATGCACCTATGTCAGAAAGGGCCCTTTGCTCTCAGCCGTGCCCTCCATTGCTCTAGAGGTGGAAGGCACAAAGCACTGCCTCCATCCTTCAATTGGAGACAAGCCATCAACTGTCTTGCCTCCAGCTCTTTAGGAAGCTGACAAACAACTCGCTTTCCACAGTCCTGTTACAGCAGACCGGGGAACTTCTCATACAAAGGCAGCTCAAATGGCATTTCTTCCCAGCCCTTAACTCGCAGCTTTGGGACTCCTGCTTCTGCCGCAATTCCACCTTGCCAACCCGGCTCAGACGAAATGCCTACATCTTCCCCTGAAGCCACTTGGCTGAGTCCCAAATGATTGAGCGTCCACGTGCTTAGGAGGCAATAGACTGCACGCCTTTTTCCAACCACCATTGTGCACTGCTGGAGAGAGTGTCGGAAAGCAGCTATGTCAGAAAGACCCCTTTGCTCTCAGCCGTGCCCTTCATTGCTCTAGACGTGGAATGCACAATGCACTGGCTCCCCCTCTCAAGGGGCGTCAAGCCACAGACCTTCTTCCTTCCATCTCTTTAGGAAGCTGAGAAAGAGCTCGCTTTCAGCGGTGCTCTTTCTGTGTCCTGGCAACATCTCATACAAAGGCAGCTGCTATGCCATTTCTTTTCAGCGCTTAACTCGCAGATTTGGAACTTCTGCTCCTGCCGCATTTCCACCTTGCCAAACCGGCTCAGACGAAATGTCTACATCTTCCCCTTCAGCAACGGGGACGAGGCCCAGATGACTGTGCTTCCGCATGCTTAGCAGGAGCAGACCATAGGCTTTTAACAAACCGCCATTGTGCACTGGGTCAGAGAGTGTCAGAATGCACCTATGTCAGAAAGGGCCCTTTGCTCTCAGCCGTGCCCTCCATTGCTCTAGACGTGGAAGGCACAAAGCACTGCCTCCATCCTTCAATTGGAGACAAGCCATCAATTGTCCTGCTTCCAGCTCTTTAGGAAGCTGCGAAAGCACTCGCATTCCACAGTGCCCTTACAGCGTCCTGGGAACGTGTCATACAAAGGCAGCTGAACACCGTGTCTTTTCAGCCCTTAACTCACCAATCTGCAACATCTGCTTCTGCCGCATTTCCACCTTGCCAACCCGGCTCAGACGAAACGCCTACATCTTCCCCAGAAGCAACTGTGCTCCTTCCCAAATGAGTGAGCATCCACATGCTTAGGAGGCGATAAACTGCATGCCTTTTTCCCACCACCATTTTACACTGCTTAGAGAGCGTCGGGAAGCAGCTATGTCAGAAAGGCCCCTTTGCTCTCAGCCATGCCCTCCATTGCTCTCGAGGTGGAAGCCACAAGGCACTGGTTCTGGATCCACCCCTCAATGGGAGACAAACCACATCTTGTCCTGCTTGCAGCTCTTTAGGATGTGGAGAAAAAACTCCCTTTCCACAGTGCTCTTACAGCGTCCTGAGAACATCTCATACAAAGGAGGCTGAACGCCGTTTCTTTTCAGCACTTAACTCGCCAGTCTGGGCCATCTGCATCCTACACGTTTCCACCTTGCCACCCGGCCCAGACGAAATGCCTACATCTTCACCTTGAGCAATGGGGATGAGGCCCATATGATTGTGGTTCCACATGCTGAGGAGGAGAGAGACAATAGGCTTTTAACTAACCACGAAGTGCAATGGTTGGGAGAGTGTCAGAAAGCAGCAATGGCAGAAAGACCCCTTTACTCTCAGCCGCGCCCTCCATTGCTGTAGAGGTGGAAGGCACAAAGCACTGCCTCCATCCTTCAATGGGAGACAAGCCATAAACTGTCTTGCCTCCAGCTCTTTAGGAAGCTGAGAAAGAACTCGCTTTCCACAGTGCTGTTACAGCATACGAGGAAACTCTCATACAGAGGCAGCTCAAATGCCATTTCTTCCCAGTGCTTAACTGGCCGCTTTAGGACTTCCGCTTCTGCCACAGTTCCACCTTGCCAACCCGGCTCAGACGAAATGTCTACATCTTCCCCTTCAGCAACGGGGGCGAAGCCCACATGATTGTGCTTCCACATGCTTAGCAGGAGCAGACCATAGGCGTTTTACAAACCGCCATTGTGCACTGGGTCAGAGAGTGTCAGAATGCACCTATGTCAGAAAGGGCCCTTTGCTCTCAGCCGTGCCCTCCATTGCTCTAGAGGTGGAAGGCACAAAGCACTGCCTCCATGCTTCAATTGGAGACAAGCCATCAACTGTCTTGCCTCCAGCTCTTTAGGAAGCTGACAAACAACTCGCTTTCCACAGTCCTGTTACAGCAGACCGGGGAACTTCTCATACAAAGGCAGCTCAAATGGCATTTCTTCCCAGCCCTTAACTCGCAGCTTTGGGACTCCTGCTTCTGCCGCAATTCCACCTTGCCAACCCGGCTCAGACGAAATGCCTACATCTTCCCCTGAAGCCACTTGGCTGAGTCCCAAATGATTGAGCGTCCACGTGCTTAGGAGGCAATAGACTGCACGCCTTTTTCCAACCACCATTGTGCACTGCTGGAGAGAGTGTCGGAAAGCAGCTATGTCAGAAAGACCCCTTTGCTCTCAGCCGTGCCCTTCATTGCTCTAGACGTGGAATGCACAATGCACTGGCTCCCCCTCTCAAGGGGCGTCAAGCCACAGACCTTCTTCCTTCCATCTCTTTAGGAAGCTGAGAAAGAGCTCGCTTTCAGCGGTGCTCTTTCTGTGTCCTGGCAACATCTCATACAAAGGCAGCTGCTATGCCATTTCTTTTCAGCGCTTAACTGGCAGATTTGGAACTTCTGCTCCTGCCGCATTTCCACCTTGCCAAACCGGCTCAGACGAAATGTCTACATCTTCCCCTTCAGCAACGGGGACGAGGCCCAGATGACTGTGCTTCCGCATGCTTAGCAGGAGCAGACCATAGGCTTTTAACAAACCGCCATTGTGCACTGGGTCAGAGAGTGTCAGAATGCACCTATGTCAGAAAGGGCCCTTTGCTCTCAGCCGTGCCCTCCATTGCTCTAGACGTGGAAGGCACAAAGCACTGCCTCCATCCTTCAATTGGAGACAAGCCATCAATTGTCCTGCTTCCAGCTCTTTAGGAAGCTGGGAAAGCACTCGCATTCCACAGTGCCCTTACAGCGTCCTGGGAACGTGTCATACAAAGGCAGCTGAACACCGTGTCTTTTCAGCCCTTAACTCACCAATCTGCAACATCTGCTTCTGCCGCATTTCCACCTTGCCAACCCGGCTCAGACGAAACGCCTACATCTTCCCCAGAAGCAACTGTGCTCCTTCCCAAATGAGTGAGCATCCACATGCTTAGGAGGCGATAAACTGCATGCCTTTTTCCCACCACCATTTTACACTGCTTAGAGAGCGTCGGAAAGCAGCTATGTCAGAAAGGCCCCTTTGCTCTCAGCCATGCCCTCCATTGCTCTCGAGGTGGAAGGCACAAGGCACTGGTTCTGGATCCACCCCTCAATGGGAGACAAACCACATCTTGTCCTGCTTCCAGCTCTTTAGGATGTGGAGAAAAATCTCCCTTTCCACAGTGCTCTTACAGCGTCCTGAGAACATCTCATACAAAGGAGGCTGAACGCCGTTTCTTTTCAGCACTTAACTCGCCAGTCTGGGCCATCTGCATCCTACACGTTTCCACCTTGCCACCCGGCTCAGACGAAATGCCTACATCTTCCCCTTGAGCAATGGGGATGAGGCCCATATGATTGTGGTTCCACATGCTGAGGAGGAGAGAGACAATAGGCTTTTAACTAACCACGAAGTGCAATGGTTGGGAGAGTGTCAGAAAGCACCAAAGGCAGAAAGACCCCTTTACTCTCAGCCGCGCCCTCCATTGCTGTAGAGGTGGAAGGCACAAAGCACTGCCTCCATCCTTCAATGGGAGACAATCCATAAACTGTCTTGAGTCCAGCTCTTTAGGAAGCTGAGAAAGAACTCGCTTTCCACAGCGCTGTTACAGCATACGAGGAGACTCTCCTACAGAGGCAGCTCAAATGCCATTTCTTCCCAGTGCTTAACTGGCCGCTTTAGGACTTCCGCTTCTGCCACAGTTCCACCTTGCCAACCCGGCTCAGACGAAATGTCTACATCTTCCCCTTCAGCAACGGGGGCGAAGCCCACATGATTGTGCTTCCACATGCTTAGCAGGAGCAGACAATAGGCGTTTTACAAACCGCCATTGTGCACTGGGTCAGAGAGTGTCAGAATGCACCTATGTCAGAAAGGGCCCTTTGCTCTCAGCCGTGCCCTCCATTGCTCTAGAGGTGGAAGGCACAAAGCACTGCCTCCATCCTTCAATTGGAGACAAGCCATCAACTGTCTTGCCTCCAGCTCTTTAGGAAGCTGACAAACAACTCGCTTTCCACAGTCCTGTTACAGCAGACCGGGGAACTTCTCATACAAAGGCAGCTCAAATGGCATTTCTTCCCAGCCCTTAACTCGCAGCTTTGGGACTCCTGCTTCTGCCGCAATTCCACCTTGCCAACCCGGCTCAGACGAAATGCCTACATCTTCCCCTGAAGCCACTTGGCTGAGTCCCAAATGATTGAGCGTCCACGTGCTTAGGAGGCAATAGACTGCACGCCTTTTTCCAACCACCATTGTGCACTGCTGGAGAGAGTGTCGGAAAGCAGCTATGTCAGAAAGACCCCTTTGCTCTCAGCCGTGCCCTTCATTGCTCTAGACGTGGAATGCACAATGCACTGGCTCCCCCTCTCAAGGGGCGTCAAGCCACAGACCTTCTTCCTTCCATCTCTTTAGGAAGCTGAGAAAGAGCTCGCTTTCAGCGGTGCTCTTTCTGTGTCCTGGCAACATCTCATACAAAGGCAGCTGCTATGCCATTTCTTTTCAGCGCTTAACTCGCAGATTTGGAACTTCTGCTCCTGCCGCATTTCCACCTTGCCAAACCGGCTCAGACGAAATGTCTACATCTTCCCCTTCAGCAACGGGGACGAGGCCCAGATGACTGTGCTTCCGCATGCTTAGCAGGAGCAGACCATAGGCTTTTAACAAACCGCCATTGTGCACTGGGTCAGAGAGTGTCAGAATGCACCTATGTCAGAAAGGGCCCTTTGCTCTCAGCCGTGCCCTCCATTGCTCTAGACGTGGAAGGCACAAAGCACTGCCTCCATCCTTCAATTGGAGACAAGCCATCAATTGTCCTGCTTCCAGCTCTTTAGGAAGCTGGGAAAGCACTCGCATTCCACAGTGCCCTTACAGCGTCCTGGGAACGTGTCATACAAAGGCAGCTGAACACCGTGTCTTTTCAGCCCTTAACTCACCAATCTGCAACATCTGCTTCTGCCGCATTTCCACCTTGCCAACCCGGCTCAGACGAAACGCCTACATCTTCCCCAGAAGCAACTGTGCTCCTTCCCAAATGAGTGAGCATCCACATGCTTAGGAGGCGATAAACTGCATGCCTTTTTCCCACCACCATTTTACACTGCTTAGAGAGCGTCGGAAAGCAGCTATGTCAGAAAGGCCCCTTTGCTCTCAGCCATGCCCTCCATTGCTCTCGAGGTGGAAGGCACAAGGCACTGGTTCTGGATCCACCCCTCAATGGGAGACAAACCACATCTTGTCCTGCTTGCAGCTCTTTAGGATGTGGAGAAAAAACTCCCTTTCCACAGTGCTCTTACAGCGTCCTGAGAACATCTCATACAAAGGAGGCTGAACGCCGTTTCTTTTCAGCACTTAACTCGCCAGTCTGGGCCATCTGCATCCTACACGTTTCCACCTTGCCACCCGGCTCAGACGAAATGCCTACATCTTCACCTTGAGCAATGGGGATGAGGCCCATATGATTGTGGTTCCACATGCTGAGGAGGAGAGAGACAATAGGCTTTTAACTAACCACGAAGTGCAATGGATGGGAGAGTGTCAGAAAGCAGCAATGGCAGAAAGACCCCTTTACTCTCAGCCGCGCCCTCCATTGCTGTAGAGGTGGAAGGCACAAAGCACTGCCTCCATCCTTCAATGGGAGACAAGCCATAAACTGTCTTGCCTCCAGCTCTTTAGGAAGCTGAGAAAGAACTCGCTTTCCACAGTGCTGTTACAGCATACGAGGAAACTCTCCTACAGAGGCAGCTCAAATGCCATTTCTTCCCAGTGCTTAACTGGCCGCTTTAGGACTTCCGCTTCTGCCACAGTTCCACCTTGCCAACCCGGCTCAGACGAAATGTCTACATCTTCCCCTTCAGCAACGGGGGCGAAGCCCACATGATTGTGCTTCCACATGCTTAGCAGGAGCAGACCATAGGCGTTTTACAAACCGCCATTGTGCACTGGGTCAGAGAGTGTCAGAATGCACCTATGTCAGAAAGGGCCCTTTGCTCTCAGCCGTGCCCTCCATTGCTCTAGAGGTGGAAGGCACAAAGCACTGCCTCCATCCTTCAAGTGGAGACAAGCCATCAACTGTCTTGCCTCCAGCTCTTTAGGAAGCTGACAAACAACTCACTTTCCACAGTCCTGTTACAGCAGACCGGGGAACTTCTCATACAAAGGCAGCTCAAATGGCATTTCTTCCCAGCCCTTAACTCGCAGCTTTGGGACTCCTGCTTCTGCCGCAATTCCACCTTGCCAACCCGGCTCAGACGAAATGCCTACATCTTCCCCTGAAGCCACTTGGCTGAGTCCCAAATGATTGAGCGTCCACGTGCTTAGGAGTCAATAGACTGCACGCCTTTTTCCAACCACCATTGTGCACTGCTGGAGAGAGTGTCGGAAAGCAGCTATGTCAGAAAGACCCCTTTGCTCTCAGCCGTGCCCTTCATTGCTCTAGACGTGGAATGCACAATGCACTGGCTCCCCCTCTCAAGGGGCGTCAAGCCACAGACCTTCTTCCTTCCATCTCTTTAGGAAGCTGAGAAAGAGCTCGCTTTCAACGGTGCTCTTTCTGTGTCCTGGCAACATCTCATACAAAGGCAGCTGCTATGCCATTTCTTTTCAGCGCTTAACTCGCAGATTTGGAACTTCTGCTCCTGCCACATTTCCACCTTGCCAAACCGGCTCAGACGAAATGTCTACATCTTCCCCTTCAGCAACGGGGACGAGGCCCAGATGACTGTGCTTCCGCATGCTTAGCAGGAGCAGACCATAGGCTTTTAACAAACCGCCATTGTGCACTGGGTCAGAGAGTGTCAGAATGCACCTATGTCAGAAAGGGCCCTTTGCTCTCAGCCGTGCCCTCCATTGCTCTAGACGTGGAAGGCACAAAGCACTGCCTCCATCCTTCAATTGGAGACAAGCCATCAATTGTCCTGCTTCCAGCTCTTTAGGAAGCTGCGAAAGCACTCGCATTCCACAGTGCCCTTACAGCGTCCTGGGAACGTCTCATACAAAGGCAGCTGAACACCGTGTCTTTTCAGCCCTTAACTCACCAATCTGCAACATCTGCTTCTGCCGCATTTCCACCTTGCCAACCCGGCTCAGACGAAACGCCTACATCTTCCCCAGAAGCAACTGTGCTCCTTCCCAAATGAGTGAGCATCCACATGCTTAGGAGGCGATAAACTGCATGCCTTTTTCCCACCACCATTTTACACTGCTTAGAGAGCGTCGGAAAGCAGCTATGTCAGAAAGGCCCCTTTGCTCTCAGCCATGCCCTCCATTGCTCTCGAGGTGGAAGGCACAAGGCACTGGTTCTGGATCCACCCCTCAATGGGAGACAAACCACATCTTGTCCTGCTTGCAGCTCTTTAGGATGTGGAGAAAAAACTCCCTTTCCACAGTGCTCTTACAGCGTCCTGAGAACATCTCATACAAAGGAGGCTGAACGCCGTTTCTTTTCAGCACTTAACTCGCCAGTCTGGGCCATCTGCATCCTACACGTTTCCACCTTGCCACCCGGCTCAGACGAAATGCCTACATCTTCACCTTGAGCAATGGGGATGAGGCCCATATGATTGTGGTTCCACATGCTGAGGAGGAGAGAGACAATAGGCTTTTAACTAACCACGAAGTGCAATGGTTGGGAGAGTGTCAGAAAGCACCAAAGGCAGAAAGACCCCTTTACTCTCAGCCGCGCCCTCCATTGCTGTAGAGGTGGAAGGCACAAAGCACTGCCTCCATCCTTCAATGGGAGACAATCCATAAACTGTCTTGAGTCCAGCTCTTTAGGAAGCTGAGAAAGAACTCGCTTTCCACAGCGCTGTTACAGCATACGAGGAGACTCTCCTACAGAGGCAGCTCAAATGCCATTTCTTCCCAGTGCTTAACTGGCCGCTTTAGGACTTCCGCTTCTGCCACAGTTCCACCTTGCCAACCCGGCTCAGACGAAATGCCTACATCTTCCCCTTCAGCAACGGGGGCGAAGCCCACATGATTGTGCTTCCACATGCTTAGCAGGAGCAGACAATAGGCGTTTTACAAACCGCCATTGTGCACTGGGTCAGAGAGTGTCAGAATGCACCTATGTCAGAAAGGGCCCTTTGCTCTCAGCCGTGCCCTCCATTGCTCTAGAGGTGGAAGGCACAAAGCACTGCCTCCATGCTTCAATTGGAGACAAGCCATCAACTGTCTTGCCTCCAGCTCTTTAGGAAGCTGACAAACAACTCGCTTTCCACAGTCCTGTTACAGCAGACCGGGGAACTTCTCATACAAAGGCAGCTCAAATGGCATTTCTTCCCAGCCCTTAACTCGCAGCTTTGGGACTCCTGCTTCTGCCGCAATTCCACCTTGCCAACCCGGCTCAGACGAAATGCCTACATCTTCCCCTGAAGCCACTGGGCTGAGTCCCAAATGATTGAGCGTCCACGTGCTTAGGAGGCAATAGACTGCACGCCTTTTTGCAACCACCATTGTGCACTGCTGGAGAGAGTGTCGGAAAGCAGCTATGTCAGAAAGACCCCTTTGCTCTCAGCCGTGCCCTTCATTGCTCTAGACGTGGAATGCACAATGCACTGGCTCCCCCTCTCAAGGGGCGTCAAGCCACAGACCTTCTTCCTTCCATCTCTTTAGGAAGCTGAGAAAGAGCTCGCTTTCAGCGGTGCTCTTTCTGTGTCCTGGCAACATCTCATACAAAGGCAGCTGCTATGCCATTTCTTTTCAGCGCTTAACTCGCAGATTTGGAACTTCTGCTCCTGCCGCATTTCCACCTTGCCAAAGCGGCTCAGACGAAATGTCTACATCTTCCCCTTCAGCAACGGGGACGAGGCCCAGATGACTGTGCTTCCGCATGCTTAGCAGGAGCAGACCATAGGCTTTTAACGAACTGCCATTGTGCACTGGGTCAGAGAGTGTCAGAATGCACCTATGTCAGAAAGGGCCCTTTGCTCTCAGCCGTGCCCTCCATTGCTCTAGACGTGGAAGGCACAAAGCACTGCCTCCATCCTTCAATTGGAGACAAGCCATCAATTGTCCTGCTTCCAGCTCTTTAGGAAGCTGGGAAAGCACTCGCATTCCACAGTGCCCTTACAGCGTCCTGGGAACGTGTCATACAAAGGCAGCTGAACACCGTGTCTTTTCAGCCCTTAACTCACCAATCTGCAACATCTGCTTCTGCCGCATTTCCACCTTGCCAACCCGGCTCAGACGAAACGCCTACATCTTCCCCAGAAGCAACTGTGCTCCTTCCCAAATGAGTGAGCATCCACATGCTTAGGAGGCGATAAACTGCATGCCTTTTTCCCACCACCATTTTACACTGCTTAGAGAGCGTCGGAAAGCAGCTATGTCAGAAAGGCCCCTTTGCTCTCAGCCATGCCCTCCATTGCTCTCGAGGTGGAAGGCACAAGGCACTGGTTCTGGATCCACCCCTCAATGGGAGACAAACCACATCTTGTCCTGCTTGCAGCTCTTTAGGATGTGGAGAAAAAACTCCCTTTCCACAGTGCTCTTACAGCGTCCTGAGAACATCTCATACAAAGGAGGCTGAACGCCGTTTCTTTTCAGCACTTAACTCGCCAGTCTGGGCCATCTGCATCCTACACGTTTCCACCTTGCCACCCGGCTCAGACGAAATGCCTACATCTTCACCTTGAGCAATGGGGATGAGGCCCATATGATTGTGGTTCCACATGCTGAGGAGGAGAGAGACAATAGGCTTTTAACTAACCACGAAGTGCAATGGTTGGGAGAGTGTCAGAAAGCACCAAAGGCAGAAAGACCCCTTTACTCTCAGCCGCGCCCTCCATTGCTGTAGAGGTGGAAGGCACAAAGCACTGCCTCCATCCTTCAATGGGAGACAATCCATAAACTGTCTTGAGTCCAGCTCTTTAGGAAGCTGAGAAAGAACTCGCTTTCCACAGCGCTGTTACAGCATACGAGGAGACTCTCCTACAGAGGCAGCTCAAATGCCATTTCTTCCCAGTGCTTAACTGGCCGCTTTAGGACTTCCGCTTCTGCCACAGTTCCACCTTGCCAACCCGGCTCAGACGAAATGCCTACATCTTCCCCTTCAGCAACGGGGGCGAAGCCCACATGATTGTGCTTCCACATGCTTAGCAGGAGCAGACAATAGGCTTTTTACAAACCGCCATTGTGCACTGGGTCAGAGAGTGTCAGAATGCACCTATGTCAGAAAGGGCCCTTTGCTCTCAGCCGTGCCCTCCATTGCTCTAGAGGTGGAAGGCACAAAGCACTGCCTCCATCCTTCAATTGGAGACAAGCCATCAACTGTCTTGCCTCCAGCTCTTTAGGAAGCTGACAAACAACTCGCTTTCCACAGTCCTGTTACAGCAGACCGGGGAACTTCTCATACAAAGGCAGCTCAAATGGCATTTCTTCCCAGCCCTTAACTCGCAGCTTTGGGACTCCTGCTTCTGCCGCAATTCCACCTTGCCAACCCGGCTCAGACGAAATGCCTACATCTTCCCCTGAAGCCACTTGGCTGAGTCCCAAATGATTGAGCGTCCACGTGCTTAGGAGGCAATAGACTGCACGCCTTTTTCCAACCACCATTGTGCACTGCTGGAGAGAGTGTCGGAAAGCAGCTATGTCAGAAAGACCCCTTTGCTCTCAGCCGTGCCCTTCATTGCTCTAGACGTGGAATGCACAATGCACTGGCTCCCCCTCTCAAGGGGCGTCAAGCCACAGACCTTCTTCCTTCCATCTCTTTAGGAAGCTGAGAAAGAGCTCGCTTTCAGCGGTGCTCTTTCTGTCTCCTGGCAACATCTCATACAAAGGCAGCTGCTATGCCATTTCTTTTCAGCGCTTAACTCGCAGATTTGGAACTTCTGCTCCTGCCGCATTTCCACCTTGCCAAACCGGCTCAGACGAAATGTCTACATCTTCCCCTTCAGCAACGGGGACGAGGCCCAGATGACTGTGCTTCCGCATGCTTAGCAGGAGCAGACCATAGGCTTTTAACAAACCGCCATTGTGCACTGGGTCAGAGAGTGTCAGAATGCACCTATGTCAGAAAGGGCCCTTTGCTCTCAGCCGTGCCCTCCATTGCTCTAGACGTGGAAGGCACAAAGCACTGCCTCCATCCTTCAATTGGAGACAAGCCATCAATTGTCCTGCTTCCAGCTCTTTAGGAAGCTGGGAAAGCACTCGCATTCCACAGTGCCCTTACAGCGTCCTGGGAACGTGTCATACAAAGGCAGCTGAACACCGTGTCTTTTCAGCCCTTAACTCACCAATCTGCAACATCTGCTTCTGCCGCATTTCCACCTTGCCAACCCGGCTCAGACGAAACGCCTACATCTTCCCCAGAAGCAACTGTGCTCCTTCCCAAATGAGTGAGCATCCACATGCTTAGGAGGCGATAAACTGCATGCCTTTTTCCCACCACCATTTTACACTGCTTAGAGAGCGTCGGAAAGCAGCTATGTCAGAAAGGCCCCTTTGCTCTCAGCCATGCCCTCCATTGCTCTCGAGGTGGAAGGCACAAGGCACTGGTTCTGGATCCACCCCTCAATGGGAGACAAACCACATCTTGTCCTGCTTGCAGCTCTTTAGGATGTGGAGAAAAAACTCCCTTTCCACAGTGCTCTTACAGCGTCCTGAGAACATCTCATACAAAGGAGGCTGAACGCCGTTTCTTTTCAGCACTTAACTCGCCAGTCTGGGCCATCTGCATCCTACACGTTTCCACCTTGCCACCCGGCTCAGACGAAATGCCTACATCTTCACCTTGAGCAATGGGGATGAGGCCCATATGATTGTGGTTCCACATGCTGAGGAGGAGAGAGACAATAGGCTTTTAACTAACCACGAAGTGCAATGGTTGGGAGAGTGTCAGAAAGCACCAAAGGCAGAAAGACCCCTTTACTCTCAGCCGCGCCCTCCATTGCTGTAGAGGTGGAAGGCACAAAGCACTGCCTCCATCCTTCAATGGGAGACAATCCATAAACTGTCTTGAGTCCAGCTCTTTAGGAAGCTGAGAAAGAACTCGCTTTCCACAGCGCTGTTACAGCATACGAGGAGACTCTCCTACAGAGGCAGCTCAAATGCCATTTCTTCCCAGTGCTTAACTGGCCGCTTTAGGACTTCCGCTTCTGCCACAGTTCCACCTTGCCAACCCGGCTCAGACGAAATGCCTACATCTTCCCCTTCAGCAACGGGGGCGAAGCCCACATGATTGTGCTTCCACATGCTTAGCAGGAGCAGACAATAGGCTTTTTACAAACCGCCATTGTGCACTGGGTCAGAGAGTGTCAGAATGCACCTATGTCAGAAAGGGCCCTTTGCTCTCAGCCGTGCCCTCCATTGCTCTAGAGGTGGAAGGCACAAAGCACTGCCTCCATGCTTCAATTGGAGACAAGCCATCAACTGTCTTGCCTCCAGCTCTTTAGGAAGCTGACAAACAACTCGCTTTCCACAGTCCTGTTACAGCAGACCGGGGAACTTCTCATACAAAGGCAGCTCAAATGGCATTTCTTCCCAGCCCTTAACTCGCAGCTTTGGGACTCCTGCTTCTGCCGCAATTCCACCTTGCCAACCCGGCTCAGACGAAATGCCTACATCTTCCCCTGAAGCCACTGGGCTGAGTCCCAAATGATTGAGCGTCCACGTGCTTAGGAGGCAATAGACTGCACGCCTTTTTCCAACCACCATTGTGCACTGCTGGAGAGAGTGTCGGAAAGCAGCTATGTCGGAAAGACCCCTTTGCTCTCAGCCGTGCCCTTCATTGCTCTAGACGTGGAATGCACAATGCACTGGCTCCCCCTCTCAAGGGGCGTCAAGCCACAGACCTTCTTCCTTCCATCTCTTTAGGAAGCTGAGAAAGAGCTCGCTTTCAGCGGTGCTCTTTCTGTCTCCTGGCAACATCTCATACAAAGGCAGCTGCTATGCCATTTCTTTTCAGCGCTTAACTCGCAGATTTGGAACTTCTGCTCCTGCCGCATTTCCACCTTGCCAAACCGGCTCAGACGAAATGTCTACATCTTCCCCTTCAGCAACGGGGACGAGGCCCAGATGACTGTGCTTCCGCATGCTTAGCAGGAGCAGACCATAGGCTTTTAACAAACCGCCATTGTGCACTGGGTCAGAGAGTGTCAGAATGCACCTATGTCAGAAAGGGCCCTTTGCTCTCAGCCGTGCCCTCCATTGCTCTAGACGTGGAAGGCACAAAGCACTGCCTCCATCCTTCAATTGGAGACAAGCCATCAATTGTCCTGCTTCCAGCTCTTTAGGAAGCTGGGAAAGCACTCGCATTCCACAGTGCTCTTACAGCGTCCTGGGAACGTCTCATACAAAGGCAGCTGAACACCGTGTCTTTTCAGCCCTTAACTCACCAATCTGCAACATCTGCTTCTGCCGCATTTCCACCTTGCCAACCCGGCTCAGACGAAACGCCTACATCTTCCCCAGAAGCAACTGTGCTCATTCCCAAATGAGTGAGCATCCACATGCTTAGGAGGCGATAAACTGCATGCCTTTTTCCCACCACCATTTTACACTGCTTAGAGAGCGTCGGGAAGCAGCTATGTCAGAAAGGCCCCTTTGCTCTCAGCCATGCCCTCCATTGCTCTCGAGGTGGAAGCCACAAGGCACTGGTTCTGGATCCACCCCTCAATGGGAGACAAACCACATCTTGTCCTGCTTGCAGCTCTTTAGGATTTGGAGAAAAAACTCCCTTTCCACAGTGCTCTTACAGCGTCCTGAGAACATCTCATACAAAGGAGGCTGAACGCCGTTTCTTTTCAGCACTTAACTCGCCAGTCTGGGCCATCTGCATCCTACACGTTTCCACCTTGCCACCCGGCTCAGACGAAATGCCTACATCTTCACCTTGAGCAATGGGAATGAGGCCCATATGATTGTGGTTCCACATGCTGAGGAGGAGAGAGACAATAGGCTTTTAACTAACCACGAAGTGCAATGGTTGGGAGAGTGTCAGAAAGCAGCAATGGCAGAAAGACCCCTTTACTCTCAGCCGCGCCCTCCATTGCTGTAGAGGTGGAAGGCACAAAGCACTGCCTCCATCCTTCAATGGGAGACAAGCCATAAACTGTCTTGCCTCCAGCTCTTTAGGAAGCTGAGAAAGAACTCGCTTTCCACAGTGCTGTTACAGCATACGAGGAAACTCTCCTACAGAGGCAGCTCAAATGCCATTTCTTCCCAGTGCTTAACTGGCCGCTTTAGGACTTCCGCTTCTGCCACAGTTCCACCTTGCCAACCCGGCTCAGACGAAATGTCTACATCTTCCCCTTCAGCAACGGGGGCGAAGCCCACATGATTGTGCTTCCACATGCTTAGCAGGAGCAGACAATAGGCGTTTTACAAACCGCCATTGTGCACTGGGTCAGAGAGTGTCAGAATGCACCTATGTCAGAAAGGGCCCTTTGCTCTCAGCCGTGCCCTCCATTGCTCTAGAGGTGGAAGGCACAAAGCACTGCCTCCATGCTTCAATTGGAGACAAGCCATCAACTGTCTTGCCTCCAGCTCTTTAGGAAGCTGACAAACAACTCGCTTTCCACAGTCCTGTTACAGCAGACCGGGGAACTTCTCATACAAAGGCAGCTCAAATGGCATTTCTTCCCAGCCCTTAACTCGCAGCTTTGGGACTCCTGCTTCTGCCGCAATTCCACCTTGCCAACCCGGCTCAGACGAAATGCCTACATCTTCCCCTGAAGCCACTTGGCTGAGTCCCAAATGATTGAGCGTCCACGTGCTTAGGAGGCAATAGACTGCACGCCTTTTTCCAACCACCATTGTGCACTGCTGGAGAGAGTGTCGGAAAGCAGCTATGTCAGAAAGACCCCTTTGCTCTCAGCCGTGCCCTTCATTGCTCTAGACGTGGAATGCACAATGCACTGGCTCCCCCTCTCAAGGGGCGTCAAGCCACAGACCTTCTTCCTTCCATCTCTTTAGGAAGCTGAGAAAGAGCTCGCTTTCAGCGGTGCTCTTTCTGTGTCCTGGCAACATCTCATACAAAGGCAGCTGCTATGCCATTTCTTTTCAGCGCTTAACTGGCAGATTTGGAACTTCTGCTCCTGCCGCATTTCCACCTTGCCAAACCGGCTCAGACGAAATGTCTACATCTTCCCCTTCAGCAACGGGGACGAGGCCCAGATGACTGTGCTTCCGCATGCTTAGCAGGAGCAGACCATAGGCTTTTAACAAACCGCCATTGTGCACTGGGTCAGAGAGTGTCAGAATGCACCTATGTCAGAAAGGGCCCTTTGCTCTCAGCCGTGCCCTCCATTGCTCTAGACGTGGAAGGCACAAAGCACTGCCTCCATCCTTCAATTGGAGACAAGCCATCAATTGTCCTGCTTCCAGCTCTTTAGGAAGCTGGGAAAGCACTCGCATTCCATAGTGCCCTTACAGCGTCCTGGGAACGTGTCATACAAAGGCAGCTGAACACCGTGTCTTTTCAGCCCTTAACTCACCAATCTGCAACATCTGCTTCTGCCGCATTTCCACCTTGCCAACCCGGCTCAGACGAAACGCCTACATCTTCCCCAGAAGCAACTGTGCTCCTTCCCAAATGAGTGAGCATCCACATGCTTAGGAGGCGATAAACTGCATGCCTTTTTCCCACCACCATTTTACACTGCTTAGAGAGCGTCGCAAAGCAGCTATGTCAGAAAGGCCCCTTTGCTCTCAGCCATGCCCTCCATTGCTCTCGAGGTGGAAGGCACAAGGCACTGGTTCTGGATCCACCCCTCAATGGGAGACAAACCACATCTTGTCCTGCTTGCAGCTCTTTAGGATGTGGAGAAAAAACTCCCTTTCCACAGTGCTCTTACAGCGTCCTGAGAACATCTCATACAAAGGAGGCTGAACGCCGTTTCTTTTCAGCACTTAACTCGCCAGTCTGGGCCATCTGCATCCTACACGTTTCCACCTTGCCACCCGGCTCAGACGAAATGCCTACATCTTCACCTTGAGCAATGGGGATGAGGCCCATATGATTGTGGTTCCACATGCTGAGGAGGAGAGAGACAATAGGCTTTTAACTAACCACGAAGTGCAATGGATGGGAGAGTGTCAGAAAGCAGCAATGGCAGAAAGACCCCTTTACTCTCAGCCGCACCCTCCATTGCTGTAGAGGTGGAAGGCACAAAGCACTGCCTCCATCCTTCAATGGGAGACAAGCCATAAACTGTCTTGCCTCCAGCTCTTTAGGAAGCTGAGAAAGAACTCGCTTTCCACAGTGCTGTTACAGCATACGAGGAAACTCTCCTACAGAGGCAGCTCAAATGCCATTTCTTCCCAGTGCTTAACTGGCCGCTTTAGGACTTCCGCTTCTGCCACAGTTCCACCTTGCCAACCCGGCTCAGACGAAATGTCTACATCTTCCCCTTCAGCAACGGGGGCGAAGCCCACATGATTGTGCTTCCACATGCTTAGCAGGAGCAGACAATAGGCGTTTTACAAACCGCCATTGTGCACTGGGTCAGAGAGTGTCAGAATGCACCTATGTCAGAAAGGGCCCTTTGCTCTCAGCCGTGCCCTCCATTGCTCTAGAGGTGGAAGGCACAAAGCACTGCCTCCATGCTTCAATTGGAGACAAGCCATCAACTGTCTTGCCTCCAGCTCTTTAGGAAGCTGACAAACAACTCGCTTTCCACAGTCCTGTTACAGCAGACCGGGGAACTTCTCATACAAAGGCAGCTCAAATGGCATTTCTTCCCAGCCCTTAACTCGCAGCTTTGGGACTCCTGCTTCTGCCGCAATTCCACCTTGCCAACCCGGCTCAGACGAAATGCCTACATCTTCCCCTGAAGCCACTTGGCTGAGTCCCAAATGATTGAGCGTCCACGTGCTTAGGAGGCAATAGACTGCACGCCTTTTTCCAACCACCATTGTGCACTGCTGGAGAGAGTGTCGGAAAGCAGCTATGTCAGAAAGACCCCTTTGCTCTCAGCCGTGCCCTTCATTGCTCTAGACGTGGAATGCACAATGCACTGGCTCCCCCTCTCAAGGGGCGTCAAGCCACAGACCTTCTTCCTTCCATCTCTTTAGGAAGCTGAGAAAGAGCTCGCTTTCAGCGGTGCTCTTTCTGTGTCCTGGCAACATCTCATACAAAGGCAGCTGCTATGCCATTTCTTTTCAGCGCTTAACTCGCAGATTTGGAACTTCTGCTCCTGCCGCATTTCCACCTTGCCAAACCGGCTCAGACGAAATGTCTACATCTTCCCCTTCAGCAACGGGGACGAGGCCCAGATGACTGTGCTTCCGCATGCTTAGCAGGAGCAGACCATAGGCTTTTAACAAACCGCCATTGTGCACTGGGTCAGAGAGTGTCAGAATGCACCTATGTCAGAAAGGGCCCTTTGCTCTCAGCCGTGCCCTCCATTGCTCTAGACGTGGAAGGCACAAAGCACTGCCTCCATCCTTCAATTGGAGACAAGCCATCAATTGTCCTGCTTCCAGCTCTTTAGGAAGCTGCGAAAGCACTCGCATTCCACAGTGCCCTTACAGCGTCCTGGGAACGTGTCATACAAAGGCAGCTGAACACCGTGTCTTTTCAGCCCTTAACTCACCAATCTGCAACATCTGCTTCTGCCGCATTTCCACCTTGCCAACCCGGCTCAGACGAAACGCCTACATCTTCCCCAGAAGCAACTGTGCTCCTTCCCAAATGAGTGAGCATCCACATGCTTAGGAGGCGATAAACTGCATGCCTTTTTCCCACCACCATTTTACACTGCTTAGAGAGCGTCGGAAAGCAGCTATGTCAGAAAGGCCCCTTTGCTCTCAGCCATGCCCTCCATTGCTCTCGAGGTGGAAGGCACAAGGCACTGGTTCTGGATCCACCCCTCAATGGGAGACAAACCACATCTTGTCCTGCTTGCAGCTCTTTAGGATGTGGAGAAAAAACTCCCTTTCCACAGTGCTCTTACAGCGTCCTGAGAACATCTCATACAAAGGAGGCTGAACGCCGTTTCTTTTCAGCACTTAACTCGCCAGTCTGGGCCATCTGCATCCTACACGTTTCCACCTTGCCACCCGGCTCAGACGAAATGCCTACATCTTCACCTTGAGCAATGGGGATGAGGCCCATATGATTGTGGTTCCACATGCTGAGGAGGAGAGAGACAATAGGCTTTTAACTAACCACGAAGTGCAATGGTTGGGAGAGTGTCAGAAAGCAGCAATGGCAGAAAGACCCCTTTACTCTCAGCCGCGCCCTCCATTGCTGTAGAGGTGGAAGGCACAAAGCACTGCCTCCATCCTTCAATGGGAGACAAGCCATAAACTGTCTTGCCTCCAGCTCTTTAGGAAGCTGAGAAAGAACTCGCTTTCCACAGTGCTGTTACAGCATACGAGGAAACTCTCATACAGAGGCAGCTCAAATGCCATTTCTTCCCAGTGCTTAACTGGCCGCTTTAGGACTTCCGCTTCTGCCACAGTTCCACCTTGCCAACCCGGCTCAGACGAAATGTCTACATCTTCCCCTTCAGCAACGGGGGCGAAGCCCACATGATTGTGCTTCCACATGCTTAGCAGGAGCAGACAACAGGCTTTTTACAAACCGCCATTGTGCACTGGGTCAGAGAGTGTCAGAATGCACCTATGTCAGAAAGGGCCCTTTGCTCTCAGCCGTGCCCTCCATTGCTCTAGAGGTGGAAGGCACAAAGCACTGCCTCCATCCTTCAATTGGAGACAAGCCATCAACTGTCTTGCCTCCAGCTCTTTAGGAAGCTGACAAACAACTCGCTTTCCACAGTCCTGTTACAGCAGACCGGGGAACTTCTCATACAAAGGCAGCTCAAATGGCATTTCTTCCCAGCCCTTAACTCGCAGCTTTGGGACTCCTGCTTCTGCCGCAATTCCACCTTGCCAACCCGGCTCAGACGAAATGCCTACATCTTCCCCTGAAGCCACTTGGCTGAGTCCCAAATGATTGAGCGTCCACGTGCTTAGGAGGCAATAGACTGCACGCCTTTTTCCAACCACCATTGTGCACTGCTGGAGAGAGTGTCGGAAAGCAGCTATGTCAGAAAGACCCCTTTGCTCTCAGCCGTGCCCTTCATTGCTCTAGACGTGGAATGCACAATGCACTGGCTCCCCCTCTCAAGGGGCGTCAAGCCACAGACCTTCTTCCTTCCATCTCTTTAGGAAGCTGAGAAAGAGCTCGCTTTCAGCGGTGCTCTTTCTGTCTCCTGGCAACATCTCATACAAAGGCAGCTGCTATGCCATTTCTTTTCAGCGCTTAACTCGCAGATTTGGAACTTCTGCTCCTGCCGCATTTCCACCTTGCCAAACCGGCTCAGACGAAATGTCTACATCTTCCCCTTCAGCAACGGGGACGAGGCCCAGATGACTGTGCTTCCGCATGCTTAGCAGGAGCAGACCATAGGCTTTTAACAAACCGCCATTGTGCACTGGGTCAGAGAGTGTCAGAATGCACCTATGTCAGAAAGGGCCCTTTGCTCTCAGCCGTGCCCTCCATTGCTCTAGACGTGGAAGGCACAAAGCACTGCCTCCATCCTTCAATTGGAGACAAGCCATCAATTGTCCTGCTTCCAGCTCTTTAGGAAGCTGGGAAAGCACTCGCATTCCACAGTGCTCTTACAGCGTCCTGGGAACGTCTCATACAAAGGCAGCTGAACACCGTGTCTTTTCAGCCCTTAACTCACCAATCTGCAACATCTGCTTCTGCCGCATTTCCACCTTGCCAACCCGGCTCAGACGAAACGCCTACATCTTCCCCAGAAGCAACTGTGCTCATTCCCAAATGAGTGAGCATCCACATGCTTAGGAGGCGATAAACTGCATGACTTTTTCCCACCACCATTTTACACTGCTTAGAGAGCGTCGGAAAGCAGCTATGTCAGAAAGGCCCCTTTGCTCTCAGCCATGCCCTCCATTGCTCTCGAGGTGGAAGGCACAAGGCACTGGTTCTGGATCCACCCCTCAATGGGAGACAAACCACATCTTGTCCTGCTTGCAGCTCTTTAGGATGTGGAGAAAAAACTCCCTTTCCACAGTGCTCTTACAGCGTCCTGAGAACATCTCATACAAAGGAGGCTGAACGCCGTTTCTTTTCAGCACTTAACTCGCCAGTCTGGGCCATCTGCATCCTACACGTTTCCACCTTGCCACCCGGCTCAGACGAAATGCCTACATCTTCACCTTGAGCAATGGGAATGAGGCCCATATGATTGTGGTTCCACATGCTGAGGAGGAGAGAGACAGTAGGCTTTTAACTAACCACGAAGTGCAATGGTTGGGAGAGTGTCATAAAGCAGCAATGGCAGAAAGACCCCTTTACTCTCAGCCGCACCCTCCATTGCTGTAGAGGTGGAAGGCACAAAGCACTGCCTCCATCCTTCAATGGGAGACAAGCCATAAACTGTCTTGCCTCCAGCTCTTTAGGAAGCTGAGAAAGAACTCGCTTTCCACAGTGCTGTTACAGCATCCGAGGAAACTCTCATAGAGAGGCAGCTCAAATGCCATTTCTTCCCAGTGCTTAACTGGCCGCTTTAGGACTTCCGCTTCTGCCACAGTTCCACCTTGCCAACCCGGCTCAGACGAAATGTCTACATCTTCCCCTTCAGCAACGGGGGCGAAGCCCACATGATTGTGCTTCCACATGCTTAGCAGGAGCAGACAATAGGCGTTTTACAAACCGCCATTGTGCACTGGGTCAGAGAGTGTCAGAATGCACCTATGTCAGAAAGGGCCCTTTGCTCTCAGCCGTGCCCTCCATTGCTCTAGAGGTGGAAGGCACAAAGCACTGCCTCCATCCTTCAATTGGAGACAAGCCATCAACTGTCTTGCCTCCAGCTCTTTAGGAAGCTGACAAACAACTCGCTTTCCACAGTCCTGTTACAGCAGACCGGGGAACTTCTCATACAAAGGCAGCTCAAATGGCATTTCTTCCCAGCCCTTAAGTCGCAGCTTTGGGACTCCTGCTTCTGCCGCAATTCCACCTTGCCAACCCGGCTCAGACGAAATGCCTACATCTTCCCCTGAAGCCACTTGGCTGAGTCCCAAATGATTGAGCGTCCACGTGCTTAGGAGGCGATAGACTGCACGCCTTTTTCCAACCACCATTGTGCACTGCTGGAGAGAGTGTCGGAAAGCAGCTATGTCAGAAAGACCCCTTTGCTCTCAGCCGTGCCCTTCATTGCTCTAGACGTGGAATGCACAATGCACTGGCTCCCCCTCTCAAGGGGCGTCAAGCCACAGACCTTCTTCCTTCCATCTCTTTAGGAAGCTGAGAAAGAGCTCGCTTTCAGCGGTGCTCTTTCTGTGTCCTGGCAACATCTCATACAAAGGCAGCTGCTATGCCATTTCTTTTCAGCGCTTAACTCGCAGATTTGGAACTTCTGCTCCTGCCGCATTTCCACCTTGCCAAACCGGCTCAGACGAAATGTCTACATCTTCCCCTTCAGCAACGGGGACGAGGCCCAGATGACTGTGCTTCCGCATGCTTAGCAGGAGCAGACCATAGGCTTTTAACAAACCGCCATTGTGCACTGGGTCAGAGAGTGTCAGAATGCACCTATGTCAGAAAGGGCCCTTTGCTCTCAGCCGTGCCCTCCATTGCTCTAGACGTGGAAGGCACAAAGCACTGCCTCCATCCTTCAATTGGAGACAAGCCATCAATTGTCCTGCTTCCAGCTCTTTAGGAAGCTGGGAAAGCACTCGCATTCCACAGTGCCCTTACAGCGTCCTGGGAACGTGTCATACAAAGGCAGCTGAACACCGTGTCTTTTCAGCCCTTAACTCACCAATCTGCAACATCTGCTTCTGCCGCATTTCCACCTTGCCAACCCGGCTCAGACGAAACGCCTACATCTTCCCCAGAAGCAACTGTGCTCCTTCCCAAATGAGTGAGCATCCACATGCTTAGGAGGCGATAAACTGCATGCCTTTTTCCCACCACCATTTTACACTGCTTAGAGAGCGTCGGAAAGCAGCTATGTCAGAAAGGCCCCTTTGCTCTCAGCCATGCCCTCCATTGCTCTCGAGGTGGAAGGCACAAGGCACTGGTTCTGGATCCACCCCTCAATGGGAGACAAACCACATCTTGTCCTGCTTGCAGCTCTTTAGGATGTGGAGAAAAAACTCCCTTTCCACAGTGCTCTTACAGCGTCCTGAGAACATCTCATACAAAGGAGGCTGAACGCCGTTTCTTTTCAGCACTTAACTCGCCAGTCTGGGCCATCTGCATCCTACACGTTTCCACCTTGCCACCCGGCTCAGACGAAATGCCTACATCTTCCCCTTGAGCAATGGGGATGAGGCCCATATGATTGTGGTTCCACATGCTGAGGAGGAGAGAGACAATAGGCTTTTAACTAACCACGAAGTGCAATGGTTGGGAGAGTGTCAGAAAGCACCAAAGGCAGAAAGACCCCTTTACTCTCAGCCGCGCCCTCCATTGCTGTAGAGGTGGAAGGCACAAAGCACTGCCTCCATCCTTCAATGGGAGACAATCCATAAACTGTCTTGAGTCCAGCTCTTTAGGAAGCTGAGAAAGAACTCGCTTTCCACAGCGCTGTTACAGCATACGAGGAGACTCTCCTACAGAGGCAGCTCAAATGCCATTTCTTCCCAGTGCTTAACTGGCCGCTTTAGGACTTCCGCTTCTGCCACAGTTCCACCTTGCCAACCCGGCTCAGACGAAATGCCTACATCTTCCCCTTCAGCAACGGGGGCGAAGCCCACATGATTGTGCTTCCACATGCTTAGCAGGAGCAGACAATAGGCTTTTTACAAACCGCCATTGTGCACTGGGTCAGAGAGTGTCAGAATGCACCTATGTCAGAAAGGGCCCTTTGCTCTCAGCCGTGCCCTCCATTGCTCTAGAGGTGGAAGGCACAAAGCACTGCCTCCATCCTTCAATTGGAGACAAGCCATCAACTGTCTTGCCTCCAGCTCTTTAGGAAGCTGACAAACAACTCGCTTTCCACAGTCCTGTTACAGCAGACCGGGGAACTTCTCATACAAAGGCAGCTCAAATGGCATTTCTTCCCAGCCCTTAACTCGCAGCTTTGGGACTCCTGCTTCTGCCGCAATTCCACCTTGCCAACCCGGCTCAGACGAAATGCCTACATCTTCCCCTGAAGCCACTTGGCTGAGTCCCAAATGATTGAGCGTCCACGTGCTTAGGAGGCAATAGACTGCACGCCTTTTTCCAACCACCATTGTGCACTGCTGGAGAGAGTGTCGGAAAGCAGCTATGTCAGAAAGACCCCTTTGCTCTCAGCCGTGCCCTTCATTGCTCTAGACGTGGAATGCACAATGCACTGGCTCCCCCTCTCAAGGGGCGTCAAGCCACAGACCTTCTTCCTTCCATCTCTTTAGGAAGCTGAGAAAGAGCTCGCTTTCAGCGGTGCTCTTTCTGTCTCCTGGCAACATCTCATACAAAGGCAGCTGCTATGCCATTTCTTTTCAGCGCTTAACTCGCAGATTTGGAACTTCTGCTCCTGCCGCATTTCCACCTTGCCAAACCGGCTCAGACGAAATGTCTACATCTTCCCCTTCAGCAACGGGGACGAGGCCCAGATGACTGTGCTTCCGCATGCTTAGCAGGAGCAGACCATAGGCTTTTAACAAACCGCCATTGTGCACTGGGTCAGAGAGTGTCAGAATGCACCTATGTCAGAAAGGGCCCTTTGCTCTCAGCCGTGCCCTCCATTGCTCTAGACGTGGAAGGCAGAAAGCACTGCCTCCATCCTTCAATTGGAGACAAGCCATCAATTGTCCTGCTTCCAGCTCTTTAGGAAGCTGGGAAAGCACTCGCATTCCACAGTGCTCTTACAGCGTCCTGGGAACGTCTCATACAAAGGCAGCTGAACACCGTGTCTTTTCAGCCCTTAACTCACCAATCTGCAACATCTGCTTCTGCCGCATTTCCACCTTGCCAACCCGGCTCAGACGAAACGCCTACATCTTCCCCAGAAGCAACTGTGCTCATTCCCAAATGAGTGAGCATCCACATGCTTAGGAGGCGATAAACTGCATGCCTTTTTCCCACCACCATTTTACACTGCTTAGAGAGCGTCGGAAAGCAGCTATGTCAGAAAGGCCCCTTTGCTCTCAGCCATGCCCTCCATTGCTCTCGAGGTGGAAGGCACAAGGCACTGGTTCTGGATCCACCCCTCAATGGGAGACAAACCACATCTTGTCCTGCTTGCAGCTCTTTAGGATGTGGAGAAAAAACTCCCTTTCCACAGTGCTCTTACAGCGTCCTGAGAACATCTCATACAAAGGAGGCTGAACGCCGTTTCTTTTCAGCACTTAACTCGCCAGTCTGGGCCATCTGCATCCTACACGTTTCCACCTTGCCACCCGGCTCAGACGAAATGCCTACATCTTCACCTTGAGCAATGGGAATGAGGCCCATATGATTGTGGTTCCACATGCTGAGGAGGAGAGAGACAATAGGCTTTTAACTAACCACGAAGTGCAATGGTTGGGAGAGTGTCAGAAAGCAGCAATGGCAGAAAGACCCCTTTACTCTCAGCCGCACCCTCCATTGCTGTAGAGGTGGAAGGCACAAAGCACTGCCTCCATCCTTCAATGGGAGACAAGCCATAAACTGTCTTGCCTCCAGCTCTTTAGGAAGCTGAGAAAGAACTCGCTTTCCACAGTGCTGTTACAGCATACGAGGAGACTCTCCTACAGAGGCAGCTCAAATGCCATTTCTTCCCAGTGCTTAACTGGCCGCTTTAGGACTTCCGCTTCTGCCACAGTTCCACCTTGCCAACCCGGCTCAGACGAAATGTCTACATCTTCCCCTTCAGCAACGGGGGCGAAGCCCACATGATTGTGCTTCCACATGCTTAGCAGGAGCAGACAATAGGCGTTTTACAAACCGCCATTGTGCACTGGGTCAGAGAGTGTCAGAATGCACCTATGTCAGAAAGGGCCCTTTGCTCTCAGCCGTGCCCTCCATTGCTCTAGAGGTGGAAGGCACAAAGCACTGCCTCCATCCTTCAATTGGAGACAAGCCATCAACTGTCTTGCCTCCAGCTCTTTAGGAAGCTGACAAACAACTCGCTTTCCACAGTCCTGTTACAGCAGACCGGGGAACTTCTCATACAAAGGCAGCTCAAATGGCATTTCTTCCCAGCCCTTAACTCGCAGCTTTGGGACTCCTGCTTCTGCCGCAATTCCACCTTGCCAACCCGGCTCAGACGAAATGCCTACATCTTCCCCTGAAGCCACTTGGCTGAGTCCCAAATGATTGAGCATCCACGTGCTTAGGAGGCAATAGACTGCACGCCTTTTTCCAACCACCATTGTGCACTGCTGGAGAGAGTGTCGGAAAGCAGCTATGTCAGAAAGACCCCTTTGCTCTCAGCCGTGCCCTTCATTGCTCTAGACGTGGAATGCACAATGCACTGGCTCCCCCTCTCAAGGGGCGTCAAGCCACAGACCTTCTTCCTTCCATCTCTTTAGGAAGCTGAGAAAGAGCTCGCTTTCAACGGTGCTCTTTCTGTGTCCTGGCAACATCTCATACAAAGGCAGCTGCTATGCCATTTCTTTTCAGCGCTTAACTCGCAGATTTGGAACTTCTGCTCCTGCCGCATTTCCACCTTGCCAAACCGGCTCAGACGAAATGTCTACATCTTCCCCTTCAGCAACGGGGACGAGGCCCAGATGACTGTGCTTCCGCATGCTTAGCAGGAGCAGACCATAGGCTTTTAACAAACCGCCATTGTGCACTGGGTCAGAGAGTGTCAGAATGCACCTATGTCAGAAAGGGCCCTTTGCTCTCAGCCGTGCCCTCCATTGCTCTAGACGTGGAAGGCACAAAGCACTGCCTCCATCCTTCAATTGGAGACAAGCCATCAATTGTCCTGCTTCCAGCTCTTTAGGAAGCTGCGAAAGCACTCGCATTCCACAGTGCCCTTACAGCGTCCTGGGAACGTGTCATACAAAGGCAGCTGAACACCGTGTCTTTTCAGCCCTTAACTCACCAATCTGCAACATCTGCTTCTGCCGCATTTCCACCTTGCCAACCCGGCTCAGACGAAACGCCTACATCTTCCCCAGAAGCAACTGTGCTCCTTCCCAAATGAGTGAGCATCCACATGCTTAGGAGGCGATAAACTGCATGCCTTTTTCCCACCACCATTTTACACTGCTTAGAGAGCGTCGGAAAGCAGCTATGTCAGAAAGGCCCCTTTGCTCTCAGCCATGCCCTCCATTGCTCTCGAGGTGGAAGGCACAAGGCACTGGTTCTGGATCCACCCCTCAATGGGAGACAAACCACATCTTGTCCTGCTTGCAGCTCTTTAGGATGTGGAGAAAAAACTCCCTTTCCACAGTGCTCTTACAGCGTCCTGAGAACATCTCATACAAAGGAGGCTGAACGCCGTTTCTTTTCAGCACTTAACTCGCCAGTCTGGGCCATCTGCATCCTACACGTTTCCACCTTGCCACCCGGCTCAGACGAAATGCCTACGTCTTCACCTTGAGCAATGGGGATGAGGCCCATATGATTGTGGTTCCACATGCTGAGGAGGAGAGAGACAATAGGCTTTTAACTAACCACGAAGTGCAATGGTTGGGAGAGTGTCAGAAAGCACCAAAGGCAGAAAGACCCCTTTACTCTCAGCCGCGCCCTCCATTGCTGTAGAGGTGGAAGGCACAAAGCACTGCCTCCATCCTTCAATGGGAGACAATCCATAAACTGTCTTGAGTCCAGCTCTTTAGGAAGCTGAGAAAGAACTCGCTTTCCACAGCGCTGTTACAGCATACGAGGAGACTCTCCTACAGAGGCAGCTCAAATGCCATTTCTTCCCAGTGCTTAACTGGCCGCTTTAGGACTTCCGCTTCTGCCACAGTTCCACCTTGCCAACCCGGCTCAGACGAAATGCCTACATCTTCCCCTTCAGCAACGGGGGCGAAGCCCACATGATTGTGCTTCCACATGCTTAGCAGGAGCAGACAATAGGCTTTTTACAAACCGCCATTGTGCACTGGGTCAGAGAGTGTCAGAATGCACCTATGTCAGAAAGGGCCCTTTGCTCTCAGCCGTGCCCTCCATTGCTCTAGAGGTGGAAGGCACAAAGCACTGCCTCCATCCTTCAATTGGAGACAAGCCATCAACTGTCTTGCCTCCAGCTCTTTAGGAAGCTGACAAACAACTCGCTTTCCACAGTCCTGTTACAGCAGACCGGGGAACTTCTCATACAAAGGCAGCTCAAATGGCATTTCTTCCCAGCCCTTAACTCGCAGCTTTGGGACTCCTGCTTCTGCCGCAATTCCACCTTGCCAACCCGGCTCAGACGAAATGCCTACATCTTCCCCTGAAGCCACTTGGCTGAGTCCCAAATGATTGAGCGTCCACGTGCTTAGGAGGCAATAGACTGCACGCCTTTTTCCAACCACCATTGTGCACTGCTGGAGAGAGTGTCGGAAAGCAGCTATGTCAGAAAGACCCCTTTGCTCTCAGCCGTGCCCTTCATTGCTCTAGACGTGGAATGCACAATGCACTGGCTCCCCCTCTCAAGGGGCGTCAAGCCACAGACCTTCTTCCTTCCATCTCTTTAGGAAGCTGAGAAAGAGCTCGCTTTCAGCGGTGCTCTTTCTGTGTCCTGGCAACATCTCATACAAAGGCAGCTGCTATGCCATTTCTTTTCAGCGCTTAACTCGCAGATTTGGAACTTCTGCTCCTGCCGCATTTCCACCTTGCCAAACCGGCTCAGACGAAATGTCTACATCTTCCCCTTCAGCAACGGGGACGAGGCCCAGATGACTGTGCTTCCGCATGCTTAGCAGGAGCAGACCATAGGCTTTTAACAAACCGCCATTGTGCACTGGGTCAGAGAGTGTCAGAATGCACCTATGTCAGAAAGGGCCCTTTGCTCTCAGCCGTGCCCTCCATTGCTCTAGACGTGGAAGGCACAAAGCACTGCCTCCATCCTTCAATTGGAGACAAGCCATCAATTGTCCTGCTTCCAGCTCTTTAGGAAGCTGGGAAAGCACTCGCATTCCACAGTGCCCTTACAGCGTCCTGGGAACGTGTCATACAAAGGCAGCTGAACACCGTGTCTTTTCAGCCCTTAACTCACCAATCTGCAACATCTGCTTCTGCCGCATTTCCACCTTGCCAACCCGGCTCAGACGAAACGCCTACATCTTCCCCAGAAGCAACTGTGCTCCTTCCCAAATGAGTGAGCATCCACATGCTTAGGAGGCGATAAACTGCATGCCTTTTTCCCACCACCATTTTACACTGCTTAGAGAGCGTCGGAAAGCAGCTATGTCAGAAAGGCCCCTTTGCTCTCAGCCATGCCCTCCATTGCTCTCGAGGTGGAAGGCACAAGGCACTGGTTCTGGATCCACCCCTCAATGGGAGACAAACCACATCTTGTCCTGCTTGCAGCTCTTTAGGATGTGGAGAAAAAACTCCCTTTCCACAGTGCTCTTACAGCGTCCTGAGAACATCTCATACAAAGGAGGCTGAACGCCGTTTCTTTTCAGCACTTAACTCGCCAGTCTGGGCCATCTGCATCCTACACGTTTCCACCTTGCCACCCGGCTCAGACGAAATGCCTACATCTTCACCTTGAGCAATGGGGATGAGGCCCATATGATTGTGGTTCCACATGCTGAGGAGGAGAGAGACAATAGGCTTTTAACTAACCACGAAGTGCAATGGTTGGGAGAGTGTCAGAAAGCACCAAAGGCAGAAAGACCCCTTTACTCTCAGCCGCGCCCTCCATTGCTGTAGAGTTGGAAGGCACAAAGCACTGCCTCCATCCTTCAATGGGAGACAATCCATAAACTGTCTTGAGTCCAGCTCTTTAGGAAGCTGAGAAAGAACTCGCTTTCCACAGCGCTGTTACAGCATACGAGGAGACTCTCCTACAGAGGCAGCTCAAATGCCATTTCTTCCCAGTGCTTAACTGGCCGCTTTAGGACTTCCGCTTCTGCCACAGTTCCACCTTGCCAACCCGGCTCAGACGAAATGCCTACATCTTCCCCTTCAGCAACGGGGGCGAAGCCCACATGATTGTGCTTCCACATGCTTAGCAGGAGCAGACAATAGGCTTTTTACAAACCGCCATTGTGCACTGGGTCAGAGAGTGTCAGAATGCACCTATGTCAGAAAGGGCCCTTTGCTCTCAGCCGTGCCCTCCATTGCTCTAGAGGTGGAAGGCACAAAGCACTGCCTCCATCCTTCAATTGGAGACAAGCCATCAACTGTCTTGCCTCCAGCTCTTTAGGAAGCTGACAAACAACTCGCTTTCCACAGTCCTGTTACAGCAGACCGGGGAACTTCTCATACAAAGGCAGCTCAAATGGCATTTCTTCCCAGCCCTTAACTCGCAGCTTTGGGACTCCTGCTTCTGCCGCAATTCCACCTTGCCAACCCGGCTCAGACGAAATGCCTACATCTTCCCCTGAAGCCACTTGGCTGAGTCCCAAATGATTGAGCGTCCACGTGCTTAGGAGGCAATAGACTGCACGCCTTTTTCCAACCACCATTGTGCACTGCTGGAGAGAGTGTCGGAAAGCAGCTATGTCAGAAAGACCCCTTTGCTCTCAGCCGTGCCCTTCATTGCTCTAGACGTGGAATGCACAATGCACTGGCTCCCCCTCTCAAGGGGCGTCAAGCCACAGACCTTCTTCCTTCCATCTCTTTAGGAAGCTGAGAAAGAGCTCGCTTTCAGCGGTGCTCTTTCTGTGTCCTGGCAACATCTCATACAAAGGCAGCTGCTATGCCATTTCTTTTCAGCGCTTAACTCGCAGATTTGGAACTTCTGCTCCTGCCGCATTTCCACCTTGCCAAACCGGCTCAGACGAAATGTCTACATCTTCCCCTTCAGCAACGGGGACGAGGCCCAGATGACTGTGCTTCCGCATGCTTAGCAGGAGCAGACCATAGGCTTTTAACAAACCGCCATTGTGCACTGGGTCAGAGAGTGTCAGAATGCACCTATGTCAGAAAGGGCCCTTTGCTCTCAGCCGTGCCCTCCATTGCTCTAGACGTGGAAGGCACAAAGCACTGCCTCCATCCTTCAATTGGAGACAAGCCATCAATTGTCCTGCTTCCAGCTCTTTAGGAAGCTGGGAAAGCACTCGCATTCCATAGTGCCCTTACAGCGTCCTGGGAACGTGTCATACAAAGGCAGCTGAACACCGTGTCTTTTCAGCCCTTAACTCACCAATCTGCAACATCTGCTTCTGCTGCATTTCCACCTTGCCAACCCGGCTCAGACGAAACGCCTACATCTTCCCCAGAAGCAACTGTGCTCCTTCCCAAATGAGTGAGCATCCACATGCTTAGGAGGCGATAAACTGCATGCCTTTTTCCCACCACCATTTTACACTGCTTAGAGAGCGTCGGAAAGCAGCTATGTCAGAAAGGCCCCTTTGCTCTCAGCCATGCCCTCCATTGCTCTCGAGGTGGAAGGCACAAGGCACTGGTTCTGGATCCACCCCTCAATGGGAGACAAACCACATCTTGTCCTGCTTGCAGCTCTTTAGGATGTGGAGAAAAAACTCCCTTTCCACAGTGCTCTTACAGCGTCCTGAGAACATCTCATACAAAGGAGGCTGAACGCCGTTTCTTTTCAGCACTTAACTCGCCAGTCTGGGCCATCTGCATCCTACACGTTTCCACCTTGCCACCCGGCTCAGACGAAATGCCTACATCTTCACCTTGAGCAATGGGGATGAGGCCCATATGATTGTGGTTCCACATGCTGAGGAGGAGAGAGACAATAGGCTTTTAACTAACCACGAAGTGCAATGGATGGGAGAGTGTCAGAAAGCAGCAATGGCAGAAAGACCCCTTTACTCTCAGCCGCACCCTCCATTGCTGTAGAGGTGGAAGGCACAAAGCACTGCCTCCATCCTTCAATGGGAGACAAGCCATAAACTGTCTTGCCTCCAGCTCTTTAGGAAGCTGAGAAAGAACTCGCTTTCCACAGTGCTGTTACAGCATACGAGGAAACTCTCCTACAGAGGCAGCTCAAATGCCATTTCTTCCCAGTGCTTAACTGGCCGCTTTAGGACTTCCGCTTCTGCCACAGTTCCACCTTGCCAACCCGGCTCAGACGAAATGTCTACATCTTCCCCTTCAGCAACGGGGGCGAAGCCCACATGATTGTGCTTCCACATGCTTAGCAGGAGCAGACAATAGGCGTTTTACAAACCGCCATTGTGCACTGGGTCAGAGAGTGTCAGAATGCACCTATGTCAGAAAGGGCCCTTTGCTCTCAGCCGTGCCCTCCATTGCTCTAGAGGTGGAAGGCACAAAGCACTGCCTCCATGCTTCAATTGGAGACAAGCCATCAACTGTCTTGCCTCCAGCTCTTTAGGAAGCTGACAAACAACTCGCTTTCCACAGTCCTGTTACAGCAGACCGGGGAACTTCTCATACAAAGGCAGCTCAAATGGCATTTCTTCCCAGCCCTTAACTCGCAGCTTTGGGACTCCTGCTTCTGCCGCAATTCCACCTTGCCAACCCGGCTCAGACGAAATGCCTACATCTTCCCCTGAAGCCACTTGGCTGAGTCCCAAATGATTGAGCGTCCACGTGCTTAGGAGGCAATAGACTGCACGCCTTTTTCCAACCACCATTGTGCACTGCTGGAGAGAGTGTCGGAAAGCAGCTATGTCAGAAAGACCCCTTTGCTCTCAGCCGTGCCCTTCATTGCTCTAGACGTGGAATGCACAATGCACTGGCTCCCCCTCTCAAGGGGCGTCAAGCCACAGACCTTCTTCCTTCCATCTCTTTAGGAAGCTGAGAAAGAGCTCGCTTTCAGCGGTCCTCTTTCTGTCTCCTGGCAACATCTCATACAAAGGCAGCTGCTATGCCATTTCTTTTCAGCGCTTAACTCGCAGATTTGGAACTTCTGCTCCTGCCGCATTTCCACCTTGCCAAACCGGCTCAGACGAAATGTCTACATCTTCCCCTTCAGCAACGGGGACGAGGCCCAGATGACTGTGCTTCCGCATGCTTAGCAGGAGCAGACCATAGGCTTTTAACAAACCGCCATTGTGCACTGGGTCAGAGAGTGTCAGAATGCACCTATGTCAGAAAGGGCCCTTTGCTCTCAGCCGTGCCCTCCATTGCTCTAGACGTGGAAGGCACAAAGCACTGCCTCCATCCTTCAATTGGAGACAAGCCATCAATTGTCCTGCTTCCAGCTCTTTAGGAAGCTGGGAAAGCACTCGCATTCCACAGTGCCCTTACAGCGTCCTGGGAACGTGTCATACAAAGGCAGCTGAACACCGTGTCTTTTCAGCCCTTAACTCACCAATCTGCAACATCTGCTTCTGCCGCATTTCCACCTTGCCAACCCGGCTCAGACGAAACGCCTACATCTTCCCCAGAAGCAACTGTGCTCCTTCCCAAATGAGTGAGCATCCACATGCTTAGGAGGCGATAAACTGCATGCCTTTTTCCCACCACCATTTTACACTGCTTAGAGAGCGTCGGGAAGCAGCTATGTCAGAAAGGCCCCTTTGCTCTCAGCCATGCCCTCCATTGCTCTCGAGGTGGAAGGCACAAGGCACTGGTTCTGGATCCACCCCTCAATGGGAGACAAACCACATCTTGTCCTGCTTGCAGCTCTTTAGGATGTGGAGAAAAAACTCCCTTTCCACAGTGCTCTTACAGCGTCCTGAGAACATCTCATACAAAGGAGGCTGAACGCCGTTTCTTTTCAGCACTTAACTCGCCAGTCTGGGCCATCTGCATCCTACACGTTTCCACCTTGCCACCCGGCTCAGACGAAATGCCTACATCTTCACCTTGAGCAATGGGGATGAGGCCCATATGATTGTGGTTCCACATGCTGAGGAGGAGAGAGACAATAGGCTTTTAACTAACCACGAAGTGCAATGGTTGGGAGAGTGTCAGAAAGCACCAAAGGCAGAAAGACCCCTTTACTCTCAGCCGCGCCCTCCATTGCTGTAGAGGTGGAAGGCACAAAGCACTGCCTCCATCCTTCAATGGGAGACAATCCATAAACTGTCTTGAGTCCAGCTCTTTAGGAAGCTGAGAAAGAACTCGCTTTCCACAGCGCTGTTACAGCATACGAGGAGACTCTCCTACAGAGGCAGCTCAAATGCCATTTCTTCCCAGTGCTTAACTGGCCGCTTTAGGACTTCCGCTTCTGCCACAGTTCCACCTTGCCAACCCGGCTCAGACGAAATGCCTACATCTTCCCCTTCAGCAACGGGGGCGAAGCCCACATGATTGTGCTTCCACATGCTTAGCAGGAGCAGACAATAGGCTTTTTACAAACCGCCATTGTGCACTAGGTCAGAGAGTGTCAGAATGCACCTATGTCAGAAAGGGCCCTTTGCTCTCAGCCGTGCCCTCCATTGCTCTAGAGGTGGAAGGCACAAAGCACTGCCTCCATCCTTCAATTGGAGACAAGCCATCAACTGTCTTGCCTCCAGCTCTTTAGGAAGCTGACAAACAACTCGCTTTCCACAGTCCTGTTACAGCAGACCGGGAAACTTCTCATACAAAGGCAGCTCAAATGGCATTTCTTCCCAGCCCTTAACTCGCAGCTTTGGGACTCCTGCTTCTGCCGCAATTCCACCTTGCCAACCCGGCTCAGACGAAATGCCTACATCTTCCCCTGAAGCCACTTGGCTGAGTCCCAAATGATTGAGCGTCCACGTGCTTAGGAGGCAATAGACTGCACGCCTTTTTCCAACCACCATTGTGCACTGCTGGAGAGAGTGTCGGAAAGCAGCTATGTCAGAAAGACCCCTTTGCTCTCAGCCGTGCCCTTCATTGCTCTAGACGTGGAATGCACAATGCACTGGCTCCCCCTCTCAAGGGGCGTCAAGCCACAGACCTTCTTCCTTCCATCTCTTTAGGAAGCTGAGAAAGAGCTCGCTTTCAGCGGTGCTCTTTCTGTGTCCTGGCAACATCTCATACAAAGGCAGCTGCTATGCCATTTCTTTTCAGCGCTTAACTCGCAGATTTGGAACTTCTGCTCCTGCCGCATTTCCACCTTGCCAAACCGGCTCAGACGAAATGTCTACATCTTCCCCTTCAGCAACGGGGACGAGGCCCAGATGACTGTGCTTCCGCATGCTTAGCAGGAGCAGACCATAGGCTTTTAACAAACCGCCATTGTGCACTGGGTCAGAGAGTGTCAGAATGCACCTATGTCAGAAAGGGCCCTTTGCTCTCAGCCGTGCCCTCCATTGCTCTAGACGTGGAAGGCACAAAGCACTGCCTCCATCCTTCAATTGGAGACAAGCCATCAATTGTCCTGCTTCCAGCTCTTTAGGAAGCTGCGAAAGCACTCGCATTCCACAGTGCCCTTACAGCGTCCTGGGAACGTGTCATACAAAGGCAGCTGAACACCGTGTCTTTTCAGCCCTTAACTCACCAATCTGCAACATCTGCTTCTGCTGCATTTCCACCTTGCCAACCCGGCTCAGACGAAACGCCTACATCTTCCCCAGAAGCAACTGTGCTCCTTCCCAAATGAGTGAGCATCCACATGCTTAGGAGGCGATAAACTGCATGCCTTTTTCCCACCACCATTTTACACTGCTTAGAGAGCGTCGGAAAGCAGCTATGTCAGAAAGGCCCCTTTGCTCTCAGCCATGCCCTCCATTGCTCTCGAGGTGGAAGGCACAAGGCACTGGTTCTGGATCCACCCCTCAATGGGAGACAAACCACATCTTGTCCTGCTTGCAGCTCTTTAGGATGTGGAGAAAAAACTCCCTTTCCACAGTGCTCTTACAGCGTCCTGAGAACATCTCATACAAAGGAGGCTGAACGCCGTTTCTTTTCAGCACTTAACTCGCCAGTCTGGGCCATCTGCATCCTACACGTTTCCACCTTGCCACCCGGCTCAGACGAAATGCCTACATCTTCACCTTGAGCAATGGGGATGAGGCCCATATGATTGTGGTTCCACATGCTGAGGAGGAGAGAGACAATAGGCTTTTAACTAACCACGAAGTGCAATGGTTGGGAGAGTGTCAGAAAGCAGCAATGGCAGAAAGACCCCTTTACTCTCAGCCGCGCCCTCCATTGCTGTAGAGGTGGAAGGCACAAAGCACTGCCTCCATCCTTCAATGGGAGACAAGCCATAAACTGTCTTGCCTCCAGCTCTTTAGGAAGCTGAGAAAGAACTCGCTTTCCACAGTGCTGTTACAGCATACGAGGAAACTCTCATACAGAGGCAGCTCAAATGCCATTTCTTCCCAGTGCTTAACTGGCCGCTTTAGGACTTCCGCTTCTGCCACAGTTCCACCTTGCCAACCCGGCTCAGACGAAATGCCTACATCTTCCCCTTCAGCAACGGGGGCGAAGCCCACATGATTGTGCTTCCACATGCTTAGCAGGAGCAGACAATAGGCTTTTTACAAACCGCCATTGTGCACTGGGTCAGAGAGTGTCAGAATGCACCTATGTCAGAAAGGGCCCTTTGCTCTCAGCCGTGCCCTCCATTGCTCTAGAGGTGGAAGGCACAAAGCACTGCCTCCATCCTTCAATTGGAGACAAGCCATCAACTGTCTTGCCTCCAGCTCTTTAGGAAGCTGACAAACAACTCGCTTTCCACAGTCCTGTTACAGCAGACCGGGGAACTTCTCATACAAAGGCAGCTCAAATGGCATTTCTTCCCAGCCCTTAACTCGCAGCTTTGGGACTCCTGCTTCTGCCGCAATTCCACCTTGCCAACCCGGCTCAGACGAAATGCCTACATCTTCCCCTGAAGCCACTTGGCTGAGTCCCAAATGATTGAGCGTCCACGTGCTTAGGAGGCAATAGACTGCACGCCTTTTTCCAACCACCATTGTGCACTGCTGGAGAGAGTGTCGGAAAGCAGCTATGTCAGAAAGACCCCTTTGCTCTCAGCCGTGCCCTTCATTGCTCTAGACGTGGAATGCACAATGCACTGGCTCCCCCTCTCAAGGGGCGTCAAGCCACAGACCTTCTTCCTTCCATCTCTTTAGGAAGCTGAGAAAGAGCTCGCTTTCAGCGGTGCTCTTTCTGTGTCCTGGCAACATCTCATACAAAGGCAGCTGCTATGCCATTTCTTTTCAGCGCTTAACTCGCAGATTTGGAACTTCTGCTCCTGCCGCATTTCCACCTTGCCAAACCGGCTCAGACGAAATGTCTACATCTTCCCCTTCAGCAACGGGGACGAGGCCCAGATGACTGTGCTTCCGCATGCTTAGCAGGAGCAGACCATAGGCTTTTAACAAACCGCCATTGTGCACTGGGTCAGAGAGTGTCAGAATGCACCTATGTCAGAAAGGGCCCTTTGCTCTCAGCCGTGCCCTCCATTGCTCTAGACGTGGAAGGCACAAAGCACTGCCTCCATCCTTCAATTGGAGACAAGCCATCAATTGTCCTGCTTCCAGCTCTTTAGGAAGCTGCGAAAGCACTCGCATTCCACAGTGCCCTTACAGCGTCCTGGGAACGTGTCATACAAAGGCAGCTGAACACCGTGTCTTTTCAGCCCTTAACTCACCAATCTGCAACATCTGCTTCTGCTGCATTTCCACCTTGCCAACCCGGCTCAGACGAAACGCCTACATCTTCCCCAGAAGCAACTGTGCTCCTTCCCAAATGAGTGAGCATCCACATGCTTAGGAGGCGATAAACTGCATGCCTTTTTCCCACCACCATTTTACACTGCTTAGAGAGCGTCGGAAAGCAGCTATGTCAGAAAGGCCCCTTTGCTCTCAGCCATGCCCTCCATTGCTCTCGAGGTGGAAGGCACAAGGCACTGGTTCTGGATCCACCCCTCAATGGGAGACAAACCACATCTTGTCCTGCTTGCAGCTCTTTAGGATGTGGAGAAAAAACTCCCTTTCCACAGTGCTCTTACAGCGTCCTGAGAACATCTCATACAAAGGAGGCTGAACGCCGTTTCTTTTCAGCACTTAACTCGCCAGTCTGGGCCATCTGCATCCTACACGTTTCCACCTTGCCACCCGGCTCAGACGAAATGCCTACATCTTCACCTTGAGCAATGGGGATGAGGCCCATATGATTGTGGTTCCACATGCTGAGGAGGAGAGAGACAATAGGCTTTTAACTAACCACGAAGTGCAATGGTTGGGAGAGTGTCAGAAAGCAGCAATGGCAGAAAGACCCCTTTACTCTCAGCCGCGCCCTCCATTGCTGTAGAGGTGGAAGGCACAAAGCACTGCCTCCATCCTTCAATGGGAGACAAGCCATAAACTGTCTTGCCTCCAGCTCTTTAGGAAGCTGAGAAAGAACTCGCTTTCCACAGTGCTGTTACAGCATACGAGGAAACTCTCATACAGAGGCAGCTCAAATGCCATTTCTTCCCAGTGCTTAACTGGCCGCTTTAGGACTTCCGCTTCTGCCACAGTTCCACCTTGCCAACCCGGCTCAGACGAAATGCCTACATCTTCCCCTTCAGCAACGGGGGCGAAGCCCACATGATTGTGCTTCCACATGCTTAGCAGGAGCAGACAATAGGCTTTTTACAAACCGCCATTGTGCACTGGGTCAGAGAGTGTCAGAATGCACCTATGTCAGAAAGGGCCCTTTGCTCTCAGCCGTGCCCTCCATTGCTCTAGAGGTGGAAGGCACAAAGCACTGCCTCCATCCTTCAATTGGAGACAAGCCATCAACTGTCTTGCCTCCAGCTCTTTAGGAAGCTGACAAACAACTCGCTTTCCACAGTCCTGTTACAGCAGACCGGGGAACTTCTCATACAAAGGCAGCTCAAATGGCATTTCTTCCCAGCCCTTAACTCGCAGCTTTGGGACTCCTGCTTCTGCCGCAATTCCACCTTGCCAACCCGGCTCAGACGAAATGCCTACATCTTCCCCTGAAGCCACTTGGCTGAGTCCCAAATGATTGAGCGTCCACGTGCTTAGGAGGCAATAGACTGCACGCCTTTTTCCAACCACCATTGTGCACTGCTGGAGAGAGTGTCGGAAAGCAGCTATGTCAGAAAGACCCCTTTGCTCTCAGCCGTGCCCTTCATTGCTCTAGACGTGGAATGCACAATGCACTGGCTCCCCCTCTCAAGGGGCGTCAAGCCACAGACCTTCTTCCTTCCATCTCTTTAGGAAGCTGAGAAAGAGCTCGCTTTCAGCGGTGCTCTTTCTGTCTCCTGGCAACATCTCATACAAAGGCAGCTGCTATGCCATTTCTTTTCAGCGCTTAACTCGCAGATTTGGAACTTCTGCTCCTGCCGCATTTCCACCTTGCCAAACCGGCTCAGACGAAATGTCTACATCTTCCCCTTCAGCAACGGGGACGAGGCCCAGATGACTGTGCTTCCGCATGCTTAGCAGGAGCAGACCATAGGCTTTTAACAAACCGCCATTGTGCACTGGGTCAGAGAGTGTCAGAATGCACCTATGTCAGAAAGGGCCCTTTGCTCTCAGCCGTGCCCTCCATTGCTCTAGACGTGGAAGGCACAAAGCACTGCCTCCATCCTTCAATTGGAGACAAGCCATCAATTGTCCTGCTTCCAGCTCTTTAGGAAGCTGGGAAAGCACTCGCATTCCACAGTGCTCTTACAGCGTCCTGGGAACGTCTCATACAAAGGCAGCTGAACACCGTGTCTTTTCAGCCCTTAACTCACCAATCTGCAACATCTGCTTCTGCCGCATTTCCACCTTGCCAACCCGGCTCAGACGAAACGCCTACATCTTCCCCAGAAGCAACTGTGCTCATTCCCAAATGAGTGAGCATCCACATGCTTAGGAGGCGATAAACTGCATGACTTTTTCCCACCACCATTTTACACTGCTTAGAGAGCGTCGGAAAGCAGCTATGTCAGAAAGGCCCCTTTGCTCTCAGCCATGCCCTCCATTGCTCTCGAGGTGGAAGGCACAAGGCACTGGTTCTGGATCCACCCCTCAATGGGAGACAAACCACATCTTGTCCTGCTTGCAGCTCTTTAGGATGTGGAGAAAAAACTCCCTTTCCACAGTGCTCTTACAGCGTCCTGAGAACATCTCATACAAAGGAGGCTGAACGCCGTTTCTTTTCAGCACTTAACTCGCCAGTCTGGGCCATCTGCATCCTACACGTTTCCACCTTGCCACCCGGCTCAGACGAAATGCCTACATCTTCACCTTGAGCAATGGGAATGAGGCCCATATGGTTGTGGTTCCACATGCTGAGGAGGAGAGAGACAATAGGCTTTTAACTAACCACGAAGTGCAATGGTTGGGAGAGTGTCAGAAAGCAGCAATGGCAGAAAGACCCCTTTACTCTCAGCCGCACCCTCCATTGCTGTAGAGGTGGAAGGCACAAAGCACTGCCTCCATCCTTCAATGGGAGACAAGCCATAAACTGTCTTGCCTCCAGCTCTTTAGGAAGCTGAGAAAGAACTCGCTTTCCACAGTGCTGTTACAGCATACGAGGAAACTCTCCTACAGAGGCAGCTCAAATGCCATTTCTTCCCAGTGCTTAACTGGCCGCTTTAGGACTTCCGCTTCTGCCACAGTTCCACCTTGCCAACCCGGCTCAGACGAAATGTCTACATCTTCCCCTTCAGCAACGGGGGCGAAGCCCACATGATTGTGCTTCCACATGCTTAGCAGGAGCAGACAATAGGCGTTTTACAAACCGCCATTGTGCACTGGGTCAGAGAGTGTCAGAATGCACCTATGTCAGAAAGGGCCCTTTGCTCTCAGCCGTGCCCTCCATTGCTCTAGAGGTGGAAGGCACAAAGCACTGCCTCCATCCTTCAATTGGAGACAAGCCATCAACTGTCTTGCCTCCAGCTCTTTAGGAAGCTGACAAACAACTCGCTTTCCACAGTCCTGTTACAGCAGACCGGGGAACTTCTCATACAAAGGCAGCTCAAATGGCATTTCTTCCCAGCCCTTAACTCGCAGCTTTGGGACTCCTGCTTCTGCCGCAATTCCACCTTGCCAACCCGGCTCAGACGAAATGCCTACATCTTCCCCTGAAGCCACTTGGCTGAGTCCCAAATGATTGAGCGTCCACGTGCTTAGGAGGCAATAGACTGCACGCCTTTTTCCAACCACCATTGTGCACTGCTGGAGAGAGTGTCGGAAAGCAGCTATGTCAGAAAGACCCCTTTGCTCTCAGCCGTGCCCTTCATTGCTCTAGACGTGGAATGCACAATGCACTGGCTCCCCCTCTCAAGGGGCGTCAAGCCACAGACCTTCTTCCTTCCATCTCTTTAGGAAGCTGAGAAAGAGCTCGCTTTCAACGGTGCTCTTTCTGTGTCCTGGCAACATCTCATACAAAGGCAGCTGCTATGCCATTTCTTTTCAGCGCTTAACTCGCAGATTTGGAACTTCTGCTCCTGCCGCATTTCCACCTTGCCAAACCGGCTCAGACGAAATGTCTACATCTTCCCCTTCAGCAACGGGGACGAGGCCCAGATGACTGTGCTTCCGCATGCTTAGCAGGAGCAGACCATAGGCTTTTAACAAACCGCCATTGTGCACTGGGTCAGAGAGTGTCAGAATGCACCTATGTCAGAAAGGGCCCTTTGCTCTCAGCCGTGCCCTCCATTGCTCTAGACGTGGAAGGCACAAAGCACTGCCTCCATCCTTCAATTGGAGACAAGCCATCAATTGTCCTGCTTCCAGCTCTTTAGGAAGCTGGGAAAGCACTCGCATTCCACAGTGCCCTTACAGCGTCCTGGGAACGTGTCATACAAAGGCAGCTGAACACCGTGTCTTTTCAGCCCTTAACTCACCAATCTGCAACATCTGCTTCTGCCGCATTTCCACCTTGCCAACCCGGCTCAGACGAAACGCCTACATCTTCCCCAGAAGCAACTGTGCTCCTTCCCAAATGAGTGAGCATCCACATGCTTAGGAGGCGATAAACTGCATGCCTTTTTCCCACCACCATTTTACACTGCTTAGAGAGCGTCGGAAAGCAGCTATGTCAGAAAGGCCCCTTTGCTCTCAGCCATGCCCTCCATTGCTCTCGAGGTGGAAGGCACAAGGCACTGGTTCTGGATCCACCCCTCAATGGGAGACAAACCACATCTTGTCCTGCTTGCAGCTCTTTAGGATGTGGAGAAAAAACTCCCTTTCCACAGTGCTCTTACAGCGTCCTGAGAACATCTCATACAAAGGAGGCTGAACGCCGTTTCTTTTCAGCACTTAACTCGCCAGTCTGGGCCATCTGCATCCTACACGTTTCCACCTTGCCACCCGGCTCAGACGAAATGCCTACATCTTCACCTTGAGCAATGGGGATGAGGCCCATATGATTGTGGTTCCACATGCTGAGGAGGAGAGAGACAATAGGCTTTTAACTAACCACGAAGTGCAATGGTTGGGAGAGTGTCAGAAAGCACCAAAGGCAGAAAGACCCCTTTACTCTCAGCCGCGCCCTCCATTGCTGTAGAGGTGGAAGGCACAAAGCACTGCCTCCATCCTTCAATGGGAGACAATCCATAAACTGTCTTGAGTCCAGCTCTTTAGGAAGCTGAGAAAGAACTCGCTTTCCACAGCGCTGTTACAGCATACGAGGAGACTCTCCTACAGAGGCAGCTCAAATGCCATTTCTTCCCAGTGCTTAACTGGCCGCTTTAGGACTTCCGCTTCTGCCACAGTTCCACCTTGCCAACCCGGCTCAGACGAAATGCCTACATCTTCCCCTTCAGCAACGGGGGCGAAGCCCACATGATTGTGCTTCCACATGCTTAGCAGGAGCAGACAATAGGCTTTTTACAAACCGCCATTGTGCACTGGGTCAGAGAGTGTCAGAATGCACCTATGTCAGAAAGGGCCCTTTGCTCTCAGCCGTGCCCTCCATTGCTCTAGAGGTGGAAGGCACAAAGCACTGCCTCCATCCTTCAATTGGAGACAAGCCATCAACTGTCTTGCCTCCAGCTCTTTAGGAAGCTGACAAACAACTCGCTTTCCACAGTCCTGTTACAGCAGACCGGGGAACTTCTCATACAAAGGCAGCTCAAATGGCATTTCTTCCCAGCCCTTAACTCGCAGCTTTGGGACTCCTGCTTCTGCCGCAATTCCACCTTGCCAACCCGGCTCAGACGAAATGCCTACATCTTCCCCTGAAGCAACTGGGCTGAGTCCCAAATGATTGAGCGTCCACGTGCTTAGGAGGCAATAGACTGCACGCCTTTTTCCAACCACCATTGTGCACTGCTGGAGAGAGTGTCGGAAAGCAGCTATGTCAGAAAGACCCCTTTGCTCTCAGCCGTGCCCTTCATTGCTCTAGACGTACAATGCACAATGCACTGGCTCCCCCTCTCAAGGGGCGTCAAGCCACAGACCTTCTTCCTTCCATCTCTTTAGGAAGCTGTGAAAGAGCTCGCTTTCAACGGTGCTCTTTCTGTGTCCTGACAACATCTCATACAAAGGCAGCTGCTATGCCATTTCTTTTCAGCGCTTAAATCGCAGATTTGGAACTTCTGCTCCTGCCGCATTTCCACCTTGCCAAACCGGCTCAGACGAAATGTCTACATCTTCCCCTTCAGCAACGGGGACGAGGCCCAGATGACTGTGCTTCCGCATGCTTAGCAGGAGCAGACCATAGGCTTTTAACAAACCGCCATTGTGCACTGGGTCAGAGAGTGTCAGAATGCACCTATGTCAGAAAGGGCCCTTTGCTCTCAGCCGTGCCCTCCATTGCTCTAGACGTGGAAGGCACAAAGCACTGCCTCCATCCTTCAATTGGAGACAAGCCATCAATTGTCCTGCTTCCAGCTCTTTAGGAAGCTGGGAAAGCACTCGCATTCCACAGTGCCCTTACAGCGTCCTGGGAACGTGTCATACAAAGGCAGCTGAACACCGTGTCTTTTCAGCCCTTAACTCACCAATCTGCAACATCTGCTTCTGCCGCATTTCCACCTTGCCAACCCGGCTCAGACGAAACGCCTACATCTTCCCCAGAAGCAACTGTGCTCCTTCCCAAATGAGTGAGCATCCACATGCTTAGGAGGCGATAAACTGCATGCCTTTTTCCCACCACCATTTTACACTGCTTAGAGAGCGTCGGAAAGCAGCTATGTCAGAAAGGCCCCTTTGCTCTCAGCCATGCCCTCCATTGCTCTCGAGGTGGAAGGCACAAGGCACTGGTTCTGGATCCACCCCTCAATGGGAGACAAACCACATCTTGTCCTGCTTGCAGCTCTTTAGGATGTGGAGAAAAAACTCCCTTTCCACAGTGCTCTTACAGCGTCCTGAGAACATCTCATACAAAGGAGGCTGAACGCCGTTTCTTTTCAGCACTTAACTCGCCAGTCTGGGCCATCTGCATCCTACACGTTTCCACCTTGCCACCCGGCTCAGACGAAATGCCTACATCTTCACCTTGAGCAATGGGGATGAGGCCCATATGATTGTGGTTCCACATGCTGAGGAGGAGAGAGACAATAGGCTTTTAACTAACCACGAAGTGCAATGGTTGGGAGAGTGTCAGAAAGCACCAAAGGCAGAAAGACCCCTTTACTCTCAGCCGCGCCCTCCATTGCTGTAGAGGTGGAAGGCACAAAGCACTGCCTCCATCCTTCAATGGGAGACAATCCATAAACTGTCTTGAGTCCAGCTCTTTAGGAAGCTGAGAAAGAACTCGCTTTCCACAGCGCTGTTACAGCATACGAGGAGACTCTCCTACAGAGGCAGCTCAAATGCCATTTCTTCCCAGTGCTTAACTGGCCGCTTTAGGACTTCCGCTTCTGCCACAGTTCCACCTTGCCAACCCGGCTCAGACGAAATGCCTACATCTTCCCCTTCAGCAACGGGGGCGAAGCCCACATGATTGTGCTTCCACATGCTTAGCAGGAGCAGACAATAGGCTTTTTACAAACCGCCATTGTGCACTGGGTCAGAGAGTGTCAGAATGCACCTATGTCAGAAAGGGCCCTTTGCTCTCAGCCGTGCCCTCCATTGCTCTAGAGGTGGAAGGCACAAAGCACTGCCTCCATCCTTCAATTGGAGACAAGCCATCAACTGTCTTGCCTCCAGCTCTTTAGGAAGCTGACAAACAACTCGCTTTCCACAGTCCTGTTACAGCAGACCGGGGAACTTCTCATACAAAGGCAGCTCAAATGGCATTTCTTCCCAGCCCTTAACTCGCAGCTTTGGGACTCCTGCTTCTGCCGCAATTCCACCTTGCCAACCCGGCTCAGACGAAATGCCTACATCTTCCCCTGAAGCCACTTGGCTGAGTCCCAAATGATTGAGCGTCCACGTGCTTAGGAGGCAATAGACTGCACGCCTTTTTCCAACCACCATTGTGCACTGCTGGAGAGAGTGTCGGAAAGCAGCTATGTCAGAAAGACCCCTTTGCTCTCAGCCGTGCCCTTCATTGCTCTAGACGTGGAATGCACAATGCACTGGCTCCCCCTCTCAAGGGGCGTCAAGCCACAGACCTTCTTCCTTCCATCTCTTTAGGAAGCTGAGAAAGAGCTCGCTTTCAGCGGTGCTCTTTCTGTGTCCTGGCAACATCTCATACAAAGGCAGCTGCTATGCCATTTCTTTTCAGCGCTTAACTCGCAGATTTGGAACTTCTGCTCCTGCCGCATTTCCACCTTGCCAAACCGGCTCAGACGAAATGTCTACATCTTCCCCTTCAGCAACGGGGACGAGGCCCAGATGACTGTGCTTCCGCATGCTTAGCAGGAGCAGACCATAGGCTTTTAACAAACCGCCATTGTGCACTGGGTCAGAGAGTGTCAGAATGCACCTATGTCAGAAAGGGCCCTTTGCTCTCAGCCGTGCCCTCCATTGCTCTAGACGTGGAAGGCACAAAGCACTGCCTCCATCCTTCAATTGGAGACAAGCCATCAATTGTCCTGCTTCCAGCTCTTTAGGAAGCTGGGAAAGCACTCGCATTCCACAGTGCCCTTACAGCGTCCTGGGAACGTCTCATACAAAGGCAGCTGAACACCGTGTCTTTTCAGCCCTTAACTCACCAATCTGCAACATCTGCTTCTGCCGCATTTCCACCTTGCCAACCCGGCTCAGACGAAACGCCTACATCTTCCCCAGAAGCAACTGTGCTCCTTCCCAAATGAGTGAGCATCCACATGCTTAGGAGGCGATAAACTGCATGCCTTTTTCCCACCACCATTTTACACTGCTTAGAGAGCGTCGGGAAGCAGCTATGTCAGAAAGGCCCCTTTGCTCTCAGCCATGCCCTCCATTGCTCTCGAGGTGGAAGGCACAAGGCACTGGTTCTGGATCCACCCCTCAATGGGAGACAAACCACATCTTGTCCTGCTTGCAGCTCTTTAGGATGTGGAGAAAAAACTCCCTTTCCACAGTGCTCTTACAGCGTCCTGAGAACATCTCATACAAAGGAGGCTGAACGCCGTTTCTTTTCAGCACTTAACTCGCCAGTCTGGGCCATCTGCATCCTACACGTTTCCACCTTGCCACCCGGCTCAGACGAAATGCCTACATCTTCACCTTGAGCAATGGGGATGAGGCCCATATGATTGTGGTTCCACATGCTGAGGAGGAGAGAGACAATAGGCTTTTAACTAACCACGAAGTGCAATGGTTGGGAGAGTGTCAGAAAGCACCAAAGGCAGAAAGACCCCTTTACTCTCAGCCGCGCCCTCCATTGCTGTAGAGTTGGAAGGCACAAAGCACTGCCTCCATCCTTCAATGGGAGACAATCCATAAACTGTCTTGAGTCCAGCTCTTTAGGAAGCTGAGAAAGAACTCGCTTTCCACAGCGCTGTTACAGCATACGAGGAGACTCTCCTACAGAGGCAGCTCAAATGCCATTTCTTCCCAGTGCTTAACTGGCCGCTTTAGGACTTCCGCTTCTGCCACAGTTCCACCTTGCCAACCCGGCTCAGACGAAATGCCTACATCTTCCCCTTCAGCAACGGGGGCGAAGCCCACATGATTGTGCTTCCACATGCTTAGCAGGAGCAGACAATAGGCTTTTTACAAACCGCCATTGTGCACTGGGTCAGAGAGTGTCAGAATGCACCTATGTCAGAAAGGGCCCTTTGCTCTCAGCCGTGCCCTCCATTGCTCTAGAGGTGGAAGGCACAAAGCACTGCCTCCATCCTTCAATTGGAGACAAGCCATCAACTGTCTTGCCTCCAGCTCTTTAGGAAGCTGACAAACAACTCGCTTTCCACAGTCCTGTTACAGCAGACCGGGGAACTTCTCATACAAAGGCAGCTCAAATGGCATTTCTTCCCAGCCCTTAACTCGCAGCTTTGGGACTCCTGCTTCTGCCGCAATTCCACCTTGCCAACCCGGCTCAGACGAAATGCCTACATCTTCCCCTGAAGCCACTTGGCTGAGTCCCAAATGATTGAGCGTCCACGTGCTTAGGAGGCAATAGACTGCACGCCTTTTTCCAACCACCATTGTGCACTGCTGGAGAGAGTGTCGGAAAGCAGCTATGTCAGAAAGACCCCTTTGCTCTCAGCCGTGCCCTTCATTGCTCTAGACGTGGAATGCACAATGCACTGGCTCCCCCTCTCAAGGGGCGTCAAGCCACAGACCTTCTTCCTTCCATCTCTTTAGGAAGCTGAGAAAGAGCTCGCTTTCAGCGGTGCTCTTTCTGTGTCCTGGCAACATCTCATACAAAGGCAGCTGCTATGCCATTTCTTTTCAGCGCTTAACTCGCAGATTTGGAACTTCTGCTCCTGCCGCATTTCCACCTTGCCAAACCGGCTCAGACGAAATGTCTACATCTTCCCCTTCAGCAACGGGGACGAGGCCCAGATGACTGTGCTTCCGCATGCTTAGCAGGAGCAGACCATAGGCTTTTAACAAACCGCCATTGTGCACTGGGTCAGAGAGTGTCAGAATGCACCTATGTCAGAAAGGGCCCTTTGCTCTCAGCCGTGCCCTCCATTGCTCTAGACGTGGAAGGCACAAAGCACTGCCTCCATCCTTCAATTGGAGACAAGCCATCAATTGTCCTGCTTCCAGCTCTTTAGGAAGCTGCGAAAGCACTCGCATTCCACAGTGCCCTTACAGCGTCCTGGGAACGTGTCATACAAAGGCAGCTGAACACCGTGTCTTTTCAGCCCTTAACTCACCAATCTGCAACATCTGCTTCTGCTGCATTTCCACCTTGCCAACCCGGCTCAGACGAAACGCCTACATCTTCCCCAGAAGCAACTGTGCTCCTTCCCAAATGAGTGAGCATCCACATGCTTAGGAGGCGATAAACTGCATGCCTTTTTCCCACCACCATTTTACACTGCTTAGAGAGCGTCGGAAAGCAGCTATGTCAGAAAGGCCCCTTTGCTCTCAGCCATGCCCTCCATTGCTCTCGAGGTGGAAGGCACAAGGCACTGGTTCTGGATCCACCCCTCAATGGGAGACAAACCACATCTTGTCCTGCTTGCAGCTCTTTAGGATGTGGAGAAAAAACTCCCTTTCCACAGTGCTCTTACAGCGTCCTGAGAACATCTCATACAAAGGAGGCTGAACGCCGTTTCTTTTCAGCACTTAACTCGCCAGTCTGGGCCATCTGCATCCTACACGTTTCCACCTTGCCACCCGGCTCAGACGAAATGCCTACATCTTCACCTTGAGCAATGGGGATGAGGCCCATATGATTGTGGTTCCACATGCTGAGGAGGAGAGAGACAATAGGCTTTTAACTAACCACGAAGTGCAATGGATGGGAGAGTGTCAGAAAGCAGCAATGGCAGAAAGACCCCTTTACTCTCAGCCGCACCCTCCATTGCTGTAGAGGTGGAAGGCACAAAGCACTGCCTCCATCCTTCAATGGGAGACAAGCCATAAACTGTCTTGCCTCCAGCTCTTTAGGAAGCTGAGAAAGAACTCGCTTTCCACAGTGCTGTTACAGCATACGAGGAAACTCTCCTACAGAGGCAGCTCAAATGCCATTTCTTCCCAGTGCTTAACTGGCCGCTTTAGGACTTCCGCTTCTGCCACAGTTCCACCTTGCCAACCCGGCTCAGACGAAATGTCTACATCTTCCCCTTCAGCAACGGGGGCGAAGCCCACATGATTGTGCTTCCACATGCTTAGCAGGAGCAGACAATAGGCGTTTTACAAACCGCCATTGTGCACTGGGTCAGAGAGTGTCAGAATGCACCTATGTCAGAAAGGGCCCTTTGCTCTCAGCCGTGCCCTCCATTGCTCTAGAGGTGGAAGGCACAAAGCACTGCCTCCATGCTTCAATTGGAGACAAGCCATCAACTGTCTTGCCTCCAGCTCTTTAGGAAGCTGACAAACAACTCGCTTTCCACAGTCCTGTTACAGCAGACCGGGGAACTTCTCATACAAAGGCAGCTCAAATGGCATTTCTTCCCAGCCCTTAACTCGCAGCTTTGGGACTCCTGCTTCTGCCGCAATTCCACCTTGCCAACCCGGCTCAGACGAAATGCCTACATCTTCCCCTGAAGCAACTGGGCTGAGTCCCAAATGATTGAGCGTCCACGTGCTTAGGAGGCAATAGACTGCACGCCTTTTTCCAACCACCATTGTGCACTGCTGGAGAGAGTGTCGGAAAGCAGCTATGTCAGAAAGACCCCTTTGCTCTCAGCCGTGCCCTTCATTGCTCTAGACGTACAATGCACAATGCACTGGCTCCCCCTCTCAAGGGGCGTCAAGCCACAGACCTTCTTCCTTCCATCTCTTTAGGAAGCTGTGAAAGAGCTCGCTTTCAACGGTGCTCTTTCTGTGTCCTGACAACATCTCATACAAAGGCAGCTGCTATGCCATTTCTTTTCAGCGCTTAAATCGCAGATTTGGAACTTCTGCTCCTGCCGCATTTCCACCTTGCCAAACCGGCTCAGACGAAATGTCTACATCTTCCCCTTCAGCAACGGGGACGAGGCCCAGATGACTGTGCTTCCGCATGCTTAGCAGGAGCAGACCATAGGCTTTTAACAAACCGCCATTGTGCACTGGGTCAGAGAGTGTCAGAATGCACCTATGTCAGAAAGGGCCCTTTGCTCTCAGCCGTGCCCTCCATTGCTCTAGACGTGGAAGGCACAAAGCACTGCCTCCATCCTTCAATTGGAGACAAGCCATCAATTGTCCTGCTTCCAGCTCTTTAGGAAGCTGGGAAAGCACTCGCATTCCACAGTGCCCTTACAGCGTCCTGGGAACGTGTCATACAAAGGCAGCTGAACACCGTGTCTTTTCAGCCCTTAACTCACCAATCTGCAACATCTGCTTCTGCCGCATTTCCACCTTGCCAACCCGGCTCAGACGAAACGCCTACATCTTCCCCAGAAGCAACTGTGCTCCTTCCCAAATGAGTGAGCATCCACATGCTTAGGAGGCGATAAACTGCATGCCTTTTTCCCACCACCATTTTACACTGCTTAGAGAGCGTCGGAAAGCAGCTATGTCAGAAAGGCCCCTTTGCTCTCAGCCATGCCCTCCATTGCTCTCGAGGTGGAAGGCACAAGGCACTGGTTCTGGATCCACCCCTCAATGGGAGACAAACCACATCTTGTCCTGCTTGCAGCTCTTTAGGATGTGGAGAAAAAACTCCCTTTCCACAGTGCTCTTACAGCGTCCTGAGAACATCTCATACAAAGGAGGCTGAACGCCGTTTCTTTTCAGCACTTAACTCGCCAGTCTGGGCCATCTGCATCCTACACGTTTCCACCTTGCCACCCGGCTCAGACGAAATGCCTACATCTTCACCTTGAGCAATGGGGATGAGGCCCATATGATTGTGGTTCCACATGCTGAGGAGGAGAGAGACAATAGGCTTTTAACTAACCACGAAGTGCAATGGTTGGGAGAGTGTCAGAAAGCACCAAAGGCAGAAAGACCCCTTTACTCTCAGCCGCGCCCTCCATTGCTGTAGAGTTGGAAGGCACAAAGCACTGCCTCCATCCTTCAATGGGAGACAATCCATAAACTGTCTTGAGTCCAGCTCTTTAGGAAGCTGAGAAAGAACTCGCTTTCCACAGCGCTGTTACAGCATACGAGGAGACTCTCCTACAGAGGCAGCTCAAATGCCATTTCTTCCCAGTGCTTAACTGGCCGCTTTAGGACTTCCGCTTCTGCCACAGTTCCACCTTGCCAACCCGGCTCAGACGAAATGCCTACATCTTCCCCTTCAGCAACGGGGGCGAAGCCCACATGATTGTGCTTCCACATGCTTAGCAGGAGCAGACAATAGGCTTTTTACAAACCGCCATTGTGCACTGGGTCAGAGAGTGTCAGAATGCACCTATGTCAGAAAGGGCCCTTTGCTCTCAGCCGTGCCCTCCATTGCTCTAGAGGTGGAAGGCACAAAGCACTGCCTCCATCCTTCAATTGGAGACAAGCCATCAACTGTCTTGCCTCCAGCTCTTTAGGAAGCTGACAAACAACTCGCTTTCCACAGTCCTGTTACAGCAGACCGGGGAACTTCTCATACAAAGGCAGCTCAAATGGCATTTCTTCCCAGCCCTTAACTCGCAGCTTTGGGACTCCTGCTTCTGCCGCAATTCCACCTTGCCAACCCGGCTCAGACGAAATGCCTACATCTTCCCCTGAAGCCACTTGGCTGAGTCCCAAATGATTGAGCGTCCACGTGCTTAGGAGGCAATAGACTGCACGCCTTTTTCCAACCACCATTGTGCACTGCTGGAGAGAGTGTCGGAAAGCAGCTATGTCAGAAAGACCCCTTTGCTCTCAGCCGTGCCCTTCATTGCTCTAGACGTGGAATGCACAATGCACTGGCTCCCCCTCTCAAGGGGCGTCAAGCCACAGACCTTCTTCCTTCCATCTCTTTAGGAAGCTGAGAAAGAGCTCGCTTTCAGCGGTGCTCTTTCTGTGTCCTGGCAACATCTCATACAAAGGCAGCTGCTATGCCATTTCTTTTCAGCGCTTAACTCGCAGATTTGGAACTTCTGCTCCTGCCGCATTTCCACCTTGCCAAACCGGCTCAGACGAAATGTCTACATCTTCCCCTTCAGCAACGGGGACGAGGCCCAGATGACTGTGCTTCCGCATGCTTAGCAGGAGCAGACCATAGGCTTTTAACAAACCGCCATTGTGCACTGGGTCAGAGAGTGTCAGAATGCACCTATGTCAGAAAGGGCCCTTTGCTCTCAGCCGTGCCCTCCATTGCTCTAGACGTGGAAGGCACAAAGCACTGCCTCCATCCTTCAATTGGAGACAAGCCATCAATTGTCCTGCTTCCAGCTCTTTAGGAAGCTGGGAAAGCACTCGCATTCCACAGTGCCCTTACAGCGTCCTGGGAACGTCTCATACAAAGGCAGCTGAACACCGTGTCTTTTCAGCCCTTAACTCACCAATCTGCAACATCTGCTTCTGCCGCATTTCCACCTTGCCAACCCGGCTCAGACGAAACGCCTACATCTTCCCCAGAAGCAACTGTGCTCCTTCCCAAATGAGTGAGCATCCACATGCTTAGGAGGCGATAAACTGCATGCCTTTTTCCCACCACCATTTTACACTGCTTAGAGAGCGTCGGAAAGCAGCTATGTCAGAAAGGCCCCTTTGCTCTCAGCCATGCCCTCCATTGCTCTCGAGGTGGAAGGCACAAGGCACTGGTTCTGGATCCACCCCTCAATGGGAGACAAACCACATCTTGTCCTGCTTGCAGCTCTTTAGGATGTGGAGAAAAAACTCCCTTTCCACAGTGCTCTTACAGCGTCCTGAGAACATCTCATACAAAGGAGGCTGAACGCCGTTTCTTTTCAGCACTTAACTCGCCAGTCTGGGCCATCTGCATCCTACACGTTTCCACCTTGCCACCCGGCTCAGACGAAATGCCTACATCTTCACCTTGAGCAATGGGGATGAGGCCCATATGATTGTGGTTCCACATGCTGAGGAGGAGAGAGACAATAGGCTTTTAACTAACCACGAAGTGCAATGGTTGGGAGAGTGTCAGAAAGCACCAAAGGCAGAAAGACCCCTTTACTCTCAGCCGCGCCCTCCATTGCTGTAGAGTTGGAAGGCACAAAGCACTGCCTCCATCCTTCAATGGGAGACAATCCATAAACTGTCTTGAGTCCAGCTCTTTAGGAAGCTGAGAAAGAACTCGCTTTCCACAGCGCTGTTACAGCATACGAGGAGACTCTCCTACAGAGGCAGCTCAAATGCCATTTCTTCCCAGTGCTTAACTGGCCGCTTTAGGACTTCCGCTTCTGCCACAGTTCCACCTTGCCAACCCGGCTCAGACGAAATGCCTACATCTTCCCCTTCAGCAACGGGGGCGAAGCCCACATGATTGTGCTTCCACATGCTTAGCAGGAGCAGACAATAGGCTTTTTACAAACCGCCATTGTGCACTGGGTCAGAGAGTGTCAGAATGCACCTATGTCAGAAAGGGCCCTTTGCTCTCAGCCGTGCCCTCCATTGCTCTAGAGGTGGAAGGCACAAAGCACTGCCTCCATCCTTCAATTGGAGACAAGCCATCAACTGTCTTGCCTCCAGCTCTTTAGGAAGCTGACAAACAACTCGCTTTCCACAGTCCTGTTACAGCAGACCGGGGAACTTCTCATACAAAGGCAGCTCAAATGGCATTTCTTCCCAGCCCTTAACTCGCAGCTTTGGGACTCCTGCTTCTGCCGCAATTCCACCTTGCCAACCCGGCTCAGACGAAATGCCTACATCTTCCCCTGAAGCCACTTGGCTGAGTCCCAAATGATTGAGCGTCCACGTGCTTAGGAGGCAATAGACTGCACGCCTTTTTCCAACCACCATTGTGCACTGCTGGAGAGAGTGTCGGAAAGCAGCTATGTCAGAAAGACCCCTTTGCTCTCAGCCGTGCCCTTCATTGCTCTAGACGTGGAATGCACAATGCACTGGCTCCCCCTCTCAAGGGGCGTCAAGCCACAGACCTTCTTCCTTCCATCTCTTTAGGAAGCTGAGAAAGAGCTCGCTTTCAGCGGTGCTCTTTCTGTGTCCTGGCAACATCTCATACAAAGGCAGCTGCTATGCCATTTCTTTTCAGCGCTTAACTCGCAGATTTGGAACTTCTGCTCCTGCCGCATTTCCACCTTGCCAGACCGGCTCAGACGAAATGTCTACATCTTCCCCTTCAGCAACGGGGACAAGGCCCAGATGACTGTGCTTCCGCATGCTTAGCAGGAGCAGACCATAGGCTTTTAACAAACCGCCATTGTGCACTGGGTCAGAGAGTGTCAGAATGCACCTATGTCAGAAAGGGCCCTTTGCTCTCAGCCGTGCCCTCCATTGCTCTAGACGTGGAAGGCACAAAGCACTGCCTCCATCCTTCAATTGGAGTCAAGCCATCAATTGTCCTGCTTCCAGCTCTTTAGGAAGCTGCGAAAGCACTCGCATTCCACAGTGCCCTTACAGCGTCCTGGGAACGTGTCATACAAAGGCAGCTGAACACCGTGTCTTTTCAGCCCTTAACTCACCAATCTGCAACATCTGCTTCTGCTGCATTTCCACCTTGCCAACCCGGCTCAGACGAAACGCCTACATCTTCCCCAGAAGCAACTGTGCTCCTTCCCAAATGAGTGAGCATCCACATGCTTAGGAGGCGATAAACTGCATGCCTTTTTCCCACCACCATTTTACACTGCTTAGAGAGCGTCGGAAAGCAGCTATGTCAGAAAGGCCCCTTTGCTCTCAGCCATGCCCTCCATTGCTCTCGAGGTGGAAGGCACAAGGCACTGGTTCTGGATCCACCCCTCAATGGGAGACAAACCACATCTTGTCCTGCTTGCAGCTCTTTAGGATGTGGAGAAAAAACTCCCTTTCCACAGTGCTCTTACAGCGTCCTGAGAACATCTCATACAAAGGAGGCTGAACGCCGTTTCTTTTCAGCACTTAACTCGCCAGTCTGGGCCATCTGCATCCTACACGTTTCCACCTTGCCACCCGGCTCAGACGAAATGCCTACATCTTCACCTTGAGCAATGGGGATGAGGCCCATATGATTGTGGTTCCACATGCTGAGGAGGAGAGAGACAATAGGCTTTTAACTAACCACGAAGTGCAATGGATGGGAGAGTGTCAGAAAGCAGCAATGGCAGAAAGACCCCTTTACTCTCAGCCGCACCCTCCATTGCTGTAGAGGTGGAAGGCACAAAGCACTGCCTCCATCCTTCAATGGGAGACAAGCCATAAACTGTCTTGCCTCCAGCTCTTTAGGAAGCTGAGAAAGAACTCGCTTTCCACAGTGCTGTTACAGCATACGAGGAAACTCTCCTACAGAGGCAGCTCAAATGCCATTTCTTCCCAGTGCTTAACTGGCCGCTTTAGGACTTCCGCTTCTGCCACAGTTCCACCTTGCCAACCCGGCTCAGACGAAATGTCTACATCTTCCCCTTCAGCAACGGGGGCGAAGCCCACATGATTGTGCTTCCACATGCTTAGCAGGAGCAGACAATAGGCGTTTTACAAACCGCCATTGTGCACTGGGTCAGAGAGTGTCAGAATGCACCTATGTCAGAAAGGGCCCTTTGCTCTCAGCCGTGCCCTCCATTGCTCTAGAGGTGGAAGGCACAAAGCACTGCCTCCATGCTTCAATTGGAGACAAGCCATCAACTGTCTTGCCTCCAGCTCTTTAGGAAGCTGACAAACAACTCGCTTTCCACAGTCCTGTTACAGCAGACCGGGGAACTTCTCATACAAAGGCAGCTCAAATGGCATTTCTTCCCAGCCCTTAACTCGCAGCTTTGGGACTCCTGCTTCTGCCGCAATTCCACCTTGCCAACCCGGCTCAGACGAAATGCCTACATCTTCCCCTGAAGCCACTTGGCTGAGTCCCAAATGATTGAGCGTCCACGTGCTTAGGAGGCAATAGACTGCACGCCTTTTTCCAACCACCATTGTGCACTGCTGGAGAGAGTGTCGGAAAGCAGCTATGTCAGAAAGACCCCTTTGCTCTCAGCCGTGCCCTTCATTGCTCTAGACGTGGAATGCACAATGCACTGGCTCCCCCTCTCAAGGGGCGTCAAGCCACAGACCTTCTTCCTTCCATCTCTTTAGGAAGCTGAGAAAGAGCTCGCTTTCAGCGGTGCTCTTTCTGTGTCCTGGCAACATCTCATACAAAGGCAGCTGCTATGCCATTTCTTTTCAGCGCTTAACTCGCAGATTTGGAACTTCTGCTCCTGCCGCATTTCCACCTTGCCAAACCGGCTCAGACGAAATGTCTACATCTTCCCCTTCAGCAACGGGGACGAGGCCCAGATGACTGTGCTTCCGCATGCTTAGCAGGAGCAGACCATAGGCTTTTAACAAACCGCCATTGTGCACTGGGTCAGAGAGTGTCAGAATGCACCTATGTCAGAAAGGGCCCTTTGCTCTCAGCCGTGCCCTCCATTGCTCTAGACGTGGAAGGCACAAAGCACTGCCTCCATCCTTCAATTGGAGACAAGCCATCAATTGTCCTGCTTCCAGCTCTTTAGGAAGCTGGGAAAGCACTCGCATTCCACAGTGCCCTTACAGCGTCCTGGGAACGTGTCATACAAAGGCAGCTGAACACCGTGTCTTTTCAGCCCTTAACTCACCAATCTGCAACATCTGCTTCTGCCGCATTTCCACCTTGCCAACCCGGCTCAGACGAAACGCCTACATCTTCCCCAGAAGCAACTGTGCTCCTTCCCAAATGAGTGAGCATCCACATGCTTAGGAGGCGATAAACTGCATGCCTTTTTCCCACCACCATTTTACACTGCTTAGAGAGCGTCGGAAAGCAGCTATGTCAGAAAGGCCCCTTTGCTCTCAGCCATGCCCTCCATTGCTCTCGAGGTGGAAGGCACAAGGCACTGGTTCTGGATCCACCCCTCAATGGGAGACAAACCACATCTTGTCCTGCTTGCAGCTCTTTAGGATGTGGAGAAAAAACTCCCTTTCCACAGTGCTCTTACAGCGTCCTGAGAACATCTCATACAAAGGAGGCTGAACGCCGTTTCTTTTCAGCACTTAACTCGCCAGTCTGGGCCATCTGCATCCTACACGTTTCCACCTTGCCACCCGGCTCAGACGAAATGCCTACATCTTCACCTTGAGCAATGGGGATGAGGCCCATATGATTGTGGTTCCACATGCTGAGGAGGAGAGAGACAATAGGCTTTTAACTAACCACGAAGTGCAATGGATGGGAGAGTGTCAGAAAGCAGCAATGGCAGAAAGACCCCTTTACTCTCAGCCGCACCCTCCATTGCTGTAGAGGTGGAAGGCACAAAGCACTGCCTCCATCCTTCAATGGGAGACAAGCCATAAACTGTCTTGCCTCCAGCTCTTTAGGAAGCTGAGAAAGAACTCGCTTTCCACAGTGCTGTTACAGCATACGAGGAAACTCTCATACAGAGGCAGCTCAAATGCCATTTCTTCCCAGTGCTTAACTGGCCGCTTTAGGACTTCCGCTTCTGCCACAGTTCCACCTTGCCAACCCGGCTCAGATGAAATGTCTACATCTTCCCCTTCAGCAACGGGGGCGAAGCCCACATGATTGTGCTTCCACATGCTTAGCAGGAGCAGACAATAGGCGTTTTACAAACCGCCATTGTGCACTGGGTCAGAGAGTGTCAGAATGCACCTATGTCAGAAAGGGCCCTTTGCTCTCAGCCGTGCCCTCCATTGCTCTAGAGGTGGAAGGCACAAAGCACTGCCTCCATCCTTCAATTGGAGACAAGCCATCAACTGTCTTGCCTCCAGCTCTTTAGGAAGCTGACAAACAACTCGCTTTCCACAGTCCTGTTACAGCAGACCGGGGAACTTCTCATACAAAGGCAGCTCAAATGGCATTTCTTCCCAGCCCTTAACTCGCAGCTTTGGGACTCCTGCTTCTGCCGCAATTCCACCTTGCCAACCCGGCTCAGACGAAATGCCTACATCTTCCCCTGAAGCCACTGGGCTGAGTCCCAAATGATTGAGCGTCCACGTGCTTAGGAGGCAATAGACTGCACGCCTTTTTCCAACCACCATTGTGCACTGCTGGAGAGAGTGTCGGAAAGCAGCTATGTCAGAAAGACCCCTTTGCTCTCAGCCGTGCCCTTCATTGCTCTAGACGTGGAATGCACAATGCACTGGCTCCCCCTCTCAAGGGGCGTCAAGCCACAGACCTTCTTCCTTCCATCTCTTTAGGAAGCTGAGAAAGAGCTCGCTTTCAGCGGTGCTCTTTCTGTCTCCTGGCAACATCTCATACAAAGGCAGCTGCTATGCCATTTCTTTTCAGCGCTTAACTCGCAGATTTGGAACTTCTGCTCCTGCCGCATTTCCACCTTGCCAAACCGGCTCAGACGAAATGTCTACATCTTCCCCTTCAGCAACGGGGACGAGGCCCAGATGACTGTGCTTCCGCATGCTTAGCAGGAGCAGACCATAGGCTTTTAACAAACCGCCATTGTGCACTGGGTCAGAGAGTGTCAGAATGCACCTATGTCAGAAAGGGCCCTTTGCTCTCAGCCGTGCCCTCCATTGCTCTAGACGTGGAAGGCACAAAGCACTGCCTCCATCCTTCAATTGGAGACAAGCCATCAATTGTCCTGCTTCCAGCTCTTTAGGAAGCTGGGAAAGCACTCGCATTCCACAGTGCCCTTACAGCGTCCTGGGAACGTCTCATACAAAGGCAGCTGAACACCGTGTCTTTTCAGCCCTTAACTCACCAATCTGCAACATCTGCTTCTGGCGCATTTCCACCTTGCCAACCCGGCTCAGACGAAACGCCTACATCTTCCCCAGAAGCAACTGTGCTCCTTCCCAAATGAGTGAGCATCCACATGCTTAGGAGGCGATAAACTGCATGCCTTTTTCCCACCACCATTTTACACTGCTTAGAGAGCGTCGGAAAGCAGCTATGTCAGAAAGGCCCCTTTGCTCTCAGCCATGCCCTCCATTGCTCTCGAGGTGGAAGGCACAAGGCACTGGTTCTGGATCCACCCCTCAATGGGAGACAAACCACATCTTGTCCTGCTTGCAGCTCTTTAGGATGTGGAGAAAAAACTCCCTTTCCACAGTGCTCTTACAGCGTCCTGAGAACATCTCATACAAAGGAGGCTGAACGCCGTTTCTTTTCAGCACTTAACTCGCCAGTCTGGGCCATCTGCATCCTACACGTTTCCACCTTGCCACCCGGCTCAGACGAAATGCCTACATCTTCACCTTGAGCAATGGGGATGAGGCCCATATGATTGTGGTTCCACATGCTGAGGAGGAGAGAGACAATAGGCTTTTAACTAACCACGAAGTGCAATGGTTGGGAGAGTGTCAGAAAGCACCAAAGGCAGAAAGACCCCTTTACTCTCAGCCGCGCCCTCCATTGCTGTAGAGGTGGAAGGCACAAAGCACTGCCTCCATCCTTCAATGGGAGACAATCCATAAACTGTCTTGAGTCCAGCTCTTTAGGAAGCTGAGAAAGAACTCGCTTTCCACAGCGCTGTTACAGCATACGAGGAGACTCTCCTACAGAGGCAGCTCAAATGCCATTTCTTCCCAGTGCTTAACTGGCCGCTTTAGGACTTCCGCTTCTGCCACAGTTCCACCTTGCCAACCCGGCTCAGACGAAATGCCTACATCTTCCCCTTCAGCAACGGGGGCGAAGCCCACATGATTGTGCTTCCACATGCTTAGCAGGAGCAGACAATAGGCTTTTTACAAACCGCCATTGTGCACTGGGTCAGAGAGTGTCAGAATGCACCTATGTCAGAAAGGGCCCTTTGCTCTCAGCCGTGCCCTCCATTGCTCTAGAGGTGGAAGGCACAAAGCACTGCCTCCATCCTTCAATTGGAGACAAGCCATCAACTGTCTTGCCTCCAGCTCTTTAGGAAGCTGACAAACAACTCGCTTTCCACAGTCCTGTTACAGCAGACCGGGGAACTTCTCATACAAAGGCAGCTCAAATGGCATTTCTTCCCAGCCCTTAACTCGCAGCTTTGGGACTCCTGCTTCTGCCGCAATTCCACCTTGCCAACCCGGCTCAGACGAAATGCCTACATCTTCCCCTGAAGCCACTTGGCTGAGTCCCAAATGATTGAGCGTCCACGTGCTTAGGAGGCAATAGACTGCACGCCTTTTTCCAACCACCATTGTGCACTGCTGGAGAGAGTGTCGGAAAGCAGCTATGTCAGAAAGACCCCTTTGCTCTCAGCCGTGCCCTTCATTGCTCTAGACGTGGAATGCACAATGCACTGGCTCCCCCTCTCAAGGGGCGTCAAGCCACAGACCTTCTTCCTTCCATCTCTTTAGGAAGCTGAGAAAGAGCTCGCTTTCAGCGGTGCTCTTTCTGTGTCCTGGCAACATCTCATACAAAGGCAGCTGCTATGCCATTTCTTTTCAGCGCTTAACTCGCAGATTTGGAACTTCTGCTCCTGCCGCATTTCCACCTTGCCAAACCGGCTCAGACGAAATGTCTACATCTTCCCCTTCAGCAACGGGGACGAGGCCCAGATGACTGTGCTTCCGCATGCTTAGCAGGAGCAGACCATAGGCTTTTAACAAACCGCCATTGTGCACTGGGTCAGAGAGTGTCAGAATGCACCTATGTCAGAAAGGGCCCTTTGCTCTCAGCCGTGCCCTCCATTGCTCTAGACGTGGAAGGCACAAAGCACTGCCTCCATCCTTCAATTGGAGACAAGCCATCAATTGTCCTGCTTCCAGCTCTTTAGGAAGCTGGGAAAGCACTCGCATTCCACAGTGCCCTTACAGCGTCCTGGGAACGTGTCATACAAAGGCAGCTGAACACCGTGTCTTTTCAGCCCTTAACTCACCAATCTGCAACATCTGCTTCTGCCGCATTTCCACCTTGCCAACCCGGCTCAGACGAAACGCCTACATCTTCCCCAGAAGCAACTGTGCTCCTTCCCAAATGAGTGAGCATCCACATGCTTAGGAGGCGATAAACTGCATGCCTTTTTCCCACCACCATTTTACACTGCTTAGAGAGCGTCGGGAAGCAGCTATGTCAGAAAGGCCCCTTTGCTCTCAGCCATGCCCTCCATTGCTCTCGAGGTGGAAGGCACAAGGCACTGGTTCTGGATCCACCCCTCAATGGGAGACAAACCACATCTTGTCCTGCTTGCAGCTCTTTAGGATGTGGAGAAAAAACTCCCTTTCCACAGTGCTCTTACAGCGTCCTGAGAACATCTCATACAAAGGAGGCTGAACGCCGTTTCTTTTCAGCACTTAACTCGCCAGTCTGGGCCATCTGCATCCTACACGTTTCCACCTTGCCACCCGGCTCAGACGAAATGCCTACATCTTCCCCTTGAGCAATGGGGATGAGGCCCATATGATTGTGGTTCCACATGCTGAGGAGGAGAGAGACAATAGGCTTTTAACTAACCACGAAGTGCAATGGTTGGGAGAGTGTCAGAAAGCACCAAAGGCAGAAAGACCCCTTTACTCTCAGCCGCGCCCTCCATTGCTGTAGAGGTGGAAGGCACAAAGCACTGCCTCCATCCTTCAATGGGAGACAATCCATAAACTGTCTTGAGTCCAGCTCTTTAGGAAGCTGAGAAAGAACTCGCTTTCCACAGCGCTGTTACAGCATACGAGGAGACTCTCCTACAGAGGCAGCTCAAATGCCATTTCTTCCCAGTGCTTAACTGGCCGCTTTAGGACTTCCGCTTCTGCCACAGTTCCACCTTGCCAACCCGGCTCAGACGAAATGCCTACATCTTCCCCTTCAGCAACGGGGGCGAAGCCCACATGATTGTGCTTCCACATGCTTAGCAGGAGCAGACAATAGGCTTTTTACAAACCGCCATTGTGCACTGGGTCAGAGAGTGTCAGAATGCACCTATGTCAGAAAGGGCCCTTTGCTCTCAGCCGTGCCCTCCATTGCTCTAGAGGTGGAAGGCACAAAGCACTGCCTCCATCCTTCAATTGGAGACAAGCCATCAACTGTCTTGCCTCCAGCTCTTTAGGAAGCTGACAAACAACTCGCTTTCCACAGTCCTGTTACAGCAGACCGGGGAACTTCTCATACAAAGGCAGCTCAAATGGCATTTCTTCCCAGCCCTTAACTCGCAGCTTTGGGACTCCTGCTTCTGCCGCAATTCCACCTTGCCAACCCGGCTCAGACGAAATGCCTACATCTTCCCCTGAAGCCACTTGGCTGAGTCCCAAATGATTGAGCGTCCACGTGCTTAGGAGGCAATAGACTGCACGCCTTTTTCCAACCACCATTGTGCACTGCTGGAGAGAGTGTCGGAAAGCAGCTATGTCAGAAAGACCCCTTTGCTCTCAGCCGTGCCCTTCATTGCTCTAGACGTGGAATGCACAATGCACTGGCTCCCCCTCTCAAGGGGCGTCAAGCCACAGACCTTCTTCCTTCCATCTCTTTAGGAAGCTGAGAAAGAGCTCGCTTTCAGCGGTGCTCTTTCTGTGTCCTGGCAACATCTCATACAAAGGCAGCTGCTATGCCATTTCTTTTCAGCGCTTAACTCGCAGATTTGGAACTTCTGCTCCTGCCGCATTTCCACCTTGCCAAACCGGCTCAGACGAAATGTCTACATCTTCCCCTTCAGCAACGGGGACGAGGCCCAGATGACTGTGCTTCCGCATGCTTAGCAGGAGCAGACCATAGGCTTTTAACAAACCGCCATTGTGCACTGGGTCAGAGAGTGTCAGAATGCACCTATGTCAGAAAGGGCCCTTTGCTCTCAGCCGTGCCCTCCATTGCTCTAGACGTGGAAGGCACAAAGCACTGCCTCCATCCTTCAATTGGAGACAAGCCATCAATTGTCCTGCTTCCAGCTCTTTAGGAAGCTGGGAAAGCACTCGCATTCCACAGTGCTCTTACAGCGTCCTGGGAACGTCTCATACAAAGGCAGCTGAACACCGTGTCTTTTCAGCCCTTAACTCACCAATCTGCAACATCTGCTTCTGCCGCATTTCCACCTTGCCAACCCGGCTCAGACGAAACGCCTACATCTTCCCCAGAAGCAACTGTGCTCCTTCCCAAATGAGTGAGCATCCACATGCTTAGGAGGCGATAAACTGCATGCCTTTTTCCCACCACCATTTTACACTGCTTAGAGAGCGTCGGAAAGCAGCTATGTCAGAAAGGCCCCTTTGCTCTCAGCCATGCCCTCCATTGCTCTCGAGGTGGAAGGCACAAGGCACTGGTTCTGGATCCACCCCTCAATGGGAGACAAACCACATCTTGTCCTGCTTGCAGCTCTTTAGGATGTGGAGAAAAAACTCCCTTTCCACAGTGCTCTTACAGCGTCCTGAGAACATCTCATACAAAGGAGGCTGAACGCTGTTTCTTTTCAGCACTTAACTCGCCAGTCTGGGCCATCTGCATCCTACACGTTTCCACCTTGCCACCCGGCTCAGACGAAATGCCTACATCTTCACCTTGAGCAATGGGGATGAGGCCCATATGATTGTGGTTCCACATGCTGAGGAGGAGAGAGACAATAGGCTTTTAACTAACCACGAAGTGCAATGGTTGGGAGAGTGTCAGAAAGCAGCAATGGCAGAAAGACCCCTTTACTCTCAGCCGCGCCCTCCATTGCTGTAGAGGTGGAAGGCACAAAGCACTGCCTCCATCCTTCAATGGGAGACAAGCCATAAACTGTCTTGCCTCCAGCTCTTTAGGAAGCTGAGAAAGAACTCGCTTTCCACAGTGCTGTTACAGCATCCGAGGAAACTCTCCTACAGAGGCAGCTCAAATGCCATTTCTTCCCAGTGCTTAACTGGCCGCTTTAGGACTTCCGCTTCTGCCACAGTTCCACCTTGCCAACCCGGCTCAGACGAAATGTCTACATCTTCCCCTTCAGCAACGGGGGCGAAGCCCACATGATTGTGCTTCCACATGCTTAGCAGGAGCAGACAATAGGCGTTTTACAAACCGCCATTGTGCACTGGGTCAGAGAGTGTCAGAATGCACCTATGTCAGAAAGGGCCCTTTGCTCTCAGCCGTGCCCTCCATTGCTCTAGAGGTGGAAGGCACAAAGCACTGCCTCCATGCTTCAATTGGAGACAAGCCATCAACTGTCTTGCCTCCAGCTCTTTAGGAAGCTGACAAACAACTCGCTTTCCACAGTCCTGTTACAGCAGACCGGGGAACTTCTCATACAAAGGCAGCTCAAATGGCATTTCTTCCCAGCCCTTAACTCGCAGCTTTGGGACTCCTGCTTCTGCCGCAATTCCACCTTGCCAACCCGGCTCAGACGAAATGCCTACATCTTCCCCTGAAGCCACTTGGCTGAGTCCCAAATGATTGAGCGTCCACGTGCTTAGGAGGCAATAGACTGCACGCCTTTTTCCAACCACCATTGTGCACTGCTGGAGAGAGTGTCGGAAAGCAGCTATGTCAGAAAGACCCCTTTGCTCTCAGCCGTGCCCTTCATTGCTCTAGACGTGGAATGCACAATGCACTGGCTCCCCCTCTCAAGGGGCGTCAAGCCACAGACCTTCTTCCTTCCATCTCTTTAGGAAGCTGAGAAAGAGCTCGCTTTCAGCGGTGCTCTTTCTGTCTCCTGGCAACATCTCATACAAAGGCAGCTGCTATGCCATTTCTTTTCAGCGCTTAACTCGCAGATTTGGAACTTCTGCTCCTGCCGCATTTCCACCTTGCCAAACCGGCTCAGACGAAATGTCTACATCTTCCCCTTCAGCAACGGGGACGAGGCCCAGATGACTGTGCTTCCGCATGCTTAGCAGGAGCAGACCATAGGCTTTTAACAAACCGCCATTGTGCACTGGGTCAGAGAGTGTCAGAATGCACCTATGTCAGAAAGGGCCCTTTGCTCTCAGCCGTGCCCTCCATTGCTCTAGACGTGGAAGGCACAAAGCACTGCCTCCATCCTTCAATTGGAGACAAGCCATCAATTGTCCTGCTTCCAGCTCTTTAGGAAGCTGGGAAAGCACTCGCATTCCACAGTGCTCTTACAGCGTCCTGGGAACGTCTCATACAAAGGCAGCTGAACACCGTGTCTTTTCAGCCCTTAACTCACCAATCTGCAACATCTGCTTCTGCCGCATTTCCACCTTGCCAACCCGGCTCAGACGAAACGCCTACATCTTCCCCAGAAGCAACTGTGCTCATTCCCAAATGAGTGAGCATCCACATGCTTAGGAGGCGATAAACTGCATGCCTTTTTCCCACCACCATTTTACACTGCTTAGAGAGCGTCGGGAAGCAGCTATGTCAGAAAGGCCCCTTTGCTCTCAGCCATGCCCTCCATTGCTCTCGAGGTGGAAGGCACAAGGCACTGGTTCTGGATCCACCCCTCAATGGGAGACAAACCACATCTTGTCCTGCTTGCAGCTCTTTAGGATGTGGAGAAAAAACTCCCTTTCCACAGTGCTCTTACAGCGTCCTGAGAACATCTCATACAAAGGAGGCTGAACGCCGTTTCTTTTCAGCACTTAACTCGCCAGTCTGGGCCATCTGCATCCTACACGTTTCCACCTTGCCACCCGGCTCAGACGAAATGCCTACATCTTCACCTTGAGCAATGGGGATGAGGCCCATATGATTGTGGTTCCACATGCTGAGGAGGAGAGAGACAATAGGCTTTTAACTAACCACGAAGTGCAATGGTTGGGAGAGTGTCAGAAAGCAGCAATGGCAGAAAGACCCCTTTACTCTCAGCCGCGCCCTCCATTGCTGTAGAGGTGGAAGGCACAAAGCACTGCCTCCATCCTTCAATGGGAGACAAGCCATAAACTGTCTTGCCTCCAGCTCTTTAGGAAGCTGAGAAAGAACTCGCTTTCCACAGTGCTGTTACAGCATCCGAGGAAACTCTCATACAGAGGCAGCTCAAATGCCATTTCTTCCCAGTGCTTAACTGGCCGCTTTAGGACTTCCGCTTCTGCCACAGTTCCACCTTGCCAACCCGGCTCAGACGAAATGTCTACATCTTCCCCTTCAGCAACGGGGGCGAAGCCCACATGATTGTGCTTCCACATGCTTAGCAGGAGCAGACAATAGGCGTTTTACAAACCGCCATTGTGCACTGGGTCAGAGAGTGTCAGAATGCACCTATGTCAGAAAGGGCCCTTTGCTCTCAGCCGTGCCCTCCATTGCTCTAGAGGTGGAAGGCACAAAGCACTGCCTCCATCCTTCAATTGGAGACAAGCCATCAACTGTCTTGCCTCCAGCTCTTTAGGAAGCTGACAAACAACTCGCTTTCCACAGTCCTGTTACAGCAGACCGGGGAACTTCTCATACAAAGGCAGCTCAAATGGCATTTCTTCCCAGCCCTTAACTCGCAGCTTTGGGACTCCTGCTTCTGCCGCAATTCCACCTTGCCAACCCGGCTCAGACGAAATGCCTACATCTTCCCCTGAAGCAACTGGGCTGAGTCCCAAATGATTGAGCGTCCACGTGCTTAGGAGGCAATAGACTGCACGCCTTTTTCCAACCACCATTGTGCACTGCTGGAGAGAGTGTCGGAAAGCAGCTATGTCAGAAAGACCCCTTTGCTCTCAGCCGTGCCCTTCATTGCTCTAGACGTGGAATGCACAATGCACTGGCTCCCCCTCTCAAGGGGCGTCAAGCCACAGACCTTCTTCCTTCCATCTCTTTAGGAAGCTGAGAAAGAGCTCGCTTTCAACGGTGCTCTTTCTGTGTCCTGGCAACATCTCATACAAAGGCAGCTGCTATGCCATTTCTTTTCAGCGCTTAAATCGCAGATTTGGAACTTCTGCTCCTGCCGCATTTCCACCTTGCCAAACCGGCTCAGACGAAATGTCTACATCTTCCCCTTCAGCAACGGGGACGAGGCCCAGATGACTGTGCTTCCGCATGCTTAGCAGGAGCAGACCATAGGCTTTTAACAAACCGCCATTGTGCACTGGGTCAGAGAGTGTCAGAATGCACCTATGTCAGAAAGGGCCCTTTGCTCTCAGCCGTGCCCTCCATTGCTCTAGACGTGGAAGGCACAAAGCACTGCCTCCATCCTTCAATTGGAGACAAGCCATCAATTGTCCTGCTTCCAGCTCTTTAGGAAGCTGGGAAAGCACTCGCATTCCACAGTGCCCTTACAGCGTCCTGGGAACGTGTCATACAAAGGCAGCTGAACACCGTGTCTTTTCAGCCCTTAACTCACCAATCTGCAACATCTGCTTCTGCCGCATTTCCACCTTGCCAACCCGGCTCAGACGAAACGCCTACATCTTCCCCAGAAGCAACTGTGCTCCTTCCCAAATGAGTGAGCATCCACATGCTTAGGAGGCGATAAACTGCATGCCTTTTTCCCACCACCATTTTACACTGCTTAGAGAGCGTCGGAAAGCAGCTATGTCAGAAAGGCCCCTTTGCTCTCAGCCATGCCCTCCATTGCTCTCGAGGTGGAAGGCACAAGGCACTGGTTCTGGATCCACCCCTCAATGGGAGACAAACCACATCTTGTCCTGCTTGCAGCTCTTTAGGATGTGGAGAAAAAACTCCCTTTCCACAGTGCTCTTACAGCGTCCTGAGAACATCTCATACAAAGGAGGCTGAACGCCGTTTCTTTTCAGCACTTAACTCGCCAGTCTGGGCCATCTGCATCCTACACGTTTCCACCTTGCCACCCGGCTCAGACGAAATGCCTACATCTTCACCTTGAGCAATGGGGATGAGGCCCATATGATTGTGGTTCCACATGCTGAGGAGGAGAGAGACAATAGGCTTTTAACTAACCACGAAGTGCAATGGTTGGGAGAGTGTCAGAAAGCACCAAAGGCAGAAAGACCCCTTTACTCTCAGCCGCGCCCTCCATTGCTGTAGAGGTGGAAGGCACAAAGCACTGCCTCCATCCTTCAATGGGAGACAATCCATAAACTGTCTTGAGTCCAGCTCTTTAGGAAGCTGAGAAAGAACTCGCTTTCCACAGCGCTGTTACAGCATACGAGGAGAATCTCCTACAGAGGCAGCTCAAATGCCATTTCTTCCCAGTGCTTAACTGGCCGCTTTAGGACTTCCGCTTCTGCCACAGTTCCACCTTGCCAACCCGGCTCAGACGAAATGCCTACATCTTCCCCTTCAGCAACGGGGGCGAAGCCCACATGATTGTGCTTCCACATGCTTAGCAGGAGCAGACAATAGGCGTTTTACAAACCGCCATTGTGCACTGGGTCAGAGAGTGTCAGAATGCACCTATGTCAGAAAGGGCCCTTTGCTCTCAGCCGTGCCCTCCATTGCTCTAGAGGTGGAAGGCACAAAGCACTGCCTCCATCCTTCAATTGGAGACAAGCCATCAACTGTCTTGCCTCCAGCTCTTTAGGAAGCTGACAAACAACTCGCTTTCCACAGTCCTGTTACAGCAGACCGGGGAACTTCTCATACAAAGGCAGCTCAAATGGCATTTCTTCCCAGCCCTTAACTCGCAGCTTTGGGACTCCTGCTTCTGCCGCAATTCCACCTTGCCAACCCGGCTCAGACGAAATGCCTACATCTTCCCCTGAAGCCACTTGGCTGAGTCCCAAATGATTGAGCGTCCACGTGCTTAGGAGGCAATAGACTGCACGCCTTTTTCCAACCACCATTGTGCACTGCTGGAGAGAGTGTCGGAAAGCAGCTATGTCAGAAAGACCCCTTTGCTCTCAGCCGTGCCCTTCATTGCTCTAGACGTGGAATGCACAATGCACTGGCTCCCCCTCTCAAGGGGCGTCAAGCCACAGACCTTCTTCCTTCCATCTCTTTAGGAAGCTGAGAAAGAGCTCGCTTTCAGCGGTGCTCTTTCTGTGTCCTGGCAACATCTCATACAAAGGCAGCTGCTATGCCATTTCTTTTCAGCGCTTAACTCGCAGATTTGGAACTTCTGCTCCTGCCGCATTTCCACCTTGCCAAACCGGCTCAGACGAAATGTCTACATCTTCCCCTTCAGCAACGGGGACGAGGCCCAGATGACTGTGCTTCCGCATGCTTAGCAGGAGCAGACCATAGGCTTTTAACAAACCGCCATTGTGCACTGGGTCAGAGAGTGTCAGAATGCACCTATGTCAGAAAGGGCCCTTTGCTCTCAGCCGTGCCCTCCATTGCTCTAGACGTGGAAGGCACAAAGCACTGCCTCCATCCTTCAATTGGAGACAAGCCATCAATTGTCCTGCTTCCAGCTCTTTAGGAAGCTGCGAAAGCACTCGCATTCCACAGTGCCCTTACAGCGTCCTGGGAACGTGTCATACAAAGGCAGCTGAACACCGTGTCTTTTCAGCCCTTAACTCACCAATCTGCAACATCTGCTTCTGCCGCATTTCCACCTTGCCAACCCGGCTCAGACGAAACGCCTACATCTTCCCCAGAAGCAACTGTGCTCCTTCCCAAATGAGTGAGCATCCACATGCTTAGGAGGCGATAAACTGCATGCCTTTTTCCCACCACCATTTTACACTGCTTAGAGAGCGTCGGAAAGCAGCTATGTCAGAAAGGCCCCTTTGCTCTCAGCCATGCCCTCCATTGCTCTCGAGGTGGAAGGCACAAGGCACTGGTTCTGGATCCACCCCTCAATGGGAGACAAACCACATCTTGTCCTGCTTGCAGCTCTTTAGGATGTGGAGAAAAAACTCCCTTTCCACAGTGCTCTTACAGCGTCCTGAGAACATCTCATACAAAGGAGGCTGAACGCCGTTTCTTTTCAGCACTTAACTCGCCAGTCTGGGCCATCTGCATCCTACACGTTTCCACCTTGCCACCCGGCTCAGACGAAATGCCTACATCTTCACCTTGAGCAATGGGGATGAGGCCCATATGATTGTGGTTCCACATGCTGAGGAGGAGAGAGACAATAGGCTTTTAACTAACCACGAAGTGCAATGGTTGGGAGAGTGTCAGAAAGCACCAAAGGCAGAAAGACCCCTTTACTCTCAGCCGCGCCCTCCATTGCTGTAGAGGTGGAAGGCACAAAGCACTGCCTCCATCCTTCAATGGGAGACAATCCATAAACTGTCTTGAGTCCAGCTCTTTAGGAAGCTGAGAAAGAACTCGCTTTCCACAGCGCTGTTACAGCATACGAGGAGACTCTCCTACAGAGGCAGCTCAAATGCCATTTCTTCCCAGTGCTTAACTGGCCGCTTTAGGACTTCCGCTTCTGCCACAGTTCCACCTTGCCAACCCGGCTCAGACGAAATGCCTACATCTTCCCCTTCAGCAACGGGGGCGAAGCCCACATGATTGTGCTTCCACATGCTTAGCAGGAGCAGACAATAGGCTTCTTACAAACCGCCATTGTGCACTGGGTCAGAGAGTGTCAGAATGCACCTATGTCAGAAAGGGCCCTTTGCTCTCAGCCGTGCCCTCCATTGCTCTAGAGGTGGAAGGCACAAAGCACTGCCTCCATCCTTCAATTGGAGACAAGCCATCAACTGTCTTGCCTCCAGCTCTTTAGGAAGCTGACAAACAACTCGCTTTCCACAGTCCTGTTACAGCAGACCGGGGAACTTCTCATACAAAGGCAGCTCAAATGGCATTTCTTCCCAGCCCTTAACTCGCAGCTTTGGGACTCCTGCTTCTGCCGCAATTCCACCTTGCCAACCCGGCTCAGACGAAATGCCTACATCTTCCCCTGAAGCCACTGGGCTGAGTCCCAAATGATTGAGCGTCCACGTGCTTAGGAGGCAATAGACTGCACGCCTTTTTCCAACCACCATTGTGCACTGCTGGAGAGAGTGTCGGAAAGCAGCTATGTCAGAAAGACCCCTTTGCTCTCAGCCGTGCCCTTCATTGCTCTAGACGTGGAATGCACAATGCACTGGCTCCCCCTCTCAAGGGGCGTCAAGCCACAGACCTTCTTCCTTCCATCTCTTTAGGAAGCTGAGAAAGAGCTCGCTTTCAACGGTGCTCTTTCTGTGTCCTGGCAACATCTCATACAAAGGCAGCTGCTATGCCATTTCTTTTCAGCGCTTAACTCGCAGATTTGGAACTTCTGCTCCTGCCGCATTTCCACCTTCCCAAACCGGCTCAGACGAAATGTCTACATCTTCCCCTTCAGCAACGGGGACGAGGCCCAGATGACTGTGCTTCCGCATGCTTAGCAGGAGCAGACCATAGGCTTTTAACAAACCGCCATTGTGCACTGGGTCAGAGAGTGTCAGAATGCACCTATGTCAGAAAGGGCCCTTTGCTCTCAGCCGTGCCCTCCATTGCTCTAGACGTGGAAGGCACAAAGCACTGCCTCAATCCTTCAATTGGAGACAAGCCATCAATTGTCCTGCTTCCAGCTCTTTAGGAAGCTGGGAAAGCACTCGCATTCCACAGTGCTCTTACAGCGTCCTGGGAACGTCTCATACAAAGGCAGCTGAACACCGTGTCTTTTCAGCCCTTAACTCACCAATCTGCAACATCTGCTTCTGCCGCATTTCCACCTTGCCAACCCGGCTCAGACGAAACGCCTACATCTTCCCCAGAAGCAACTGTGCTCATTCCCAAATGAGTGAGCATCCACATGCTTAGGAGGCGATAAACTGCATGCCTTTTTCCCACCACCATTTTACACTGCTTAGAGAGCGTCGGGAAGCAGCTATGTCAGAAAGGCCCCTTTGCTCTCAGCCATGCCCTCCATTGCTCTCGAGGTGGAAGCCACAAGGCACTGGTTCTGGATCCACCCCTCAATGGGAGACAAACCACATCTTGTCCTGCTTGCAGCTCTTTAGGATGTGGAGAAAAAACTCCCTTTCCACAGTGCTCTTACAGCGTCCTGAGAACATCTCATACAAAGGAGGCTGAACGCCGTTTCTTTTCAGCACTTAACTCGCCAGTCTGGGCCATCTGCATCCTACACGTTTCCACCTTGCCACCCGGCTCAGACGAAATGCCTACATCTTCACCTTGAGCAATGGGGATGAGGCCCATATGATTGTGGTTCCACATGCTGAGGAGGAGAGAGACAATAGGCTTTTAACTAACCACGAAGTGCAATGGTTGGGAGAGTGTCAGAAAGCAGCAATGGCAGAAAGACCCCTTTACTCTCAGCCGCGCCCTCCATTGCTGTAGAGGTGGAAGGCACAAAGCACTGCCTCCATCCTTCAATGGGAGACAAGCCATAAACTGTCTTGCCTCCAGCTCTTTAGGAAGCTGAGAAAGAACTCGCTTTCCACAGTGCTGTTACAGCATCCGAGGAAACTCTCATACAGAGGCAGCTCAAATGCCATTTCTTCCCAGTGCTTAACTGGCCGCTTTAGGACTTCCGCTTCTGCCACAGTTCCACCTTGCCAACCCGGCTCAGACGAAATGTCTACATCTTCCCCTTCAGCAACGGGGGCGAAGCCCACATGATTGTGCTTCCACATGCTTAGCAGGAGCAGACAATAGGCGTTTTACAAACCGCCATTGTGCACTGGGTCAGAGAGTGTCAGAATGCACCTATGTCAGAAAGGGCCCTTTGCTCTCAGCCGTGCCCTCCATTGCTCTAGAGGTGGAAGGCACAAAGCACTGCCTCCATGCTTCAATTGGAGACAAGCCATCAACTGTCTTGCCTCCAGCTCTTTAGGAAGCTGACAAACAACTCGCTTTCCACAGTCCTGTTACAGCAGACCGGGGAACTTCTCATACAAAGGCAGCTCAAATGGCATTTCTTCCCAGCCCTTAACTCGCAGCTTTGGGACTCCTGCTTCTGCCGCAATTCCACCTTGCCAACCCGGCTCAGACGAAATGCCTACATCTTCCCCTGAAGCCACTTGGCTGAGTCCCAAATGATTGAGCGTCCACGTGCTTAGGAGGCAATAGACTGCACGCCTTTTTCCAACCACCATTGTGCACTGCTGGAGAGAGTGTCGGAAAGCAGCTATGTCAGAAAGACCCCTTTGCTCTCAGCCGTGCCCTTCATTGCTCTAGACGTGGAATGCACAATGCACTGGCTCCCCCTCTCAAGGGGCGTCAAGCCACAGACCTTCTTCCTTCCATCTCTTTAGGAAGCTGAGAAAGAGCTCGCTTTCAGCGGTGCTCTTTCTGTGTCCTGGCAACATCTCATACAAAGGCAGCTGCTATGCCATTTCTTTTCAGCGCTTAACTCGCAGATTTGGAACTTCTGCTCCTGCCGCATTTCCACCTTGCCAAACCGGCTCAGACGAAATGTCTACATCTTCCCCTTCAGCAACGGGGACGAGGCCCAGATGACTGTGCTTCCGCATGCTTAGCAGGAGCAGACCATAGGCTTTTAACAAACCGCCATTGTGCACTGGGTCAGAGAGTGTCAGAATGCACCTATGTCAGAAAGGGCCCTTTGCTCTCAGCCGTGCCCTCCATTGCTCTAGACGTGGAAGGCACAAAGCACTGCCTCCATCCTTCAATTGGAGACAAGCCATCAATTGTCCTGCTTCCAGCTCTTTAGGAAGCTGGGAAAGCACTCGCATTCCACAGTGCCCTTACAGCGTCCTGGGAACGTCTCATACAAAGGCAGCTGAACACCGTGTCTTTTCAGCCCTTAACTCACCAATCTGCAACATCTGCTTCTGCCGCATTCCCACCTTGCCAACCCGGCTCAGACGAAACGCCTACATCTTCCCCAGAAGCAACTGTGCTCCTTCCCAAATGAGTGAGCATCCACATGCTTAGGAGGCGATAAACTGCATGCCTTTTTCCCACCACCATTTTACACTGCTTAGAGAGCGTCGGGAAGCAGCTATGTCAGAAAGGCCCCTTTGCTCTCAGCCATGCCCTCCATTGCTCTCGAGGTGGAAGGCACAAGGCACTGGTTCTGGATCCACCCCTCAATGGGAGACAAACCACATCTTGTCCTGCTTGCAGCTCTTTAGGATGTGGAGAAAAAACTCCCTTTCCACAGTGCTCTTACAGCGTCCTGAGAACATCTCATACAAAGGAGGCTGAACGCCGTTTCTTTTCAGCACTTAACTCGCCAGTCTGGGCCATCTGCATCCTACACGTTTCCACCTTGCCACCCGGCTCAGACGAAATGCCTACATCTTCCCCTTGAGCAATGGGGATGAGGCCCATATGATTGTGGTTCCACATGCTGAGGAGGAGAGAGACAATAGGCTTTTAACTAACCACGAAGTGCAATGGTTGGGAGAGTGTCAGAAAGCACCAAAGGCAGAAAGACCCCTTTACTCTCAGCCGCGCCCTCCATTGCTGTAGAGGTGGAAGGCACAAAGCACTGCCTCCATCCTTCAATGGGAGACAATCCATAAACTGTCTTGAGTCCAGCTCTTTAGGAAGCTGAGAAAGAACTCGCTTTCCACAGCGCTGTTACAGCATACGAGGAGACTCTCCTACAGAGGCAGCTCAAATGCCATTTCTTCCCAGTGCTTAACTGGCCGCTTTAGGACTTCCGCTTCTGCCACAGTTCCACCTTGCCAACCCGGCTCAGACGAAATGCCTACATCTTCCCCTTCAGCAACGGGGGCGAAGCCCACATGATTGTGCTTCCACATGCTTAGCAGGAGCAGACAATAGGCTTTTTACAAACCGCCATTGTGCACTGGGTCAGAGAGTGTCAGAATGCACCTATGTCAGAAAGGGCCCTTTGCTCTCAGCCGTGCCCTCCATTGCTCTAGAGGTGGAAGGCACAAAGCACTGCCTCCATCCTTCAATTGGAGACAAGCCATCAACTGTCTTGCCTCCAGCTCTTTAGGAAGCTGACAAACAACTCGCTTTCCACAGTCCTGTTACAGCAGACCGGGGAACTTCTCATACAAAGGCAGCTCAAATGGCATTTCTTCCCAGCCCTTAACTCGCAGCTTTGGGACTCCTGCTTCTGCCGCAATTCCACCTTGCCAACCCGGCTCAGACGAAATGCCTACATCTTCCCCTGAAGCCACTGGGCTGAGTCCCAAATGATTGAGCGTCCACGTGCTTAGGAGGCAATAGACTGCACGCCTTTTTCCAACCACCATTGTGCACTGCTGGAGAGAGTGTCGGAAAGCAGCTATGTCAGAAAGACCCCTTTGCTCTCAGCCGTGCCCTTCATTGCTCTAGACGTGGAATGCACAATGCACTGGCTCCCCCTCTCAAGGGGCGTCAAGCCACAGACCTTCTTCCTTCCATCTCTTTAGGAAGCTGAGAAAGAGCTCGCTTTCAGCGGTGCTCTTTCTGTGTCCTGGCAACATCTCATACAAAGGCAGCTGCTATGCCATTTCTTTTCAGCGCTTAACTCGCAGATTTGGAACTTCTGCTCCTGCCGCATTTCCACCTTGCCAAACCGGCTCAGACGAAATGTCTACATCTTCCCCTTCAGCAACGGGGACGAGGCCCAGATGACTGTGCTTCCGCATGCTTAGCAGGAGCAGACCATAGGCTTTTAACAAACCGCCATTGTGCACTGGGTCAGAGAGTGTCAGAATGCACCTATGTCAGAAAGGGCCCTTTGCTCTCAGCCGTGCCCTCCATTGCTCTAGACGTGGAAGGCACAAAGCACTGCCTCCATCCTTCAATTGGAGACAAGCCATCAATTGTCCTGCTTCCAGCTCTTTAGGAAGCTGGGAAAGCACTCGCATTCCACAGTGCCCTTACAGCGTCCTGGGAACGTCTCATACAAAGGCAGCTGAACACCGTGTCTTTTCAGCCCTTAACTCACCAATCTGCAACATCTGCTTCTGCCGCATTCCCACCTTGCCAACCCGGCTCAGACGAAACGCCTACATCTTCCCCAGAAGCAACTGTGCTCCTTCCCAAATGAGTGAGCATCCACATGCTTAGGAGGCGATAAACTGCATGCCTTTTTCCCACCACCATTTTACACTGCTTAGAGAGCGTCGGGAAGCAGCTATGTCAGAAAGGCCCCTTTGCTCTCAGCCATGCCCTCCATTGCTCTCGAGGTGGAAGGCACAAGGCACTGGTTCTGGATCCACCCCTCAATGGGAGACAAACCACATCTTGTCCTGCTTGCAGCTCTTTAGGATGTGGAGAAAAAACTCCCTTTCCACAGTGCTCTTACAGCGTCCTGAGAACATCTCATACAAAGGAGGCTGAACGCCGTTTCTTTTCAGCACTTAACTCGCCAGTCTGGGCCATCTGCATCCTACACGTTTCCACCTTGCCACCCGGCTCAGACGAAATGCCTACATCTTCCCCTTGAGCAATGGGGATGAGGCCCATATGATTGTGGTTCCACATGCTGAGGAGGAGAGAGACAATAGGCTTTTAACTAACCACGAAGTGCAATGGTTGGGAGAGTGTCAGAAAGCACCAAAGGCAGAAAGACCCCTTTACTCTCAGCCGCGCCCTCCATTGCTGTAGAGGTGGAAGGCACAAAGCACTGCCTCCATCCTTCAATGGGAGACAATCCATAAACTGTCTTGAGTCCAGCTCTTTAGGAAGCTGAGAAAGAACTCGCTTTCCACAGCGCTGTTACAGCATACGAGGAGACTCTCCTACAGAGGCAGCTCAAATGCCATTTCTTCCCAGTGCTTAACTGGCCGCTTTAGGACTTCCGCTTCTGCCACAGTTCCACCTTGCCAACCCGGCTCAGACGAAATGCCTACATCTTCCCCTTCAGCAACGGGGGCGAAGCCCACATGATTGTGCTTCCACATGCTTAGCAGGAGCAGACAATAGGCTTTTTACAAACCGCCATTGTGCACTGGGTCAGAGAGTGTCAGAATGCACCTATGTCAGAAAGGGCCCTTTGCTCTCAGCCGTGCCCTCCATTGCTCTAGAGGTGGAAGGCACAAAGCACTGCCTCCATCCTTCAATTGGAGACAAGCCATCAACTGTCTTGCCTCCAGCTCTTTAGGAAGCTGACAAACAACTCGCTTTCCACAGTCCTGTTACAGCAGACCGGGGAACTTCTCATACAAAGGCAGCTCAAATGGCATTTCTTCCCAGCCCTTAACTCGCAGCTTTGGGACTCCTGCTTCTGCCGCAATTCCACCTTGCCAACCCGGCTCAGACGAAATGCCTACATCTTCCCCTGAAGCCACTTGGCTGAGTCCCAAATGATTGAGCGTCCACGTGCTTAGGAGGCAATAGACTGCACGCCTTTTTCCAACCACCATTGTGCACTGCTGGAGAGAGTGTCGGAAAGCAGCTATGTCAGAAAGACCCCTTTGCTCTCAGCCGTGCCCTTCATTGCTCTAGACGTGGAATGCACAATGCACTGGCTCCCCCTCTCAAGGGGCGTCAAGCCACAGACCTTCTTCCTTCCATCTCTTTAGGAAGCTGAGAAAGAGCTCGCTTTCAACGGTGCTCTTTCTGTGTCCTGGCAACATCTCATACAAAGGCAGCTGCTATGCCATTTCTTTTCAGCGCTTAACTCGCAGATTTGGAACTTCTGCTCCTGCCGCATTTCCACCTTGCCAAACCGGCTCAGACGAAATGTCTACATCTTCCCCTTCAGCAACGGGGACGAGGCCCAGATGACTGTGCTTCCGCATGCTTAGCAGGAGCAGACCATAGGCTTTTAACAAACCGCCATTGTGCACTGGGTCAGAGAGTGTCAGAATGCACCTATGTCAGAAAGGGCCCTTTGCTCTCAGCCGTGCCCTCCATTGCTCTAGACGTGGAAGGCACAAAGCACTGCCTCCATCCTTCAATTGGAGACAAGCCATCAATTGTCCTGCTTCCAGCTCTTTAGGAAGCTGGGAAAGCACTCGCATTCCACAGTGCCCTTACAGCGTCCTGGGAACGTCTCATACAAAGGCAGCTGAACACCGTGTCTTTTCAGCCCTTAACTCACCAATCTGCAACATCTGCTTCTGCCGCATTCCCACCTTGCCAACCCGGCTCAGACGAAACGCCTACATCTTCCCCAGAAGCAACTGTGCTCCTTCCCAAATGAGTGAGCATCCACATGCTTAGGAGGCGATAAACTGCATGCCTTTTTCCCACCACCATTTTACACTGCTTAGAGAGCGTCGGGAAGCAGCTATGTCAGAAAGGCCCCTTTGCTCTCAGCCATGCCCTCCATTGCTCTCGAGGTGGAAGGCACAAGGCACTGGTTCTGGATCCACCCCTCAATGGGAGACAAACCACATCTTGTCCTGCTTGCAGCTCTTTAGGATGTGGAGAAAAAACTCCCTTTCCACAGTGCTCTTACAGCGTCCTGAGAACATCTCATACAAAGGAGGCTGAACGCCGTTTCTTTTCAGCACTTAACTCGCCAGTCTGGGCCATCTGCATCCTACACGTTTCCACCTTGCCACCCGGCTCAGACGAAATGCCTACATCTTCACCTTGAGCAATGGGGATGAGGCCCATATGATTGTGGTTCCACATGCTGAGGAGGAGAGAGACAATAGGCTTTTAACTAACCACGAAGTGCAATGGTTGGGAGAGTGTCAGAAAGCACCAAAGGCAGAAAGACCCCTTTACTCTCAGCCGCGCCCTCCATTGCTGTAGAGGTGGAAGGCACAAAGCACTGCCTCCATCCTTCAATGGGAGACAATCCATAAACTGTCTTGAGTCCAGCTCTTTAGGAAGCTGAGAAAGAACTCGCTTTCCACAGCGCTGTTACAGCATACGAGGAGACTCTCCTACAGAGGCAGCTCAAATGCCATTTCTTCCCAGTGCTTAACTGGCCGCTTTAGGACTTCCGCTTCTGCCACAGTTCCACCTTGCCAACCCGGCTCAGACGAAATGCCTACATCTTCCCCTTCAGCAACGGGGGCGAAGCCCACATGATTGTGCTTCCACATGCTTAGCAGGAGCAGACAATAGGCTTTTTACAAACCGCCATTGTGCACTGGGTCAGAGAGTGTCAGAATGCACCTATGTCAGAAAGGGCCCTTTGCTCTCAGCCGTGCCCTCCATTGCTCTAGAGGTGGAAGGCACAAAGCACTGCCTCCATCCTTCAATTGGAGACAAGCCATCAACTGTCTTGCCTCCAGCTCTTTAGGAAGCTGACAAACAACTCGCTTTCCACAGTCCTGTTACAGCAGACCGGGGAACTTCTCATACAAAGGCAGCTCAAATGGCATTTCTTCCCAGCCCTTAACTCGCAGCTTTGGGACTCCTGCTTCTGCCGCAATTCCACCTTGCCAACCCGGCTCAGACGAAATGCCTACATCTTCCCCTGAAGCCACTTGGCTGAGTCCCAAATGATTGAGCGTCCACGTGCTTAGGAGGCGATAGACTGCACGCCTTTTTCCAACCACCATTGTGCACTGCTGGAGAGAGTGTCGGAAAGCAGCTATGTCAGAAAGACCCCTTTGCTCTCAGCCGTGCCCTTCATTGCTCTAGACGTGGAATGCACAATGCACTGGCTCCCCCTCTCAAGGGGCGTCAAGCCACAGACCTTCTTCCTTCCATCTCTTTAGGAAGCTGAGAAAGAGCTCGCTTTCAACGGTGCTCTTTCTGTGTCCTGGCAACATCTCATACAAAGGCAGCTGCTATGCCATTTCTTTTCAGCGCTTAACTCGCAGATTTGGAACTTCTGCTCCTGCCGCATTTCCACCTTGCCAAACCGGCTCAGACGAAATGTCTACATCTTCCCCTTCAGCAACGGGGACGAGGCCCAGATGACTGTGCTTCCGCATGCTTAGCAGGAGCAGACCATAGGCTTTTAACAAACCGCCATTGTGCACTGGGTCAGAGAGTGTCAGAATGCACCTATGTCAGAAAGGGCCCTTTGCTCTCAGCCGTGCCCTCCATTGCTCTAGACGTGGAAGGCACAAAGCACTGCCTCCATCCTTCAATTGGAGACAAGCCATCAATTGTCCTGCTTCCAGCTCTTTAGGAAGCTGGGAAAGCACTCGCATTCCACAGTGCCCTTACAGCGTCCTGGGAACGTCTCATACAAAGGCAGCTGAACACCGTGTCTTTTCAGCCCTTAACTCACCAATCTGCAACATCTGCTTCTGCCGCATTTCCACCTTGCCAACTCGGCTCAGACGAAACGCCTACATCTTCCCCAGAAGCAACTGTGCTCCTTCCCAAATGAGTGAGCATCCACATGCTTAGGAGGCGATAAACTGCATGCCTTTTTCCCACCACCATTTTACACTGCTTAGAGAGCGTCGGAAAGCAGCTATGTCAGAAAGGCCCCTTTGCTCTCAGCCATGCCCTCCATTGCTCTCGAGGTGGAAGGCACAAGGCACTGGTTCTGGATCCACCCCTCAATGGGAGACAAACCACATCTTGTCCTGCTTGCAGCTCTTTAGGATGTGGAGAAAAAACTCCCTTTCCACAGTGCTCTTACAGCGTCCTGAGAACATCTCATACAAAGGAGGCTGAACGCCGTTTCTTTTCAGCACTTAACTCGCCAGTCTGGGCCATCTGCATCCTACACGTTTCCACCTTGCCACCCGGCTCAGACGAAATGCCTACATCTTCACCTTGAGCAATGGGGATGAGGCCCATATGATTGTGGTTCCACATGCTGAGGAGGAGAGAGACAATAGGCTTTTAACTAACCACGAAGTGCAATGGTTGGGAGAGTGTCAGAAAGCACCAAAGGCAGAAAGACCCCTTTACTCTCAGCCGCGCCCTCCATTGCTGTAGAGGTGGAAGGCACAAAGCACTGCCTCCATCCTTCAATGGGAGACAATCCATAAACTGTCTTGAGTCCAGCTCTTTAGGAAGCTGAGAAAGAACTCGCTTTCCACAGCGCTGTTACAGCATACGAGGAGACTCTCCTACAGAGGCAGCTCAAATGCCATTTCTTCCCAGTGCTTAACTGGCCGCTTTAGGACTTCCGCTTCTGCCACAGTTCCACCTTGCCAACCCGGCTCAGACGAAATGCCTACATCTTCCCCTTCAGCAACGGGGGCGAAGCCCACATGATTGTGCTTCCACATGCTTAGCAGGAGCAGACAATAGGCTTCTTACAAACCGCCATTGTGCACTGGGTCAGAGAGTGTCAGAATGCACCTATGTCAGAAAGGGCCCTTTGCTCTCAGCCGTGCCCTCCATTGCTCTAGAGGTGGAAGGCACAAAGCACTGCCTCCATCCTTCAATTGGAGACAAGCCATCAACTGTCTTGCCTCCAGCTCTTTAGGAAGCTGACAAACAACTCGCTTTCCACAGTCCTGTTACAGCAGACCGGGGAACTTCTCATACAAAGGCAGCTCAAATGGCATTTCTTCCCAGCCCTTAACTCGCAGCTTTGGGACTCCTGCTTCTGCCGCAATTCCACCTTGCCAACCCGGCTCAGACGAAATGCCTACATCTTCCCCTGAAGCCACTTGGCTGAGTCCCAAATGATTGAGCGTCCACGTGCTTAGGAGGCAATAGACTGCACGCCTTTTTCCAACCACCATTGTGCACTGCTGGAGAGAGTGTCGGAAAGCAGCTATGTCAGAAAGACCCCTTTGCTCTCAGCCGTGCCCTTCATTGCTCTAGACGTGGAATGCACAATGCACTGGCTCCCCCTCTCAAGGGGCGTCAAGCCACAGACCTTCTTCCTTCCATCTCTTTAGGAAGCTGAGAAAGAGCTCGCTTTCAACGGTGCTCTTTCTGTGTCCTGGCAACATCTCATACAAAGGCAGCTGCTATGCCATTTCTTTTCAGCGCTTAACTCGCAGATTTGGAACTTCTGCTCCTGCCGCATTTCCACCTTGCCAAACCGGCTCAGACGAAATGTCTACATCTTCCCCTTCAGCAACGGGGACGAGGCCCAGATGACTGTGCTTCCGCATGCTTAGCAGGAGCAGACCATAGGCTTTTAACAAACCGCCATTGTGCACTGGGTCAGAGAGTGTCAGAATGCACCTATGTCAGAAAGGGCCCTTTGCTCTCAGCCGTGCCCTCCATTGCTCTAGACGTGGAAGGCACAAAGCACTGCCTCCATCCTTCAATTGGAGACAAGCCATCAATTGTCCTGCTTCCAGCTCTTTAGGAAGCTGGGAAAGCACTCGCATTCCACAGTGCCCTTACAGCGTCCTGGGAACGTCTCATACAAAGGCAGCTGAACACCGTGTCTTTTCAGCCCTTAACTCACCAATCTGCAACATCTGCTTCTGCCGCATTTCCACCTTGCCAACCCGGCTCAGACGAAACGCCTACATCTTCCCCAGAAGCAACTGTGCTCCTTCCCAAATGAGTGAGCATCCACATGCTTAGGAGGCGATAAACTGCATGCCTTTTTCCCACCACCATTTTACACTGCTTAGAGAGCGTCGGAAAGCAGCTATGTCAGAAAGGCCCCTTTGCTCTCAGCCATGCCCTCCATTGCTCTCGAGGTGGAAGGCACAAGGCACTGGTTCTGGATCCACCCCTCAATGGGAGACAAACCACATCTTGTCCTGCTTGCAGCTCTTTAGGATGTGGAGAAAAAACTCCCTTTCCACAGTGCTCTTACAGCGTCCTGAGAACATCTCATACAAAGGAGGCTGAACGCCGTTTCTTTTCAGCACTTAACTCGCCAGTCTGGGCCATCTGCATCCTACACGTTTCCACCTTGCCACCCGGCTCAGACGAAATGCCTACATCTTCACCTTGAGCAATGGGGATGAGGCCCATATGATTGTGGTTCCACATGCTGAGGAGGAGAGAGACAATAGGCTTTTAACTAACCACGAAGTGCAATGGTTGGGAGAGTGTCAGAAAGCACCAAAGGCAGAAAGACCCCTTTACTCTCAGCCGCGCCCTCCATTGCTGTAGAGGTGGAAGGCACAAAGCACTGCCTCCATCCTTCAATGGGAGACAATCCATAAACTGTCTTGAGTCCAGCTCTTTAGGAAGCTGAGAAAGAACTCGCTTTCCACAGCGCTGTTACAGCATACGAGGAGACTCTCCTACAGAGGCAGCTCAAATGCCATTTCTTCCCAGTGCTTAACTGGCCGCTTTAGGACTTCCGCTTCTGCCACAGTTCCACCTTGCCAACCCGGCTCAGACGAAATGCCTACATCTTCCCCTTCAGCAACGGGGGCGAAGCCCACATGATTGTGCTTCCACATGCTTAGCAGGAGCAGACAATAGGCTTCTTACAAACCGCCATTGTGCACTGGGTCAGAGAGTGTCAGAATGCACCTATGTCAGAAAGGGCCCTTTGCTCTCAGCCGTGCCCTCCATTGCTCTAGAGGTGGAAGGCACAAAGCACTGCCTCCATCCTTCAATTGGAGACAAGCCATCAACTGTCTTGCCTCCAGCTCTTTAGGAAGCTGACAAACAACTCGCTTTCCACAGTCCTGTTACAGCAGACCGGGGAACTTCTCATACAAAGGCAGCTCAAATGGCATTTCTTCCCAGCCCTTAACTCGCAGCTTTAGGACTCCTGCTTCTGCCGCAATTCCACCTTGCCAACCCGGCTCAGACGAAATGCCTACATCTTCCCCTGAAGCCACTGGGCTGAGTCCCAAATGATTGAGCGTCCACGTGCTTAGGAGGCAATAGACTGCACGCCTTTTTCCAACCACCATTGTGCACTGCTGGAGAGAGTGTCGGAAAGCAGCTATATCAGAAAGACCCCTTTGCTCTCAGCCGTGCCCTTCATTGCTCTAGACGTGGAATGCACAATGCACTGGCTCCCCCTCTCAAGGGGCGTCAAGCCACAGACCTTCTTCCTTCCATCTCTTTAGGAAGCTGAGAAAGAGCTCGCTTTCAACGGTGCTCTTTCTGTGTCCTGGCAACATCTCATACAAAGGCAGCTGTTATGCCATTTCTTTTCAGCGCTTAACTCGCAGATTTGGAACTTCTGCTCCTGCCGCATTTCCACCTTGCCAAACCGGCTCAGACGAAATGTCTACATCTTCCCCTTCAGCAACGGGGACGAGGCCCAGATGACTGTGCTTCCGCATGCTTAGCAGGAGCAGACCATAGGCTTTTAACAAACCGCCATTGTGCACTGGGTCAGAGAGTGTCAGAATGCACCTATGTCAGAAAGGGCCCTTTGCTCTCAGCCGTGCCCTCCATTGCTCTAGACGTGGAAGGCACAAAGCACTGCCTCCATCCTTCAATTGGAGACAAGCCATCAATTGTCCTGCTTCCAGCTCTTTAGGAAGCTGGGAAAGCACTCGCATTCCACAGTGCCCTTACAGCGTCCTGGGAACGTGTCATACAAAGGCAGCTGAACACCGTGTCTTTTCAGCCCTTAACTCACCAATCTGCAACATCTGCTTCTGCCGCATTTCCACCTTGCCAACCCGGCTCAGACGAAACGCCTACATCTTCCCCAGAAGCAACTGTGCTCCTTCCCAAATGAGTGAGCATCCACATGCTTAGGAGGCGATAAACTGCATGCCTTTTTCCCACCACCATTTTACACTGCTTAGAGAGCGTCGGAAAGCAGCTATGTCAGAAAGGCCCCTTTGCTCTCAGCCATGCCCTCCATTGCTCTCGAGGTGGAAGGCACAAGGCACTGGTTCTGGATCCACCCCTCAATGGGAGACAAACCACATCTTGTCCTGCTTCCAGCTCTTTAGGATGTGGAGAAAAAACTCCCTTTCCACAGTGCTCTTACAGCGTCCTGAGAACATCTCATACAAAGGAGGCTGAACGCCGTTTCTTTTCAGCACTTAACTCGCCAGTCTGGGCCATCTGCATCCTACACGTTTCCACCTTGCCACCCGGCTCAGACGAAATGCCTACATCTTCACCTTGAGCAATGGGGATGAGGCCCATATGATTGTGGTTCCACATGCTGAGGAGGAGAGAGACAATAGGCTTTTAACTAACCACGAAGTGCAATGGTTGGGAGAGTGTCAGAAAGCACCAAAGGCAGAAAGACCCCTTTACTCTCAGCCGCGCCCTCCATTGCTGTAGAGGTGGAAGGCACAAAGCACTGCCTCCATCCTTCAATGGGAGACAATCCATAAACTGTCTTGAGTCCAGCTCTTTAGGAAGCTGAGAAAGAACTCGCTTTCCACAGCGCTGTTACAGCATACGAGGAGACTCTCCTACAGAGGCAGCTCAAATGCCATTTCTTCCCAGTGCTTAACTGGCCGCTTTAGGACTTCCGCTTCTGCCACAGTTCCACCTTGCCAACCCGGCTCAGACGAAATGCCTACATCTTCCCCTTCAGCAACGGGGGCGAAGCCCACATGATTGTGCTTCCACATGCTTAGCAGGAGCAGACAATAGGCGTTTTACAAACCGCCATTGTGCACTGGGTCAGAGAGTGTCAGAATGCACCTATGTCAGAAAGGGCCCTTTGCTCTCAGCCGTGCCCTCCATTGCTCTAGAGGTGGAAGGCACAAAGCACTGCCTCCATGCTTCAATTGGAGACAAGCCATCAACTGTCTTGCCTCCAGCTCTTTAGGAAGCTGACAAACAACTCGCTTTCCACAGTCCTGTTACAGCAGACCGGGGAACTTCTCATACAAAGGCAGCTCAAATGGCATTTCTTCCCAGCCCTTAACTCGCAGCTTTGGGACTCCTGCTTCTGCCGCAATTCCACCTTGCCAACCCGGCTCAGACGAAATGCCTACATCTTCCCCTGAAGCCACTGGGCTGAGTCCCAAATGATTGAGCGTCCACGTGCTTAGGAGGCAATAGACTGCACGCCTTTTTCCAACCACCATTGTGCACTGCTGGAGAGAGTGTCGGAAAGCAGCTATGTCAGAAAGACCCCTTTGCTCTCAGCCGTGCCCTTCATTGCTCTAGACGTGGAATGCACAATGCACTGGCTCCCCCTCTCAAGGGGCGTCAAGCCACAGACCTTCTTCCTTCCATCTCTTTAGGAAGCTGAGAAAGAGCTCGCTTTCAACGGTGCTCTTTCTGTGTCCTGGCAACATCTCATACAAAGGCAGCTGCTATGCCATTTCTTTTCAGCGCTTAACTCGCAGATTTGGAACTTCTGCTCCTGCCGCATTTCCACCTTGCCAAACCGGCTCAGACGAAATGTCTACATCTTCCCCTTCAGCAACGGGGACGAGGCCCAGATGACTGTGCTTCCGCATGCTTAGCAGGAGCAGACCATAGGCTTTTAACAAACCGCCATTGTGCACTGGGTCAGAGAGTGTCAGAATGCACCTATGTCAGAAAGGGCCCTTTGCTCTCAGCCGTGCCCTCCATTGCTCTAGACGTGGAAGGCACAAAGCACTGCCTCCATCCTTCAATTGGAGACAAGCCATCAATTGTCCTGCTTCCAGCTCTTTAGGAAGCTGGGAAAGCACTCGCATTCCACAGTGCCCTTACAGCGTCCTGGGAACGTGTCATACAAAGGCAGCTGAACACCGTGTCTTTTCAGCCCTTAACTCACCAATCTGCAACATCTGCTTCTGCCGCATTTCCACCTTGCCAACCCGGCTCAGACGAAACGCCTACATCTTCCCCAGAAGCAACTGTGCTCCTTCCCAAATGAGTGAGCATCCACATGCTTAGGAGGCGATAAACTGCATGCCTTTTTCCCACCACCATTTTACACTGCTTAGAGAGCGTCGGAAAGCAGCTATGTCAGAAAGGCCCCTTTGCTCTCAGCCATGCCCTCCATTGCTCTCGAGGTGGAAGGCACAAGGCACTGGTTCTGGATCCACCCCTCAATGGGAGACAAACCACATCTTGTCCTGCTTCCAGCTCTTTAGGATGTGGAGAAAAAACTCCCTTTCCACAGTGCTCTTACAGCGTCCTGAGAACATCTCATACAAAGGAGGCTGAACGCCGTTTCTTTTCAGCACTTAACTCGCCAGTCTGGGCCATCTGCATCCTACACGTTTCCACCTTGCCACCCGGCTCAGACGAAATGCCTACATCTTCACCTTGAGCAATGGGGATGAGGCCCATATGATTGTGGTTCCACATGCTGAGGAGGAGAGAGACAATAGGCTTTTAACTAACCACGAAGTGCAATGGTTGGGAGAGTGTCAGAAAGCACCAAAGGCAGAAAGACCCCTTTACTCTCAGCCGCGCCCTCCATTGCTGTAGAGGTGGAAGGCACAAAGCACTGCCTCCATCCTTCAATGGGAGACAATCCATAAACTGTCTTGAGTCCAGCTCTTTAGGAAGCTGAGAAAGAACTCGCTTTCCACAGCGCTGTTACAGCATACGAGGAGACTCTCCTACAGAGGCAGCTCAAATGCCATTTCTTCCCAGTGCTTAACTGGCCGCTTTAGGACTTCCGCTTCTGCCACAGTTCCACCTTGCCAACCCGGCTCAGACGAAATGCCTACATCTTCCCCTTCAGCAACGGGGGCGAAGCCCACATGATTGTGCTTCCACATGCTTAGCAGGAGCAGACAATAGGCGTTTTACAAACCGCCATTGTGCACTGGGTCAGAGAGTGTCAGAATGCACCTATGTCAGAAAGGGCCCTTTGCTCTCAGCCGTGCCCTCCATTGCTCTAGAGGTGGAAGGCACAAAGCACTGCCTCCATGCTTCAATTGGAGACAAGCCATCAACTGTCTTGCCTCCAGCTCTTTAGGAAGCTGACAAACAACTCGCTTTCCACAGTCCTGTTACAGCAGACCGGGGAACTTCTCATACAAAGGCAGCTCAAATGGCATTTCTTCCCAGCCCTTAACTCGCAGCTTTGGGACTCCTGCTTCTGCCGCAATTCCACCTTGCCAACCCGGCTCAGACGAAACGCCTACATCTTCCCCAGAAGCAACTGTGCTCCTTCCCAAATGAGTGAGCATCCACATGCTTAGGAGGCGATAAACTGCATGCCTTTTTCCCACCACCATTTTACACTGCTTAGAGAGCGTCGGAAAGCAGCTATGTCAGAAAGGCCCCTTTGCTCTCAGCCATGCCCTCCATTGCTCTCGAGGTGGAAGGCACAAGGCACTGGTTCTGGATCCACCCCTCAATGGGAGACAAACCACATCTTGTCCTGCTTCCAGCTCTTTAGGATGTGGAGAAAAAACTCCCTTTCCACAGTGCTCTTACAGCGTCCTGAGAACATCTCATACAAAGGAGGCTGAACGCCGTTTCTTTTCAGCACTTAACTCGCCAGTCTGGGCCATCTGCATCCTACACGTTTCCACCTTGCCACCCGGCTCAGACGAAATGCCTACATCTTCACCTTGAGCAATGGGGATGAGGCCCATATGATTGTGGTTCCACATGCTGAGGAGGAGAGAGACAATAGGCTTTTAACTAACCACGAAGTGCAATGGTTGGGAGAGTGTCAGAAAGCACCAAAGGCAGAAAGACCCCTTTACTCTCAGCCGCGCCCTCCATTGCTGTAGAGGTGGAAGGCACAAAGCACTGCCTCCATCCTTCAATGGGAGACAATCCATAAACTGTCTTGAGTCCAGCTCTTTAGGAAGCTGAGAAAGAACTCGCTTTCCACAGCGCTGTTACAGCATACGAGGAGACTCTCCTACAGAGGCAGCTCAAATGCCATTTCTTCCCAGTGCTTAACTGGCCGCTTTAGGACTTCCGCTTCTGCCACAGTTCCACCTTGCCAACCCGGCTCAGACGAAATGCCTACATCTTCCCCTTCAGCAACGGGGGCGAAGCCCACATGATTGTGCTTCCACATGCTTAGCAGGAGCAGACAATAGGCGTTTTACAAACCGCCATTGTGCACTGGGTCAGAGAGTGTCAGAATGCACCTATGTCAGAAAGGGCCCTTTGCTCTCAGCCGTGCCCTCCATTGCTCTAGAGGTGGAAGGCACAAAGCACTGCCTCCATGCTTCAATTGGAGACAAGCCATCAACTGTCTTGCCTCCAGCTCTTTAGGAAGCTGACAAACAACTCGCTTTCCACAGTCCTGTTACAGCAGACCGGGGAACTTCTCATACAAAGGCAGCTCAAATGGCATTTCTTCCCAGCCCTTAACTCGCAGCTTTGGGACTCCTGCTTCTGCCGCAATTCCACCTTGCCAACCCGGCTCAGACGAAATGCCTACATCTTCCCCTGAAGCCACTGGGCTGAGTCCCAAATGATTGAGCGTCCACGTGCTTAGGAGGCAATAGACTGCACGCCTTTTTCCAACCACCATTGTGCACTGCTGGAGAGAGTGTCGGAAAGCAGCTATGTCAGAAAGACCCCTTTGCTCTCAGCCGTGCCCTTCATTGCTCTAGACGTGGAATGCACAATGCACTGGCTCCCCCTCTCAAGGGGCGTCAAGCCACAGACCTTCTTCCTTCCATCTCTTTAGGAAGCTGAGAAAGAGCTCGCTTTCAACGGTGCTCTTTCTGTGTCCTGGCAACATCTCATACAAAGGCAGCTGCTATGCCATTTCTTTTCAGCGCTTAACTCGCAGATTTGGAACTTCTGCTCCTGCCGCATTTCCACCTTGCCAAACCGGCTCAGAGGAAATGTCTACATCTTCCCCTTCAGCAACGGGGACGAGGCCCAGATGACTGTGCTTCCGCATGCTTAGCAGGAGCAGACCATAGGCTTTTAACAAACCGCCATTGTGCACTGGGTCAGAGAGTGTCAGAATGCACCTATGTCAGAAAGGGCCCTTTGCTCTCAGCCGTGCCCTCCATTGCTCTAGACGTGGAAGGCACAAAGCACTGCCTCCATCCTTCAATTGGAGACAAGCCATCAATTGTCCTGCTTCCAGCTCTTTAGGAAGCTGGGAAAGCACTCGCATTCCACAGTGCCCTTACAGCGTCCTGGGAACGTGTCATACAAAGGCAGCTGAACACCGTGTCTTTTCAGCCCTTAACTCACCAATCTGCAACATCTGCTTCTGCCGCATTTCCACCTTGCCAACCCGGCTCAGACGAAACGCCTACATCTTCCCCAGAAGCAACTGTGCTCCTTCCCAAATGAGTGAGCATCCACATGCTTAGGAGGCGATAAACTGCATGCCTTTTTCCCACCACCATTTTACACTGCTTAGAGAGCGTCGGAAAGCAGCTATGTCAGAAAGGCCCCTTTGCTCTCAGCCATGCCCTCCATTGCTCTCGAGGTGGAAGGCACAAGGCACTGGTTCTGGATCCACCCCTCAATGGGAGACAAACCACATCTTGTCCTGCTTGCAGCTCTTTAGGATGTGGAGAAAAAACTCCCTTTCCACAGTGCTCTTACAGCGTCCTGAGAACATCTCATACAAAGGAGGCTGAACGCCGTTTCTTTTCAGCACTTAACTCGCCAGTCTGGGCCATCTGCATCCTACACGTTTCCACCTTGCCACCCGGCTCAGACGAAATGCCTACATCTTCACCTTGAGCAATGGGGATGAGGCCCATATGATTGTGGTTCCACATGCTGAGGAGGAGAGAGACAATAGGCTTTTAACTAACCACGAAGTGCAATGGTTGGGAGAGTGTCAGAAAGCACCAAAGGCAGAAAGACCCCTTTACTCTCAGCCGCGCCCTCCATTGCTGTAGAGGTGGAAGGCACAAAGCACTGCCTCCATCCTTCAATGGGAGACAATCCATAAACTGTCTTGAGTCCAGCTCTTTAGGAAGCTGAGAAAGAACTCGCTTTCCACAGCGCTGTTACAGCATACGAGGAGACTCTCCTACAGAGGCAGCTCAAATGCCATTTCTTCCCAGTGCTTAACTGGCCGCTTTAGGACTTCCGCTTCTGCCACAGTTCCACCTTGCCAACCCGGTTCAGACGAAATGCCTACATCTTCCCCTTCAGCAACGGGGGCGAAGCCCACATGATTGTGCTTCCACATGCTTAGCAGGAGCAGACAATAGGCGTTTTACAAACCGCCATTGTGCACTGGGTCAGAGAGTGTCAGAATGCACCTATGTCAGAAAGGGCCCTTTGCTCTCAGCCGTGCCCTCCATTGCTCTAGAGGTGGAAGGCACAAAGCACTGCCTCCATCCTTCAATTGGAGACAAGCCATCAACTGTCTTGCCTCCAGCTCTTTAGGAAGCTGACAAACAACTCGCTTTCCACAGTCCTGTTACAGCAGACCGGGGAACTTCTCATACAAAGGCAGCTCAAATGGCATTTCTTCCCAGCCCTTAACTCGCAGCTTTGGGACTCCTGCTTCTGCCGCAATTCCACCTTGCCAACCCGGCTCAGACGAAATGCCTACATCTTCCCCTGAAGCCACTGGGCTGAGTCCCAAATGATTGAGCGTCCACGTGCTTAGGAGGCGATAGACTGCACGCCTTTTTCCAACCACCATTGTGCACTGCTGGAGAGAGTGTCGGAAAGCAGCTATGTCAGAAAGACCCCTTTGCTCTCAGCCGTGCCCTTCATTGCTCTAGACGTGGAATGCACAATGCACTGGCTCCCCCTCTCAAGGGGCGTCAAGCCACAGACCTTCTTCCTTCCATCTCTTTAGGAAGCTGAGAAAGAGCTCGCTTTCAACGGTGCTCTTTCTGTGTCCTGGCAACATCTCATACAAAGGCAGCTGCTATGCCATTTCTTTTCAGCGCTTAACTCGCAGATTTGGAACTTCTGCTCCTGCCGCATTTCCACCTTGCCAGACCGGCTCAGACGAAATGTCTACATCTTCCCCTTCAGCAACGGGGACGAGGCCCAGATGACTGTGCTTCCGCATGCTTAGCAGGAGCAGACCATAGGCTTTTAACAAACCGCCATTGTGCACTGGGTCAGAGAGTGTCAGAATGCACCTATGTCAGAAAGGGCCCTTTGCTCTCAGCCGTGCCCTCCATTGCTCTAGACGTGGAAGGCACAAAGCACTGCCTCCATCCTTCAATTGGAGACAAGCCATCAATTGTCCTGCTTCCAGCTCTTTAGGAAGCTGGGAAAGCACTCGCATTCCACAGTGCTCTTACAGCGTCCTGGGAACGTGTCATACAAAGGCAGCTGAACACCGTGTCTTTTCAGCCCTTAACTCACCAATCTGCAACATCTGCTTCTGCCGCATTTCCACCTTGCCAACCCGGCTCAGACGAAACGCCTACATCTTCCCCAGAAGCAACTGTGCTCCTTCCCAAATGAGTGAGCATCCACATGCTTAGGAGGCGATAAACTGCATGCCTTTTTCCCACCACCATTTTACACTGCTTAGAGAGCGTCGGAAAGCAGCTATGTCAGAAAGGCCCCTTTGCTCTCAGCCATGCCCTCCATTGCTCTCGAGGTGGAAGGCACAAGGCACTGGTTCTGGATCCACCCCTCAATGGGAGACAAACCACATCTTGTCCTGCTTGCAGCTCTTTAGGATGTGGAGAAAAAACTCCCTTTCCACAGTGCTCTTACAGCGTCCTGAGAACATCTCATACAAAGGAGGCTGAACGCCGTTTCTTTTCAGCACTTAACTCGCCAGTCTAGGCCATCTGCATCCTACACGGTTCCACCTTGCCACCCGGCTGAGACGAAATGCCTACATCTTCACCTTGAGCAATGGGAATGAGGCCCATATGATTGTGGTTCCACATGCTGAGGAGGAGAGAGACAATAGGCTTTTAACTAACCACGAAGTGCAATGGTTGGGAGAGTGTCAGAAAGCAGCAATGGCAGAAAGACCCCTTTACTCTCAGCCGCGCCCTCCATTGCTGTAGAGGTGGAAGGCACAAAGCACTGCCTCCATCCTTCAATGGGAGACAAGCCATAAACTGTCTTGCCTCCAGCTCTTTAGGAAGCTGAGAAAGAACTCGCTTTCCACAGTGCTGTTACAGCATACGAGGAAACTCTCCTACAGAGGCAGCTCAAATGCCATTTCTTCCCAGTGCTTAACTGACCGCTTTAGGACTTCCGCTTTTGCCACAGTTCCACCTTGCCAACCCGGCTCAGACGAAATGTCTACATCTTCCCCTTCAGCAACGGGGGCGAAGCCCACATGATTGTGCTTCCACATGCTTAGCAGGAGCAGACAATAGGCGTTTTACAAACCGCCATTGTGCACTGGGTCAGAGAGTGTCAGAATGCACCTATGTCAGAAAGGGCCCTTTGCTCTCAGCCGTGCCCTCCATTGCTCTAGAGGTGGAAGGCACAAAGCACTGCCTCCATCCTTCAATTGGAGACAAGCCATCAACTGTCTTGCCTCCAGCTCTTTAGGAAGCTGACAAACAACTCGCTATCCACAGTCCTGTTACAGCAGACCGGGGAACTTCTCATACAAAGGCAGCTCAAATGGCATTTCTTCCCAGCCCTTAGCTTGCAGCTTTGGGACTCCTGCTTCTGCCGCAATTCCACCTTGCCAACCCGGCTCAGACGAAATGCCTACATCTTCCCCTGAAGCAACTGGGCTGAGTCCCAAATGATTGAGCGTCCACGTGCTTAGGAGGCAATAGACTGCACGCCTTTTTCCAACCACCATTGTGCACTGCTGGAGAGAGTGTCGGAAAGCAGCTATGTCAGAAAGACCCCTTTGCTCTCAGCCGTGCCCTTCATTGCTCTAGACGTGGAATGCACAATGCACTGGCTCCCCCTCTCAAGGGGCGTCAAGCCACAGACCTTCTTCCTTCCATCTCTTTAGGAAGCTGAGAAAGAGCTCGCTTTCAGCGGTGCTCTTTCTGTGTCCTGGCAACATCTCATACAAAGGCAGCTGCTATGCCATTTCTTTTCAGCGCTTAACTCGCAGATTTGGAACTTCTGCTCCTGCCGCATTTCCACCTTGCCAAACCGGCTCAGACGAAATGTCTACATCTTCCCCTTCAGCAACGGGGACGAGGCCCAGATGACTGTGCTTCCGCATGCTTAGCAGGAGCAGACCATAGGCTTTTAACAAACCGCCATTGTGCACTGGGTCAGAGAGTGTCAGAATGCACCTATGTCAGAAAGGGCCCTTTGCTCTCAGCCGTGCCCTCCATTGCTCTAGACGTGGAAGGCACAAAGCACTGCCTCCATCCTTCAATTGGAGACAAGCCATCAATTGTCCTGCTTCCAGCTCTTTAGGAAGCTGGGAAAGCACTCGCATTCCACAGTGCCCTTACAGCGTCCTGGGAACGTGTCATACAAAGGCAGCTGAACACCGTGTCTTTTCAGCCCTTAACTCACCAATCTGCAACATCTGCTTCTGCCGCATTTCCACCTTGCCAACCCGGCTCAGACGAAACGCCTACATCTTCCCCAGAAGCAACTGTGCTCCTTCCCAAATGAGTGAGCATCCACATGCTTAGGAGGCGATAAACTGCATGCCTTTTTCCCACCACCATTTTACACTGCTTAGAGAGCGTCGGAAAGCAGCTATGTCAGAAAGGCCCCTTTGCTCTCAGCCATGCCCTCCATTGCTCTCGAGGTGGAAGGCACAAGGCACTGGTTCTGGATCCACCCCTCAATGGGAGACAAACCACATCTTGTCCTGCTTGCAGCTCTTTAGGATGTGGAGAAAAAACTCCCTTTCCACAGTGCTCTTACAGCGTCCTGAGAACATCTCATACAAAGGAGGCTGAACGCCGTTTCTTTTCAGCACTTAACTCGCCAGTCTGGGCCATCTGCATCCTACACGTTTCCACCTTGCCACCCGGCTCAGACGAAATGCCTACATCTTCACCTTGAGCAATGGGGATGAGGCCCATATGATTGTGGTTCCACATGCTGAGGAGGAGAGAGACAATAGGCTTTTAACTAACCACGAAGTGCAATGGTTGGGAGAGTGTCAGAAAGCACCAAAGGCAGAAAGACCCCTTTACTCTCAGCCGCGCCCTCCATTGCTGTAGAGGTGGAAGGCACAAAGCACTGCCTCCATCCTTCAATGGGAGACAATCCATAAACTGTCTTGAGTCCAGCTCTTTAGGAAGCTGAGAAAGAACTCGCTTTCCACAGCGCTGTTACAGCATACGAGGAGACTCTCCTACAGAGGCAGCTCAAATGCCATTTCTTCCCAGTGCTTAACTGGCCGCTTTAGGACTTCCGCTTCTGCCACAGTTCCACCTTGCCAACCCGGCTCAGACGAAATGCCTACATCTTCCCCTTCAGCAACGGGGGCGAAGCCCACATGATTGTGCTTCCACATGCTTAGCAGGAGCAGACAATAGGCTTTTTACAAACCGCCATTGTGCACTGGGTCAGAGAGTGTCAGAATGCACCTATGTCAGAAAGGGCCCTTTGCTCTCAGCCGTGCCCTCCATTGCTCTAGAGGTGGAAGGCACAAAGCACTGCCTCCATCCTTCAATTGGAGACAAGCCATCAACTGTCTTGCCTCCAGCTCTTTAGGAAGCTGACAAACAACTCGCTTTCCACAGTCCTGTTACAGCAGACCGGGGAACTTCTCATACAAAGGCAGCTCAAATGGCATTTCTTCCCAGCCCTTAACTCGCAGCTTTGGGACTCCTGCTTCTGCCGCAATTCCACCTTGCCAACCCGGCTCAGACGAAATGCCTACATCTTCCCCTGAAGCCACTGGGCTGAGTCCCAAATGATTGAGCGTCCACGTGCTTAGGAGGCAATAGACTGCACGCCTTTTTCCAACCACCATTGTGCACTGCTGGAGAGAGTGTCGGAAAGCAGCTATGTCAGAAAGACCCCTTTGCTCTCAGCCGTGCCCTTCATTGCTCTAGACGTGGAATGCACAATGCACTGGCTCCCCCTCTCAAGGGGCGTCAAGCCACAGACCTTCTTCCTTCCATCTCTTTAGGAAGCTGAGAAAGAGCTCGCTTTCAACGGTGCTCTTTCTGTGTCCTGGCAACATCTCATACAAAGGCAGCTGCTATGCCATTTCTTTTCAGCGCTTAACTCGCAGATTTGGAACTTCTGCTCCTGCCGCATTTCCACCTTGCCAAACCGGCTCAGACGAAATGTCTACATCTTCCCCTTCAGCAACGGGGACGAGGCCCAGATGACTGTGCTTCCGCATGCTTAGCAGGAGCAGACCATAGGCTTTTAACAAACCGCCATTGTGCACTGGGTCAGAGAGTGTCAGAATGCACCTATGTCAGAAAGGGCCCTTTGCTCTCAGCCGTGCCCTCCATTGCTCTAGACGTGGAAGGCACAAAGCACTGCCTCCATCCTTCAATTGGAGACAAGCCATCAATTGTCCTGCTTCCAGCTCTTTAGGAAGCTGGGAAAGCACTCGCATTCCACAGTGCCCTTACAGCGTCCTGGGAACGTCTCATACAAAGGCAGCTGAACACCGTGTCTTTTCAGCCCTTAACTCACCAATCTGCAACATCTGCTTCTGCCGCATTTCCACCTTGCCAACTCGGCTCAGACGAAACGCCTACATCTTCCCCAGAAGCAACTGTGCTCCTTCCCAAATGAGTGAGCATCCACATGCTTAGGAGGCGATAAACTGCATGCCTTTTTCCCACCACCATTTTACACTGCTTAGAGAGCGTCGGAAAGCAGCTATGTCAGAAAGGCCCCTTTGCTCTCAGCCATGCCCTCCATTGCTCTCGAGGTGGAAGGCACAAGGCACTGGTTCTGGATCCACCCCTCAATGGGAGACAAACCACATCTTGTCCTGCTTGCAGCTCTTTAGGATGTGGAGAAAAAACTCCCTTTCCACAGTGCTCTTACAGCGTCCTGAGAACATCTCATACAAAGGAGGCTGAACGCCGTTTCTTTTCAGCACTTAACTCGCCAGTCTGGGCCATCTGCATCCTACACGTTTCCACCTTGCCACCCGGCTCAGACGAAATGCCTACATCTTCACCTTGAGCAATGGGGATGAGGCCCATATGATTGTGGTTCCACATGCTGAGGAGGAGAGAGACAATAGGCTTTTAACTAACCACGAAGTGCAATGGTTGGGAGAGTGTCAGAAAGCACCAAAGGCAGAAAGACCCCTTTACTCTCAGCCGCGCCCTCCATTGCTGTAGAGGTGGAAGGCACAAAGCACTGCCTCCATCCTTCAATGGGAGACAATCCATAAACTGTCTTGAGTCCAGCTCTTTAGGAAGCTGAGAAAGAACTCGCTTTCCACAGCGCTGTTACAGCATACGAGGAGACTCTCCTACAGAGGCAGCTCAAATGCCATTTCTTCCCAGTGCTTAACTGGCCGCTTTAGGACTTCCGCTTCTGCCACAGTTCCACCTTGCCAACCCGGCTCAGACGAAATGCCTACATCTTCCCCTTCAGCAACGGGGGCGAAGCCCACATGATTGTGCTTCCACATGCTTAGCAGGAGCAGACAATAGGCTTTTTACAAACCGCCATTGTGCACTGGGTCAGAGAGTGTCAGAATGCACCTATGTCAGAAAGGGCCCTTTGCTCTCAGCCGTGCCCTCCATTGCTCTAGAGGTGGAAGGCACAAAGCACTGCCTCCATCCTTCAATTGGAGACAAGCCATCAACTGTCTTGCCTCCAGCTCTTTAGGAAGCTGACAAACAACTCGCTTTCCACAGTCCTGTTACAGCAGACCGGGGAACTTCTCATACAAAGGCAGCTCAAATGGCATTTCTTCCCAGCCCTTAACTCGCAGCTTTGGGACTCCTGCTTCTGCCGCAATTCCACCTTGCCAACCCGGCTCAGACGAAATGCCTACATCTTCCCCTGAAGCCACTGGGCTGAGTCCCAAATGATTGAGCGTCCACGTGCTTAGGAGGCAATAGACTGCACGCCTTTTTCCAACCACCATTGTGCACTGCTGGAGAGAGTGTCGGAAAGCAGCTATGTCAGAAAGACCCCTTTGCTCTCAGCCGTGCCCTTCATTGCTCTAGACGTGGAATGCACAATGCACTGGCTCCCCCTCTCAAGGGGCGTCAAGCCACAGACCTTCTTCCTTCCATCTCTTTAGGAAGCTGAGAAAGAGCTCGCTTTCAACGGTGCTCTTTCTGTGTCCTGGCAACATCTCATACAAAGGCAGCTGCTATGCCATTTCTTTTCAGCGCTTAACTCGCAGATTTGGAACTTCTGCTCCTGCCGCATTTCCACCTTGCCAAACCGGCTCAGACGAAATGTCTACATCTTCCCCTTCAGCAACGGGGACGAGGCCCAGATGACTGTGCTTCCGCATGCTTAGCAGGAGCAGACCATAGGCTTTTAACAAACCGCCATTGTGCACTGGGTCAGAGAGTGTCAGAATGCACCTATGTCAGAAAGGGCCCTTTGCTCTCAGCCGTGCCCTCCATTGCTCTAGACGTGGAAGGCACAAAGCACTGCCTCCATCCTTCAATTGGAGACAAGCCATCAATTGTCCTGCTTCCAGCTCTTTAGGAAGCTGGGAAAGCACTCGCATTCCACAGTGCCCTTACAGCGTCCTGGGAACGTGTCATACAAAGGCAGCTGAACACCGTGTCTTTTCAGCCCTTAACTCACCAATCTGCAACATCTGCTTCTGCCGCATTTCCACCTTGCCAACCCGGCTCAGACGAAACGCCTACATCTTCCCCAGAAGCAACTGTGCTCCTTCCCAAATGAGTGAGCATCCACATGCTTAGGAGGCGATAAACTGCATGCCTTTTTCCCACCACCATTTTACACTGCTTAGAGAGCGTCGGAAAGCAGCTATGTCAGAAAGGCCCCTTTGCTCTCAGCCATGCCCTCCATTGCTCTCGAGGTGGAAGGCACAAGGCACTGGTTCTGGATCCACCCCTCAATGGGAGACAAACCACATCTTGTCCTGCTTGCAGCTCTTTAGGATGTGGAGAAAAAACTCCCTTTCCACAGTGCTCTTACAGCGTCCTGAGAACATCTCATACAAAGGAGGCTGAACGCCGTTTCTTTTCAGCACTTAACTCGCCAGTCTGGGCCATCTGCATCCTACACGTTTCCACCTTGCCACCCGGCTCAGACGAAATGCCTACATCTTCACCTTGAGCAATGGGGATGAGGCCCATATGATTGTGGTTCCACATGCTGAGGAGGAGAGAGACAATAGGCTTTTAACTAACCACGAAGTGCAATGGTTGGGAGAGTGTCAGAAAGCACCAAAGGCAGAAAGACCCCTTTACTCTCAGCCGCGCCCTCCATTGCTGTAGAGGTGGAAGGCACAAAGCACTGCCTCCATCCTTCAATGGGAGACAATCCATAAACTGTCTTGAGTCCAGCTCTTTAGGAAGCTGAGAAAGAACTCGCTTTCCACAGCGCTGTTACAGCATACGAGGAGACTCTCCTACAGAGGCAGCTCAAATGCCATTTCTTCCCAGTGCTTAACTGGCCGCTTTAGGACTTCCGCTTCTGCCACAGTTCCACCTTGCCAACCCGGCTCAGACGAAATGCCTACATCTTCCCCTTCAGCAACGGGGGCGAAGCCCACATGATTGTGCTTCCACATGCTTAGCAGGAGCAGACAATAGGCTTTTTACAAACCGCCATTGTGCACTGGGTCAGAGAGTGTCAGAATGCACCTATGTCAGAAAGGGCCCTTTGCTCTCAGCCGTGCCCTCCATTGCTCTAGAGGTGGAAGGCACAAAGCACTGCCTCCATCCTTCAATTGGAGACAAGCCATCAACTGTCTTGCCTCCAGCTCTTTAGGAAGCTGACAAACAACTCGCTTTCCACAGTCCTGTTACAGCAGACCGGGGAACTTCTCATACAAAGGCAGCTCAAATGGCATTTCTTCCCAGCCCTTAACTCGCAGCTTTAGGACTCCTGCTTCTGCCGCAATTCCACCTTGCCAACCCGGCTCAGACGAAATGCCTACATCTTCCCCTGAAGCCACTGGGCTGAGTCCCAAATGATTGAGCGTCCACGTGCTTAGGAGGCGATAGACTGCACGCCTTTTTCCAACCACCATTGTGCACTGCTGGAGAGAGTGTCGGAAAGCAGCTATGTCAGAAAGACCCCTTTGCTCTCAGCCGTGCCCTTCATTGCTCTAGACGTGGAATGCACAATGCACTGGCTCCCCCTCTCAAGGGGCGTCAAGCCACAGACCTTCTTCCTTCCATCTCTTTAGGAAGCTGAGAAAGAGCTCGCTTTCAACGGTGCTCTTTCTGTGTCCTGGCAACATCTCATACAAAGGCAGCTGCTATGCCATTTCTTTTCAGCGCTTAACTCGCAGATTTGGAACTTCTGCTCCTGCCGCATTTCCACCTTGCCAGACCGGCTCAGACGAAATGTCTACATCTTCCCCTTCAGCAACGGGGACGAGGCCCAGATGACTGTGCTTCCGCATGCTTAGCAGGAGCAGACCATAGGCTTTTAACAAACCGCCATTGTGCACTGGGTCAGAGAGTGTCAGAATGCACCTATGTCAGAAAGGGCCCTTTGCTCTCAGCCGTGCCCTCCATTGCTCTAGACGTGGAAGGCACAAAGCACTGCCTCCATCCTTCAATTGGAGACAAGCCATCAATTGTCCTGCTTCCAGCTCTTTAGGAAGCTGGGAAAGCACTCGCATTCCACAGTGCTCTTACAGCGTCCTGGGAACGTCTCATACAAAGGCAGCTGAACACCGTGTCTTTTCAGCCCTTAACTCACCAATCTGCAACATCTGCTTCTGCCGCATTTCCACCTTGCCAACCCGGCTCAGACGAAACGCCTACATCTTCCCCAGAAGCAACTGTGCTCCTTCCCAAATGATTGAGCATCCACATGCTTAGGAGGCGATAAACTGCATGCCTTTTTCCCACCACCATTTTACACTGCTTAGAGAGCGTCGGAAAGCAGCTATGTCAGAAAGGCCCCTTTGCTCTCAGCCATGCCCTCCATTGCTCTCGAGGTGGAAGGCACAAGGCACTGGTTCTGGATCCACCCCTCAATGGGAGACAAACCACATCTTGTCCTGCTTGCAGCTCTTTAGGAAGTGGAGAAAAAACTCCCTTTCCACAGTGCTCTTACAGCGTCCTGGGAACATCTCATACAAAGGAGGCTGAACGCCGTTTCTTTTCAGCACTTCACTCGCCAGTCTGGGCCATCTGCATCCTACACGTTTCCACCTTGCCACCCGGCTCAGACGAAATGCCTACATCTTCACCTTGAGCAATGGGGATGAGGCCCATATGATTGTGGTTCCACATGCTGAGGAGGAGAGAGACAATAGGCTTTTAACTAACCACGAAGTGCAATGGTTGGGAGAGTGTCAGAAAGCACCAATGGCAGAAAGACCCCTTTACTCTCAGCCGCGCCCTCCATTGCTGTAGAGGTGGAAGGCACAAAGCACTGCCTCCATCCTTCAATGGGAGACAATCCATAAACTGTCTTGAGTCCAGCTCTTTAGGAAGCTGAGAAAGAACTCGCTTTCCACAGCGCTGTTACAGCATACGAGGAGACTCTCCTACAGAGGCAGCTCAAATGCCATTTCTTCCCAGTGCTTAACTGGCCGCTTTAGGACTTCCGCTTCTGCCACAGTTCCACCTTGCCAACCCGGCTCAGACGAAATGCCTACATCTTCCCCTTCAGCAACGGGGGCGAAGCCCACATGATTGTGCTTCCACATGCTTAGCAGGAGCAGACAATAGGCTTTTTACAAACCGCCATTGTGCACTGGGTCAGAGAGTGTCAGAATGCACCTATGTCAGAAAGGGCCCTTTGCTCTCAGCCGTGCCCTCCATTGCTCTAGAGGTGGAAGGCACAAAGCACTGCCTCCATCCTTCAATTGGAGACAAGCCATCAACTGTCTTGCCTCCAGCTCTTTAGGAAGCTGACAAACAACTCGCTTTCCACAGTCCTGTTACAGCAGACCGGGGAACTTCTCATACAAAGGCAGCTCAAATGGCATTTCTTCCCAGCCCTTAACTCGCAGCTTTGGGACTCCTGCTTCTGCCGCAATTCCACCTTGCCAACCCGGCTCAGGCGAAATGCCTACATCTTCCCCTGAAGCCACTGGGCTGAGTCCCAAATGATTGAGCGTCCACGTGCTTAGGAGGCGATAGACTGCACGCCTTTTTCCAACCACCATTGTGCACTGCTGGAGAGAGTGTCGGAAAGCAGCTATGTCAGAAAGACCCCTTTGCTCTCAGCCGTGCCCTTCATTGCTCTAGACGTGGAATGCACAATGCACTGGCTCCCCCTCTCAAGGGGCGTCAAGCCACAGACCTTCTTCCTTCCATCTCTTTAGGAAGCTGAGAAAGAGCTCGCTTTCAACGGTGCTCTTTCTGTGTCCTGGCAACATCTCATACAAAGGCAGCTGCTATGCCATTTCTTTTCAGCGCTTAACTCGCAGATTTGGAACTTCTGCTCCTGCCGCATTTCCACCTTGCCAGACCGGCTCAGACGAAATGTCTACATCTTCCCCTTCAGCAACGGGGACGAGGCCCAGATGACTGTGCTTCCGCATGCTTAGCAGGAGCAGACCATAGGCTTTTAACAAACCGCCATTGTGCACTGGGTCAGAGAGTGTCAGAATGCACCTATGTCAGAAAGGGCCCTTTGCTCTCAGCCGTGCCCTCCATTGCTCTAGACGTGGAAGGCACAAAGCACTGCCTCCATCCTTCAATTGGAGACAAGCCATCAATTGTCCTGCTTCCAGCTCTTTAGGAAGCTGGGAAAGCACTCGCATTCCACAGTGCCCTTACAGCGTCCTGGGAACGTGTCATACAAAGGCAGCTGAACACCGTGTCTTTTCAGCCCTTAACTCACCAATCTGCAACATCTGCTTCTGCCGCATTTCCACCTTGCCAACCCGGCTCAGACGAAACGCCTACATCTTCCCCAGAAGCAACTGTGCTCCTTCCCAAATGAGTGAGCATCCACATGCTTAGGAGGCGATAAACTGCATGCCTTTTTCCCACCACCATTTTACACTGCTTAGAGAGCGTCGGAAAGCAGCTATGTCAGAAAGGCCCCTTTGCTCTCAGCCATGCCCTCCATTGCTCTCGAGGTGGAAGGCACAAGGCACTGGTTCTGGATCCACCCCTCAATGGGAGACAAACCACATCTTGTCCTGCTTGCAGCTCTTTAGGATGTGGAGAAAAAACTCCCTTTCCACAGTGCTCTTACAGCGTCCTGAGAACATCTCATACAAAGGAGGCTGAACGCCGTTTCTTTTCAGCACTTAACTCGCCAGTCTGGGCCATCTGCATCCTACACGTTTCCACCTTGCCACCCGGCTCAGACGAAATGCCTACATCTTCACCTTGAGCAATGGGGATGAGGCCCATATGATTGTGGTTCCACATGCTGAGGAGGAGAGAGACAATAGGCTTTTAACTAACCACGAAGTGCAATGGTTGGGAGAGTGTCAGAAAGCACCAAAGGCAGAAAGACCCCTTTACTCTCAGCCGCGCCCTCCATTGCTGTAGAGGTGGAAGGCACAAAGCACTGCCTCCATCCTTCAATGGGAGACAATCCATAAACTGTCTTGAGTCCAGCTCTTTAGGAAGCTGAGAAAGAACTCGCTTTCCACAGCGCTGTTACAGCATACGAGGAGACTCTCCTACAGAGGCAGCTCAAATGCCATTTCTTCCCAGTGCTTAACTGGCCGCTTTAGGACTTCCGCTTCTGCCACAGTTCCACCTTGCCAACCCGGTTCAGACGAAATGCCTACATCTTCCCCTTCAGCAACGGGGGCGAAGCCCACATGATTGTGCTTCCACATGCTTAGCAGGAGCAGACAACAGGCTTTTTACAAACCGCCATTGTGCACTGGGTCAGAGAGTGTCAGAATGCACCTATGTCAGAAAGGGCCCTTTGCTCTCAGCCGTGCCCTCCATTGCTCTAGAGGTGGAAGGCACAAAGCACTGCCTCCATCCTTCAATTGGAGACAAGCCATCAACTGTCTTGCCTCCAGCTCTTTAGGAAGCTGACAAACAACTCGCTTTCCACAGTCCTGTTACAGCAGACCGGGGAACTTCTCATACAAAGGCAGCTCAAATGGCATTTCTTCCCAGCCCTTAAGTCGCAGCTTTGGGACTCCTGCTTCTGCCGCAATTCCACCTTGCCAACCCGGCTCAGACGAAATGCCTACATCTTCCCCTGAAGCCACTGGGCTGAGTCCCAAATGATTGAGCGTCCACGTGCTTAGGAGGCGATAGACTGCACGCCTTTTTCCAACCACCATTGTGCACTGCTGGAGAGAGTGTCGGAAAGCAGCTATGTCAGAAAGACCCCTTTGCTCTCAGCCGTGCCCTTCATTGCTCTAGACGTGGAATGCACAATGCACTGGCTCCCCCTCTCAAGGGGCGTCAAGCCACAGACCTTCTTCCTTCCATCTCTTTAGGAAGCTGAGAAAGAGCTCGCTTTCAACGGTGCTCTTTCTGTGTCCTGGCAACATCTCATACAAAGGCAGCTGCTATGCCATTTCTTTTCAGCGCTTAACTCGCAGATTTGGAACTTCTGCTCCTGCCGCATTTCCACCTTGCCAGACCGGCTCAGACGAAATGTCTACATCTTCCCCTTCAGCAACGGGGACGAGGCCCAGATGACTGTGCTTCCGCATGCTTAGCAGGAGCAGACCATAGGCTTTTAACAAACCGCCATTGTGCACTGGGTCAGAGAGTGTCAGAATGCACCTATGTCAGAAAGGGCCCTTTGCTCTCAGCCGTGCCCTCCATTGCTCTAGACGTGGAAGGCACAAAGCACTGCCTCCATCCTTCAATTGGAGACAAGCCATCAATTGTCCTGCTTCCAGCTCTTTAGGAAGCTGGGAAAGCACTCGCATTCCACAGTGCCCTTACAGCGTCCTGGGAACGTGTCATACAAAGGCAGCTGAACACCGTGTCTTTTCAGCCCTTAACTCACCAATCTGCAACATCTGCTTCTGCCGCATTTCCACCTTGCCAACCCGGCTCAGACGAAACGCCTACATCTTCCCCAGAAGCAACTGTGCTCCTTCCCAAATGAGTGAGCATCCACATGCTTAGGAGGCGATAAACTGCATGCCTTTTTCCCACCACCATTTTACACTGCTTAGAGAGCGTCGGAAAGCAGCTATGTCAGAAAGGCCCCTTTGCTCTCAGCCATGCCCTCCATTGCTCTCGAGGTGGAAGGCACAAGGCACTGGTTCTGGATCCACCCCTCAATGGGAGACAAACCACATCTTGTCCTGCTTGCAGCTCTTTAGGATGTGGAGAAAAAACTCCCTTTCCACAGTGCTCTTACAGCGTCCTGAGAACATCTCATACAAAGGAGGCTGAACGCCGTTTCTTTTCAGCACTTAACTCGCCAGTCTAGGCCATCTGCATCCTACACGTTTCCACCTTGCCACCCGGCTGAGACGAAATGCCTACATCTTCACCTTGAGCAATGGGAATGAGGCCCATATGATTGTGGTTCCACATGCTGAGGAGGAGAGAGACAATAGGCTTTTAACTAACCACGAAGTGCAATGGTTGGGAGAGTGTCAGAAAGCAGCAATGGCAGAAAGACCCCTTTACTCTCAGCCGCGCCCTCCATTGCTGTAGAGGTGGAAGGCACAAAGCACTGCCTCCATCCTTCAATGGGAGACAAGCCATAAACTGTCTTGCCTCCAGCTCTTTAGGAAGCTGAGAAAGAACTCGCTTTCCACAGTGCTGTTACAGCATACGAGGAAACTCTCCTACAGAGGCAGCTCAAATGCCATTTCTTCCCAGTGCTTAACTGACCGCTTTAGGACTTCCGCTTTTGCCACAGTTCCACCTTGCCAACCCGGCTCAGACGAAATGTCTACATCTTCCCCTTCAGCAACGGGGGCGAAGCCCACATGATTGTGCTTCCACATGCTTAGCAGGAGCAGACAATAGGCGTTTTACAAACCGCCATTGTGCACTGGGTCAGAGAGTGTCAGAATGCACCTATGTCAGAAAGGGCCCTTTGCTCTCAGCCGTGCCCTCCATTGCTCTAGAGGTGGAAGGCACAAAGCACTGCCTCCATCCTTCAATTGGAGACAAGCCATCAACTGTCTTGCCTCCAGCTCTTTAGGAAGCTGACAAACAACTCGCTATCCACAGTCCTGTTACAGCAGACCGGGGAACTTCTCATACAAAGGCAGCTCAAATGGCATTTCTTCCCAGCCCTTAGCTTGCAGCTTTGGGACTCCTGCTTCTGCCGCAATTCCACCTTGCCAACCCGGCTCAGACGAAATGCCTACATCTTCCCCTGAAGCAACTGGGCTGAGTCCCAAATGATTGAGCGTCCACGTGCTTAGGAGGATAGAGACTGCACGCCTTTTTCCAACCACCATTGTGCACTGCTGGAGAGAGTGTCGGAAAGCAGCTATGTCAGAAAGACCCCTTTGCTCTCAGCCGTGCCCTTCATTGCTCTAGACGTGGAATGCACAATGCACTGGCTCCCCCTCTCAAGGGGCGTCAAGCCACAGACCTTCTTCCTTCCATCTCTTTAGGAAGCTGAGAAAGAGCTCGCTTTCAGCGGTGCTCTTTCTGTGTCCTGGCAACATCTCATACAAAGGCAGCTGCTATGCCATTTCTTTTCAGCGCTTAACTCGCAGATTTGGAACTTCTGCTCCTGCCGCATTTCCACCTTGCCAAACCGGCTCAGACGAAATGTCTACATCTTCCCCTTCAGCAACGGGGACGAGGCCCAGATGACTGTGCTTCCGCATGCTTAGCAGGAGCAGACCATAGGCTTTTAACAAACCGCCATTGTGCACTGGGTCAGAGAGTGTCAGAATGCACCTATGTCAGAAAGGGCCCTTTGCTCTCAGCCGTGCCCTCCATTGCTCTAGACGTGGAAGGCACAAAGCACTGCCTCCATCCTTCAATTGGAGACAAGCCATCAATTGTCCTGCTTCCAGCTCTTTAGGAAGCTGGGAAAGCACTCGCATTCCACAGTGCCCTTACAGCGTCCTGGGAACGTGTCATACAAAGGCAGCTGAACACCGTGTCTTTTCAGCCCTTAACTCACCAATCTGCAACATCTGCTTCTGCCGCATTTCCACCTTGCCAACCCGGCTCAGACGAAACGCCTACATCTTCCCCAGAAGCAACTGTGCTCCTTCCCAAATGAGTGAGCATCCACATGCTTAGGAGGCGATAAACTGCATGCCTTTTTCCCACCACCATTTTACACTGCTTAGAGAGCGTCGGAAAGCAGCTATGTCAGAAAGGCCCCTTTGCTCTCAGCCATGCCCTCCATTGCTCTCGAGGTGGAAGGCACAAGGCACTGGTTCTGGATCCACCCCTCAATGGGAGACAAACCACATCTTGTCCTGCTTGCAGCTCTTTAGGATGTGGAGAAAAAACTCCCTTTCCACAGTGCTCTTACAGCGTCCTGAGAACATCTCATACAAAGGAGGCTGAACGCCGTTTCTTTTCAGCACTTAACTCGCCAGTCTGGGCCATCTGCATCCTACACGTTTCCACCTTGCCACCCGGCTCAGACGAAATGCCTACATCTTCACCTTGAGCAATGGGGATGAGGCCCATATGATTGTGGTTCCACATGCTGAGGAGGAGAGAGACAATAGGCTTTTAACTAACCACGAAGTGCAATGGATGGGAGAGTGTCAGAAAGCAGCAATGGCAGAAAGACCCCTTTACTCTCAGCCGCACCCTCCATTGCTGTAGAGGTGGAAGGCACAAAGCACTGCCTCCATCCTTCAATGGGAGACAAGCCATAAACTGTCTTGCCTCCAGCTCTTTAGGAAGCTGAGAAAGAACTCGCTTTCCACAGTGCTGTTACAGCATACGAGGAAACTCTCCTACAGAGGCAGCTCAAATGCCATTTCTTCCCAGTGCTTAACTGGCCGCTTTAGGACTTCCGCTTCTGCCACAGTTCCACCTTGCCAACCCGGCTCAGACGAAATGTCTACATCTTCCCCTTCAGCAACGGGGGCGAAGCCCACATGATTGTGCTTCCACATGCTTAGCAGGAGCAGACAATAGGCGTTTTACAAACCGCCATTGTGCACTGGGTCAGAGAGTGTCAGAATGCACCTATGTCAGAAAGGGCCCTTTGCTCTCAGCCGTGCCCTCCATTGCTCTAGAGGTGGAAGGCACAAAGCACTGCCTCCATGCTTCAATTGGAGACAAGCCATCAACTGTCTTGCCTCCAGCTCTTTAGGAAGCTGACAAACAACTCGCTTTCCACAGTCCTGTTACAGCAGACCGGGGAACTTCTCATACAAAGGCAGCTCAAATGGCATTTCTTCCCAGCCCTTAACTCGCAGCTTTGGGACTCCTGCTTCTGCCGCAATTCCACCTTGCCAACCCGGCTCAGACGAAATGCCTACATCTTCCCCTGAAGCCACTGGGCTGAGTCCCAAATGATTGAGCGTCCACGTGCTTAGGAGGCAATAGACTGCACGCCTTTTTCCAACCACCATTGTGCACTGCTGGAGAGAGTGTCGGAAAGCAGCTATGTCAGAAAGACCCCTTTGCTCTCAGCCGTGCCCTTCATTGCTCTAGACGTGGAATGCACAATGCACTGGCTCCCCCTCTCAAGGGGCGTCAAGCCACAGACCTTCTTCCTTCCATCTCTTTAGGAAGCTGAGAAAGAGCTCGCTTTCAGCGGTGCTCTTTCTGTCTCCTGGCAACATCTCATACAAAGGCAGCTGCTATGCCATTTCTTTTCAGCGCTTAACTCGCAGATTTGGAACTTCTGCTCCTGCCGCATTTCCACCTTGCCAAACCGGCTCAGACGAAATGTCTACATCTTCCCCTTCAGCAACGGGGACGAGGCCCAGATGACTGTGCTTCCGCATGCTTAGCAGGAGCAGACCATAGGCTTTTAACAAACCGCCATTGTGCACTGGGTCAGAGAGTGTCAGAATGCACCTATGTCAGAAAGGGCCCTTTGCTCTCAGCCGTGCCCTCCATTGCTCTAGACGTGGAAGGCACAAAGCACTGCCTCCATCCTTCAATTGGAGACAAGCCATCAATTGTCCTGCTTCCAGCTCTTTAGGAAGCTGGGAAAGCACTCGCATTCCACAGTGCCCTTACAGCGTCCTGGGAACGTCTCATACAAAGGCAGCTGAACACCGTGTCTTTTCAGCCCTTAACTCACCAATCTGCAACATCTGCTTCTGGCGCATTTCCACCTTGCCAACCCGGCTCAGACGAAACGCCTACATCTTCCCCAGAAGCAACTGTGCTCCTTCCCAAATGAGTGAGCATCCACATGCTTAGGAGGCGATAAACTGCATGCCTTTTTCCCACCACCATTTTACACTGCTTAGAGAGCGTCGGAAAGCAGCTATGTCAGAAAGGCCCCTTTGCTCTCAGCCATGCCCTCCATTGCTCTCGAGGTGGAAGGCACAAGGCACTGGTTCTGGATCCACCCCTCAATGGGAGACAAACCACATCTTGTCCTGCTTGCAGCTCTTTAGGATGTGGAGAAAAAACTCCCTTTCCACAGTGCTCTTACAGCGTCCTGAGAACATCTCATACAAAGGAGGCTGAACGCCGTTTCTTTTCAGCACTTAACTCGCCAGTCTGGGCCATCTGCATCCTACACGTTTCCACCTTGCCACCCGGCTCAGACGAAATGCCTACATCTTCACCTTGAGCAATGGGGATGAGGCCCATATGATTGTGGTTCCACATGCTGAGGAGGAGAGAGACAATAGGCTTTTAACTAACCACGAAGTGCAATGGTTGGGAGAGTGTCAGAAAGCACCAAAGGCAGAAAGACCCCTTTACTCTCAGCCGCGCCCTCCATTGCTGTAGAGGTGGAAGGCACAAAGCACTGCCTCCATCCTTCAATGGGAGACAATCCATAAACTGTCTTGAGTCCAGCTCTTTAGGAAGCTGAGAAAGAACTCGCTTTCCACAGCGCTGTTACAGCATACGAGGAGAATCTCCTACAGAGGCAGCTCAAATGCCATTTCTTCCCAGTGCTTAACTGGCCGCTTTAGGACTTCCGCTTCTGCCACAGTTCCACCTTGCCAACCCGGCTCAGACGAAATGCCTACATCTTCCCCTTCAGCAACGGGGGCGAAGCCCACATGATTGTGCTTCCACATGCTTAGCAGGAGCAGACAATAGGCTTTTTACAAACCGCCATTGTGCACTGGGTCAGAGAGTGTCAGAATGCACCTATGTCAGAAAGGGCCCTTTGCTCTCAGCCGTGCCCTCCATTGCTCTAGAGGTGGAAGGCACAAAGCACTGCCTCCATCCTTCAATTGGAGACAAGCCATCAACTGTCTTGCCTCCAGCTCTTTAGGAAGCTGACAAACAACTCGCTTTCCACAGTCCTGTTACAGCAGACCGGGGAACTTCTCATACAAAGGCAGCTCAAATGGCATTTCTTCCCAGCCCTTAACTCGCAGCTTTGGGACTCCTGCTTCTGCCGCAATTCCACCTTGCCAACCCGGCTCAGACGAAATGCCTACATCTTCCCCTGAAGCCACTTGGCTGAGTCCCAAATGATTGAGCGTCCACGTGCTTAGGAGGCAATAGACTGCACGCCTTTTTCCAACCACCATTGTGCACTGCTGGAGAGAGTGTCGGAAAGCAGCTATGTCAGAAAGACCCCTTTGCTCTCAGCCGTGCCCTTCATTGCTCTAGACGTGGAATGCACAATGCACTGGCTCCCCCTCTCAAGGGGCGTCAAGCCACAGACCTTCTTCCTTCCATCTCTTTAGGAAGCTGAGAAAGAGCTCGCTTTCAGCGGTGCTCTTTCTGTGTCCTGGCAACATCTCATACAAAGGCAGCTGCTATGCCATTTCTTTTCAGCGCTTAACTCGCAGATTTGGAACTTCTGCTCCTGCCGCATTTCCACCTTGCCAAACCGGCTCAGACGAAATGTCTACATCTTCCCCTTCAGCAACGGGGACGAGGCCCAGATGACTGTGCTTCCGCATGCTTAGCAGGAGCAGACCATAGGCTTTTAACAAACCGCCATTGTGCACTGGGTCAGAGAGTGTCAGAATGCACCTATGTCAGAAAGGGCCCTTTGCTCTCAGCCGTGCCCTCCATTGCTCTAGACGTGGAAGGCACAAAGCACTGCCTCCATCCTTCAATTGGAGACAAGCCATCAATTGTCCTGCTTCCAGCTCTTTAGGAAGCTGGGAAAGCACTCGCATTCCACAGTGCCCTTACAGCGTCCTGGGAACGTGTCATACAAAGGCAGCTGAACACCGTGTCTTTTCAGCCCTTAACTCACCAATCTGCAACATCTGCTTCTGCCGCATTTCCACCTTGCCAACCCGGCTCAGACGAAACGCCTACATCTTCCCCAGAAGCAACTGTGCTCCTTCCCAAATGAGTGAGCATCCACATGCTTAGGAGGCGATAAACTGCATGCCTTTTTCCCACCACCATTTTACACTGCTTAGAGAGCGTCGGGAAGCAGCTATGTCAGAAAGGCCCCTTTGCTCTCAGCCATGCCCTCCATTGCTCTCGAGGTGGAAGGCACAAGGCACTGGTTCTGGATCCACCCCTCAATGGGAGACAAACCACATCTTGTCCTGCTTGCAGCTCTTTAGGATGTGGAGAAAAAACTCCCTTTCCACAGTGCTCTTACAGCGTCCTGAGAACATCTCATACAAAGGAGGCTGAACGCCGTTTCTTTTCAGCACTTAACTCGCCAGTCTGGGCCATCTGCATCCTACACGTTTCCACCTTGCCACCCGGCTCAGACGAAATGCCTACATCTTCCCCTTGAGCAATGGGGATGAGGCCCATATGATTGTGGTTCCACATGCTGAGGAGGAGAGAGACAATAGGCTTTTAACTAACCACGAAGTGCAATGGTTGGGAGAGTGTCAGAAAGCACCAAAGGCAGAAAGACCCCTTTACTCTCAGCCGCGCCCTCCATTGCTGTAGAGGTGGAAGGCACAAAGCACTGCCTCCATCCTTCAATGGGAGACAATCCATAAACTGTCTTGAGTCCAGCTCTTTAGGAAGCTGAGAAAGAACTCGCTTTCCACAGCGCTGTTACAGCATACGAGGAGACTCTCCTACAGAGGCAGCTCAAATGCCATTTCTTCCCAGTGCTTAACTGGCCGCTTTAGGACTTCCGCTTCTGCCACAGTTCCACCTTGCCAACCCGGCTCAGACGAAATGCCTACATCTTCCCCTTCAGCAACGGGGGCGAAGCCCACATGATTGTGCTTCCACATGCTTAGCAGGAGCAGACAATAGGCTTTTTACAAACCGCCATTGTGCACTGGGTCAGAGAGTGTCAGAATGCACCTATGTCAGAAAGGGCCCTTTGCTCTCAGCCGTGCCCTCCATTGCTCTAGAGGTGGAAGGCACAAAGCACTGCCTCCATCCTTCAATTGGAGACAAGCCATCAACTGTCTTGCCTCCAGCTCTTTAGGAAGCTGACAAACAACTCGCTTTCCACAGTCCTGTTACAGCAGACCGGGGAACTTCTCATACAAAGGCAGCTCAAATGGCATTTCTTCCCAGCCCTTAACTCGCAGCTTTGGGACTCCTGCTTCTGCCGCAATTCCACCTTGCCAACCCGGCTCAGACGAAATGCCTACATCTTCCCCTGAAGCCACTTGGCTGAGTCCCAAATGATTGAGCGTCCACGTGCTTAGGAGGCAATAGACTGCACGCCTTTTTCCAACCACCATTGTGCACTGCTGGAGAGAGTGTCGGAAAGCAGCTATGTCAGAAAGACCCCTTTGCTCTCAGCCGTGCCCTTCATTGCTCTAGACGTGGAATGCACAATGCACTGGCTCCCCCTCTCAAGGGGCGTCAAGCCACAGACCTTCTTCCTTCCATCTCTTTAGGAAGCTGAGAAAGAGCTCGCTTTCAGCGGTGCTCTTTCTGTGTCCTGGCAACATCTCATACAAAGGCAGCTGCTATGCCATTTCTTTTCAGCGCTTAACTCGCAGATTTGGAACTTCTGCTCCTGCCGCATTTCCACCTTGCCAAACCGGCTCAGACGAAATGTCTACATCTTCCCCTTCAGCAACGGGGACGAGGCCCAGATGACTGTGCTTCCGCATGCTTAGCAGGAGCAGACCATAGGCTTTTAACAAACCGCCATTGTGCACTGGGTCAGAGAGTGTCAGAATGCACCTATGTCAGAAAGGGCCCTTTGCTCTCAGCCGTGCCCTCCATTGCTCTAGACGTGGAAGGCACAAAGCACTGCCTCCATCCTTCAATTGGAGACAAGCCATCAATTGTCCTGCTTCCAGCTCTTTAGGAAGCTGGGAAAGCACTCGCATTCCACAGTGCCCTTACAGCGTCCTGGGAACGTGTCATACAAAGGCAGCTGAACACCGTGTCTTTTCAGCCCTTAACTCACCAATCTGCAACATCTGCTTCTGCCGCATTTCCACCTTGCCAACCCGGCTCAGACGAAACGCCTACATCTTCCCCAGAAGCAACTGTGCTCCTTCCCAAATGAGTGAGCATCCACATGCTTAGGAGGTGATAAACTGCATGCCTTTTTCCCACCACCATTTTACACTGCTTAGAGAGCGTCGGGAAGCAGCTATGTCAGAAAGGCCCCTTTGCTCTCAGCCATGCCCTCCATTGCTCTCGAGGTGGAAGGCACAAGGCACTGGTTCTGGATCCACCCCTCAATGGGAGACAAACCACATCTTGTCCTGCTTGCAGCTCTTTAGGATGTGGAGAAAAAACTCCCTTTCCACAGTGCTCTTACAGCGTCCTGAGAACATCTCATACAAAGGAGGCTGAACGCCGTTTCTTTTCAGCACTTAACTCGCCAGTCTGGGCCATCTGCATCCTACACGTTTCCACCTTGCCACCCGGCTCAGACGAAATGCCTACATCTTCACCTTGAGCAATGGGGATGAGGCCCATATGATTGTGGTTCCACATGCTGAGGAGGAGAGAGACAATAGGCTTTTAACTAACCACGAAGTGCAATGGTTGGGAGAGTGTCAGAAAGCACCAAAGGCAGAAAGACCCCTTTACTCTCAGCCGCGCCCTCCATTGCTGTAGAGGTGGAAGGCACAAAGCACTGCCTCCATCCTTCAATGGGAGACAATCCATAAACTGTCTTGAGTCCAGCTCTTTAGGAAGCTGAGAAAGAACTCGCTTTCCACAGCGCTGTTACAGCATACGAGGAGACTCTCCTACAGAGGCAGCTCAAATGCCATTTCTTCCCAGTGCTTAACTGGCCGCTTTAGGACTTCCGCTTCTGCCACAGTTCCACCTTGCCAACCCGGCTCAGACGAAATGCCTACATCTTCCCCTTCAGCAACGGGGGCGAAGCCCACATGATTGTGCTTCCACATGCTTAGCAGGAGCAGACAATAGGCTTTTTACAAACCGCCATTGTGCACTGGGTCAGAGAGTGTCAGAATGCACCTATGTCAGAAAGGGCCCTTTGCTCTCAGCCGTGCCCTCCATTGCTCTAGAGGTGGAAGGCACAAAGCACTGCCTCCATCCTTCAATTGGAGACAAGCCATCAACTGTCTTGCCTCCAGCTCTTTAGGAAGCTGACAAACAACTCGCTTTCCACAGTCCTGTTACAGCAGACCGGGGAACTTCTCATACAAAGGCAGCTCAAATGGCATTTCTTCCCAGCCCTTAACTCGCAGCTTTGGGACTCCTGCTTCTGCCGCAATTCCACCTTGCCAACCCGGCTCAGACGAAATGCCTACATCTTCCCCTGAAGCCACTTGGCTGAGTCCCAAATGATTGAGCGTCCACGTGCTTAGGAGGCAATAGACTGCACGCCTTTTTCCAACCACCATTGTGCACTGCTGGAGAGAGTGTCGGAAAGCAGCTATGTCAGAAAGACCCCTTTGCTCTCAGCCGTGCCCTTCATTGCTCTAGACGTGGAATGCACAATGCACTGGCTCCCCCTCTCAAGGGGCGTCAAGCCACAGACCTTCTTCCTTCCATCTCTTTAGGAAGCTGAGAAAGAGCTCGCTTTCAGCGGTGCTCTTTCTGTGTCCTGGCAACATCTCATACAAAGGCAGCTGCTATGCCATTTCTTTTCAGCGCTTAACTCGCAGATTTGGAACTTCTGCTCCTGCCGCATTTCCACCTTGCCAAACCGGCTCAGACGAAATGTCTACATCTTCCCCTTCAGCAACGGGGACGAGGCCCAGATGACTGTGCTTCCGCATGCTTAGCAGGAGCAGACCATAGGCTTTTAACAAACCGCCATTGTGCACTGGGTCAGAGAGTGTCAGAATGCACCTATGTCAGAAAGGGCCCTTTGCTCTCAGCCGTGCCCTCCATTGCTCTAGACGTGGAAGGCACAAAGCACTGCCTCCATCCTTCAATTGGAGACAAGCCATCAATTGTCCTGCTTCCAGCTCTTTAGGAAGCTGGGAAAGCACTCGCATTCCACAGTGCCCTTACAGCGTCCTGGGAACGTCTCATACAAAGGCAGCTGAACACCGTGTCTTTTCAGCCCTTAACTCACCAATCTGCAACATCTGCTTCTGCTGCATTTCCACCTTGCCAACCCGGCTCAGACGAAACGCCTACATCTTCCCCAGAAGCAACTGTGCTCCTTCCCAAATGAGTGAGCATCCACATGCTTAGGAGGCGATAAACTGCATGCCTTTTTCCCACCACCATTTTACACTGCTTAGAGAGCGTCGGAAAGCAGCTATGTCAGAAAGGCCCCTTTGCTCTCAGCCATGCCCTCCATTGCTCTCGAGGTGGAAGGCACAAGGCACTGGTTCTGGATCCACCCCTCAATGGGAGACAAACCACATCTTGTCCTGCTTGCAGCTCTTTAGGATGTGGAGAAAAAACTCCCTTTCCACAGTGCTCTTACAGCGTCCTGAGAACATCTCATACAAAGGAGGCTGAACGCCGTTTCTTTTCAGCACTTAACTCGCCAGTCTGGGCCATCTGCATCCTACACGTTTCCACCTTGCCACCCGGCTCAGACGAAATGCCTACATCTTCACCTTGAGCAATGGGGATGAGGCCCATATGATTGTGGTTCCACATGCTGAGGAGGAGAGAGACAATAGGCTTTTAACTAACCACGAAGTGCAATGGTTGGGAGAGTGTCAGAAAGCAGCAATGGCAGAAAGACCCCTTTACTCTCAGCCGCACCCTCCATTGCTGTAGAGGTGGAAGGCACAAAGCACTGCCTCCATCCTTCAATGGGAGACAAGCCATAAACTGTCTTGCCTCCAGCTCTTTAGGAAGCTGAGAAAGAACTCGCTTTCCACAGTGCTGTTACAGCATACGAGGAAACTCTCCTACAGAGGCAGCTCAAATGCCATTTCTTCCCAGTGCTTAACTGGCCGCTTTAGGACTTCCGCTTCTGCCACAGTTCCACCTTGCCAACCCGGCTCAGACGAAATGTCTACATCTTCCCCTTCAGCAACGGGGGCGAAGCCCACATGATTGTGCTTCCACATGCTTAGCAGGAGCAGACAATAGGCGTTTTACAAACCGCCATTGTGCACTGGGTCAGAGAGTGTCAGAATGCACCTATGTCAGAAAGGGCCCTTTGCTCTCAGCCGTGCCCTCCATTGCTCTAGAGGTGGAAGGCACAAAGCACTGCCTCCATGCTTCAATTGGAGACAAGCCATCAACTGTCTTGCCTCCAGCTCTTTAGGAAGCTGACAAACAACTCGCTTTCCACAGTCCTGTTACAGCAGACCGGGGAACTTCTCATACAAAGGCAGCTCAAATGGCATTTCTTCCCAGCCCTTAACTCGCAGCTTTGGGACTCCTGCTTCTGCCGCAATTCCACCTTGCCAACCCGGCTCAGACGAAATGCCTACATCTTCCCCTGAAGCCACTTGGCTGAGTCCCAAATGATTGAGCGTCCACGTGCTTAGGAGGCAATAGACTGCACGCCTTTTTCCAACCACCATTGTGCACTGCTGGAGAGAGTGTCGGAAAGCAGCTATGTCAGAAAGACCCCTTTGCTCTCAGCCGTGCCCTTCATTGCTCTAGACGTGGAATGCACAATGCACTGGCTCCCCCTCTCAAGGGGCGTCAAGCCACAGACCTTCTTCCTTCCATCTCTTTAGGAAGCTGAGAAAGAGCTCGCTTTCAGCGGTGCTCTTTCTGTCTCCTGGCAACATCTCATACAAAGGCAGCTGCTATGCCATTTCTTTTCAGCGCTTAACTCGCAGATTTGGAACTTCTGCTCCTGCCGCATTTCCACCTTGCCAAACCGGCTCAGACGAAATGTCTACATCTTCCCCTTCAGCAACGGGGACGAGGCCCAGATGACTGTGCTTCCGCATGCTTAGCAGGAGCAGACCATAGGCTTTTAACAAACCGCCATTGTGCACTGGGTCAGAGAGTGTCAGAATGCACCTATGTCAGAAAGGGCCCTTTGCTCTCAGCCGTGCCCTCCATTGCTCTAGACGTGGAAGGCACAAAGCACTGCCTCCATCCTTCAATTGGAGACAAGCCATCAATTGTCCTGCTTCCAGCTCTTTAGGAAGCTGGGAAAGCACTCGCATTCCACAGTGCTCTTACAGCGTCCTGGGAACGTCTCATACAAAGGCAGCTGAACACCGTGTCTTTTCAGCCCTTAACTCACCAATCTGCAACATCTGCTTCTGCCGCATTTCCACCTTGCCAACCCGGCTCAGACGAAACGCCTACATCTTCCCCAGAAGCAACTGTGCTCATTCCCAAATGAGTGAGCATCCACATGCTTAGGAGGCGATAAACTGCATGCCTTTTTCCCACCACCATTTTACACTGCTTAGAGAGCGTCGGGAAGCAGCTATGTCAGAAAGGCCCCTTTGCTCTCAGCCATGCCCTCCATTGCTCTCGAGGTGGAAGGCACAAGGCACTGGTTCTGGATCCACCCCTCAATGGGAGACAAACCACATCTTGTCCTGCTTGCAGCTCTTTAGGATGTGGAGAAAAAACTCCCTTTCCACAGTGCTCTTACAGCGTCCTGAGAACATCTCATACAAAGGAGGCTGAACGCCATTTCTTTTCAGCACTTAACTCGCCAGTCTGGGCCATCTGCATCCTACACGTTTCCACCTTGCCACCCGGCTCAGACGAAATGCCTACATCTTCACCTTGAGCAATGGGGATGAGGCCCATATGATTGTGGTTCCACATGCTGAGGAGGAGAGAGACAATAGGCTTTTAACTAACCACGAAGTGCAATGGTTGGGAGAGTGTCAGAAAGCAGCAATGGCAGAAAGACCCCTTTACTCTCAGCCGCGCCCTCCATTGCTGTAGAGGTGGAAGGCACAAAGCACTGCCTCCATCCTTCAATGGGAGACAAGCCATAAACTGTCTTGCCTCCAGCTCTTTAGGAAGCTGAGAAAGAACTCGCTTTCCACAGTGCTGTTACAGCATACGAGGAAACTCTCATACAGAGGCAGCTCAAATGCCATTTCTTCCCAGTGCTTAACTGGCCGCTTTAGGACTTCCGCTTCTGCCACAGTTCCACCTTGCCAACCCGGCTCAGACGAAATGTCTACATCTTCCCCTTCAGCAACGGGGGCGAAGCCCACATGATTGTGCTTCCACATGCTTAGCAGGAGCAGACAATAGGCGTTTTACAAACCGCCATTGTGCACTGGGTCAGAGAGTGTCAGAATGCACCTATGTCAGAAAGGGCCCTTTGCTCTCAGCCGTGCCCTCCATTGCTCTAGAGGTGGAAGGCACAAAGCACTGCCTCCATCCTTCAATTGGAGACAAGCCATCAACTGTCTTGCCTCCAGCTCTTTAGGAAGCTGACAAACAACTCGCTTTCCACAGTCCTGTTACAGCAGACCGGGGAACTTCTCATACAAAGGCAGCTCAAATGGCATTTCTTCCCAGCCCTTAACTCGCAGCTTTGGGACTCCTGCTTCTGCCGCAATTCCACCTTGCCAACCCGGCTCAGACGAAATGCCTACATCTTCCCCTGAAGCAACTGGGCTGAGTCCCAAATGATTGAGCGTCCACGTGCTTAGGAGGCAATAGACTGCACGCCTTTTTCCAACCACCATTGTGCACTGCTGGAGAGAGTGTCGGAAAGCAGCTATGTCAGAAAGACCCCTTTGCTCTCAGCCGTGCCCTTCATTGCTCTAGACGTGGAATGCACAATGCACTGGCTCCCCCTCTCAAGGGGCGTCAAGCCACAGACCTTCTTCCTTCCATCTCTTTAGGAAGCTGAGAAAGAGCTCGCTTTCAACGGTGCTCTTTCTGTGTCCTGGCAACATCTCATACAAAGGCAGCTGCTATGCCATTTCTTTTCAGCGCTTAAATCGCAGATTTGGAACTTCTGCTCCTGCCGCATTTCCACCTTGCCAAACCGGCTCAGACGAAATGTCTACATCTTCCCCTTCAGCAACGGGGACGAGGCCCAGATGACTGTGCTTCCGCATGCTTAGCAGGAGCAGACCATAGGCTTTTAACAAACCGCCATTGTGCACTGGGTCAGAGAGTGTCAGAATGCACCTATGTCAGAAAGGGCCCTTTGCTCTCAGCCGTGCCCTCCATTGCTCTAGACGTGGAAGGCACAAAGCACTGCCTCCATCCTTCAATTGGAGACAAGCCATCAATTGTCCTGCTTCCAGCTCTTTAGGAAGCTGGGAAAGCACTCGCATTCCACAGTGCCCTTACAGCGTCCTGGGAACGTGTCATACAAAGGCAGCTGAACACCGTGTCTTTTCAGCCCTTAACTCACCAATCTGCAACATCTGCTTCTGCCGCATTTCCACCTTGCCAACCCGGCTCAGACGAAACGCCTACATCTTCCCCAGAAGCAACTGTGCTCCTTCCCAAATGAGTGAGCATCCACATGCTTAGGAGGCGATAAACTGCATGCCTTTTTCCCACCACCATTTTACACTGCTTAGAGAGCGTCGGGAAGCAGCTATGTCAGAAAGGCCCCTTTGCTCTCAGCCATGCCCTCCATTGCTCTCGAGGTGGAAGGCACAAGGCACTGGTTCTGGATCCACCCCTCAATGGGAGACAAACCACATCTTGTCCTGCTTCCAGCTCTTTAGGATGTGGAGAAAAAACTCCCTTTCCACAGTGCTCTTACAGCGTCCTGAGAACATCTCATACAAAGGAGGCTGAACGCCGTTTCTTTTCAGCACTTAACTCGCCAGTCTGGGCCATCTGCATCCTACACGTTTCCACCTTGCCACCCGGCTCAGACGAAATGCCTACATCTTCACCTTGAGCAATGGGGATGAGGCCCATATGATTGTGGTTCCACATGCTGAGGAGGAGAGAGACAATAGGCTTTTAACTAACCACGAAGTGCAATGGTTGGGAGAGTGTCAGAAAGCACCAAAGGCAGAAAGACCCCTTTACTCTCAGCCGCGCCCTCCATTGCTGTAGAGGTGGAAGGCACAAAGCACTGCCTCCATCCTTCAATGGGAGACAATCCATAAACTGTCTTGAGTCCAGCTCTTTAGGAAGCTGAGAAAGAACTCGCTTTCCACAGCGCTGTTACAGCATACGAGGAGAATCTCCTACAGAGGCAGCTCAAATGCCATTTCTTCCCAGTGCTTAACTGGCCGCTTTAGGACTTCCGCTTCTGCCACAGTTCCACCTTGCCAACCCGGCTCAGACGAAATGCCTACATCTTCCCCTTCAGCAACGGGGGCGAAGCCCACATGATTGTGCTTCCACATGCTTAGCAGGAGCAGACAATAGGCGTTTTACAAACCGCCATTGTGCACTGGGTCAGAGAGTTTCAGAATGCACCTATGTCAGAAAGGGCCCTTTGCTCTCAGCCGTGCCCTCCATTGCTCTAGAGGTGGAAGGCACAAAGCACTGCCTCCATCCTTCAATTGGAGACAAGCCATCAACTGTCTTGCCTCCAGCTCTTTAGGAAGCTGACAAACAACTCGCTTTCCACAGTCCTGTTACAGCAGACCGGGGAACTTCTCATACAAAGGCAGCTCAAATGGCATTTCTTCCCAGCCCTTAACTCGCAGCTTTGGGACTCCTGCTTCTGCCGCAATTCCACCTTGCCAACCCGGCTCAGACGAAATGCCTACATCTTCCCCTGAAGCCACTTGGCTGAGTCCCAAATGATTGAGCGTCCACGTGTGTAGGAGGCAATAGACTGCACGCCTTTTTCCAACCACCATTGTGCACTGCTGGAGAGAGTGTCGGAAAGCAGCTATGTCAGAAAGACCCCTTTGCTCTCAGCCGTGCCCTTCATTGCTCTAGACGTGGAATGCACAATGCACTGGCTCCCCCTCTCAAGGGGCGTCAAGCCACAGACCTTCTTCCTTCCATCTCTTTAGGAAGCTGAGAAAGAGCTCGCTTTCAGCGGTGCTCTTTCTGTGTCCTGGCAACATCTCATACAAAGGCAGCTGCTATGCCATTTCTTTTCAGCGCTTAACTCGCAGATTTGGAACTTCTGCTCCTGCCGCATTTCCACCTTGCCAAACCGGCTCAGACGAAATGTCTACATCTTCCCCTTCAGCAACGGGGACGAGGCCCAGATGACTGTGCTTCCGCATGCTTAGCAGGAGCAGACCATAGGCTTTTAACAAACCGCCATTGTGCACTGGGTCAGAGAGTGTCAGAATGCACCTATGTCAGAAAGGGCCCTTTGCTCTCAGCCGTGCCCTCCATTGCTCTAGACGTGGAAGGCACAAAGCACCGCCTCCATCCTTCAATTGGAGACAAGCCATCAATTGTCCTGCTTCCAGCTCTTTAGGAAGCTGGGAAAGCACTCGCATTCCACAGTGCCCTTACAGCGTCCTGGGAACGTGTCATACAAAGGCAGCTGAACACCGTGTCTTTTCAGCCCTTAACTCACCAATCTGCAACATCTGCTTCTGCCGCATTTCCACCTTGCCAACCCGGCTCAGACGAAACGCCTACATCTTCCCCAGAAGCAACTGTGCTCCTTCCCAAATGAGTGAGCATCCACATGCTTAGGAGGCGATAAACTGCATGCCTTTTTCCCACCACCATTTTACACTGCTTAGAGAGCGTCGGGAAGCAGCTATGTCAGAAAGGCCCCTTTGCTCTCAGCCATGCCCTCCATTGCTCTCGAGGTGGAAGGCACAAGGCACTGGTTCTGGATCCACCCCTCAATGGGAGACAAACCACATCTTGTCCTGCTTGCAGCTCTTTAGGATGTGGAGAAAAAACTCCCTTTCCACAGTGCTCTTACAGCGTCCTGAGAACATCTCATACAAAGGAGGCTGAACGCCGTTTCTTTTCAGCACTTAACTCGCCAGTCTGGGCCATCTGCATCCTACACGTTTCCACCTTGCCACCCGGCTCAGACGAAATGCCTACATCTTCACCTTGAGCAATGGGGATGAGGCCCATATGATTGTGGTTCCACATGCTGAGGAGGAGAGAGACAATAGGCTTTTAACTAACCACGAAGTGCAATGGTTGGGAGAGTGTCAGAAAGCACCAAAGGCAGAAAGACCCCTTTACTCTCAGCCGCGCCCTCCATTGCTGTAGAGTTGGAAGGCACAAAGCACTGCCTCCATCCTTCAATGGGAGACAATCCATAAACTGTCTTGAGTCCAGCTCTTTAGGAAGCTGAGAAAGAACTCGCTTTCCACAGCGCTGTTACAGCATACGAGGAGACTCTCCTACAGTGGCAGCTCAAATGCCATTTCTTCCCAGTGCTTAACTGGCCGCTTTAGGACTTCCGCTTCTGCCACAGTTCCACCTTGCCAACCCGGCTCAGACGAAATGCCTACATCTTCCCCTTCAGCAACGGGGGCGAAGCCCACATGATTGTGCTTCCACATGCTTAGCAGGAGCAGACAATAGGCTTTTTACAAACCGCCATTGTGCACTGGGTCAGAGAGTGTCAGAATGCACCTATGTCAGAAAGGGCCCTTTGCTCTCAGCCGTGCCCTCCATTGCTCTAGAGGTGGAAGGCACAAAGCACTGCCTCCATCCTTCAATTGGAGACAAGCCATCAACTGTCTTGCCTCCAGCTCTTTAGGAAGCTGACAAACAACTCGCTTTCCACAGTCCTGTTACAGCAGACCGGGGAACTTCTCATACAAAGGCAGCTCAAATGGCATTTCTTCCCAGCCCTTAACTCGCAGCTTTGGGACTCCTGCTTCTGCCGCAATTCCACCTTGCCAACCCGGCTCAGACGAAATGCCTACATCTTCCCCTGAAGCCACTTGGCTGAGTCCCAAATGATTGAGCGTCCACGTGCTTAGGAGGCAATAGACTGCACGCCTTTTTCCAACCACCATTGTGCACTGCTGGAGAGAGTGTCGGAAAGCAGCTATGTCAGAAAGACCCCTTTGCTCTCAGCCGTGCCCTTCATTGCTCTAGACGTGGAATGCACAATGCACTGGCTCCCCCTCTCAAGGGGCGTCAAGCCACAGACCTTCTTCCTTCCATCTCTTTAGGAAGCTGAGAAAGAGCTCGCTTTCAGCGGTGCTCTTTCTGTGTCCTGGCAACATCTCATACAAAGGCAGCTGCTATGCCATTTCTTTTCAGCGCTTAACTCGCAGATTTGGAACTTCTGCTCCTGCCGCATTTCCACCTTGCCAAACCGGCTCAGACGAAATGTCTACATCTTCCCCTTCAGCAACGGGGACGAGGCCCAGATGACTGTGCTTCCGCATGCTTAGCAGGAGCAGACCATAGGCTTTTAACAAACCGCCATTGTGCACTGGGTCAGAGAGTGTCAGAATGCACCTATGTCAGAAAGGGCCCTTTGCTCTCAGCCGTGCCCTCCATTGCTCTAGACGTGGAAGGCACAAAGCACTGCCTCCATCCTTCAATTGGAGACAAGCCATCAATTGTCCTGCTTCCAGCTCTTTAGGAAGCTGGGAAAGCACTCGCATTCCACAGTGCCCTTACAGCGTCCTGGGAACGTCTCATACAAAGGCAGCTGAACACCGTGTCTTTTCAGCCCTTAACTCACCAATCTGCAACATCTGCTTCTGCTGCATTTCCACCTTGCCAACCCGGCTCAGACGAAACGCCTACATCTTCCCCAGAAGCAACTGTGCTCCTTCCCAAATGAGTGAGCATCCACATGCTTAGGAGGCGATAAACTGCATGCCTTTTTCCCACCACCATTTTACACTGCTTAGAGAGCGTCGGAAAGCAGCTATGTCAGAAAGGCCCCTTTGCTCTCAGCCATGCCCTCCATTGCTCTCGAGGTGGAAGGCACAAGGCACTGGTTCTGGATCCACCCCTCAATGGGAGACAAACCACATCTTGTCCTGCTTGCAGCTCTTTAGGATGTGGAGAAAAAACTCCCTTTCCACAGTGCTCTTACAGCGTCCTGAGAACATCTCATACAAAGGAGGCTGAACGCCGTTTCTTTTCAGCACTTAACTCGCCAGTCTGGGCCATCTGCATCCTACACGTTTCCACCTTGCCACCCGGCTCAGACGAAATGCCTACATCTTCACCTTGAGCAATGGGGATGAGGCCCATATGATTGTGGTTCCACATGCTGAGGAGGAGAGAGACAATAGGCTTTTAACTAACCACGAAGTGCAATGGTTGGGAGAGTGTCAGAAAGCACCAAAGGCAGAAAGACCCCTTTACTCTCAGCCGCGCCCTCCATTGCTGTAGAGGTGGAAGGCACAAAGCACTGCCTCCATCCTTCAATGGGAGACAATCCATAAACTGTCTTGAGTCCAGCTCTTTAGGAAGCTGAGAAAGAACTCGCTTTCCACAGCGCTGTTACAGCATACGAGGAGACTCTCCTACAGAGGCAGCTCAAATGCCATTTCTTCCCAGTGCTTAACTGGCCGCTTTAGGACTTCCGCTTCTGCCACAGTTCCACCTTGCCAACCCGGCTCAGACGAAATGCCTACATCTTCCCCTTCAGCAACGGGGGCGAAGCCCACATGATTGTGCTTCCACATGCTTAGCAGGAGCAGACAATAGGCTTTTTACAAACCGCCATTGTGCACTGGGTCAGAGAGTGTCAGAATGCACCTATGTCAGAAAGGGCCCTTTGCTCTCAGCCGTGCCCTCCATTGCTCTAGAGGTGGAAGGCACAAAGCACTGCCTCCATCCTTCAATTGGAGACAAGCCATCAACTGTCTTGCCTCCAGCTCTTTAGGAAGCTGACAAACAACTCGCTTTCCACAGTCCTGTTACAGCAGACCGGGGAACTTCTCATACAAAGGCAGCTCAAATGGCATTTCTTCCCAGCCCTTAACTCGCAGCTTTGGGACTCCTGCTTCTGCCGCAATTCCACCTTGCCAACCCGGCTCAGACGAAATGCCTACATCTTCCCCTGAAGCCACTGGGCTGAGTCCCAAATGATTGAGCGTCCACGTGCTTAGGAGGCAATAGACTGCACGCCTTTTTCCAACCACCATTGTGCACTGCTGGAGAGAGTGTCGGAAAGCAGCTATGTCAGAAAGACCCCTTTGCTCTCAGCCGTGCCCTTCATTGCTCTAGACGTGGAATGCACAATGCACTGGCTCCCCCTCTCAAGGGGCGTCAAGCCACAGACCTTCTTCCTTCCATCTCTTTAGGAAGCTGAGAAAGAGCTCGCTTTCAACGGTGCTCTTTCTGTGTCCTGGCAACATCTCATACAAAGGCAGCTGCTATGCCATTTCTTTTCAGCGCTTAACTCGCAGATTTGGAACTTCTGCTCCTGCCGCATTTCCACCTTGCCAAACCGGCTCAGACGAAATGTCTACATCTTCCCCTTCAGCAACGGGGACGAGGCCCAGATGACTGTGCTTCCGCATGCTTAGCAGGAGCAGACCATAGGCTTTTAACAAACCGCCATTGTGCACTGGGTCAGAGAGTGTCAGAATGCACCTATGTCAGAAAGGGCCCTTTGCTCTCAGCCGTGCCCTCCATTGCTCTAGACGTGGAAGGCACAAAGCACTGCCTCCATCCTTCAATTGGAGACAAGCCATCAATTGTCCTGCTTCCAGCTCTTTAGGAAGCTGGGAAAGCACTCGCATTCCACAGTGCTCTTACAGCGTCCTGGGAACGTCTCATACAAAGGCAGCTGAACACCGTGTCTTTTCAGCCCTTAACTCACCAATCTGCAACATCTGCTTCTGCCGCATTTCCACCTTGCCAACCCGGCTCAGACGAAACGCCTACATCTTCCCCAGAAGCAACTGTGCTCATTCCCAAATGAGTGAGCATCCACATGCTTAGGAGGCGATAAACTGCATGCCTTTTTCCCACCACCATTTTACACTGCTTAGAGAGCGTCGGGAAGCAGCTATGTCAGAAAGGCCCCTTTGCTCTCAGCCATGCCCTCCATTGCTCTCGAGGTGGAAGCCACAAGGCACTGGTTCTGGATCCACCCCTCAATGGGAGACAAACCACATCTTGTCCTGCTTGCAGCTCTTTAGGATGTGGAGAAAAAACTCCCTTTCCACAGTGCTCTTACAGCGTCCTGAGAACATCTCATACAAAGGAGGCTGAACGCCGTTTCTTTTCAGCACTTAACTCGCCAGTCTGGGCCATCTGCATCCTACACGTTTCCACCTTGCCACCCGGCTCAGACGAAATGCCTACATCTTCACCTTGAGCAATGGGGATGAGGCCCATATGATTGTGGTTCCACATGCTGAGGAGGAGAGAGACAATAGGCTTTTAACTAACCACGAAGTGCAATGGTTGGGAGAGTGTCAGAAAGCAGCAATGGCAGAAAGACCCCTTTACTCTCAGCCGCGCCCTCCATTGCTGTAGAGGTGGAAGGCACAAAGCACTGCCTCCATCCTTCAATGGGAGACAAGCCATAAACTGTCTTGCCTCCAGCTCTTTAGGAAGCTGAGAAAGAACTCGCTTTCCACAGTGCTGTTACAGCATCCGAGGAAACTCTCATACAGAGGCAGCTCAAATGCCATTTCTTCCCAGTGCTTAACTGGCCGCTTTAGGACTTCCGCTTCTGCCACAGTTCCACCTTGCCAACCCGGCTCAGACGAAATGTCTACATCTTCCCCTTCAGCAACGGGGGCGAAGCCCACATGATTGTGCTTCCACATGCTTAGCAGGAGCAGACAATAGGCGTTTTACAAACCGCCATTGTGCACTGGGTCAGAGAGTGTCAGAATGCACCTATGTCAGAAAGGGCCCTTTGCTCTCAGCCGTGCCCTCCATTGCTCTAGAGGTGGAAGGCACAAAGCACTGCCTCCATGCTTCAATTGGAGACAAGCCATCAACTGTCTTGCCTCCAGCTCTTTAGGAAGCTGACAAACAACTCGCTTTCCACAGTCCTGTTACAGCAGACCGGGGAACTTCTCATACAAAGGCAGCTCAAATGGCATTTCTTCCCAGCCCTTAACTCGCAGCTTTGGGACTCCTGCTTCTGCCGCAATTCCACCTTGCCAACCCGGCTCAGACGAAATGCCTACATCTTCCCCTGAAGCCACTTGGCTGAGTCCCAAATGATTGAGCGTCCACGTGCTTAGGAGGCAATAGACTGCACGCCTTTTTGCAACCACCATTGTGCACTGCTGGAGAGAGTGTCGGAAAGCAGCTATGTCAGAAAGACCCCTTTGCTCTCAGCCGTGCCCTTCATTGCTCTAGACGTGGAATGCACAATGCACTGGCTCCCCCTCTCAAGGGGCGTCAAGCCACAGACCTTCTTCCTTCCATCTCTTTAGGAAGCTGAGAAAGAGCTCGCTTTCAGCGGTGCTCTTTCTGTCTCCTGGCAACATCTCATACAAAGGCAGCTGCTATGCCATTTCTTTTCAGCGCTTAACTCGCAGATTTGGAACTTCTGCTCCTGCCGCATTTCCACCTTGCCAAACCGGCTCAGACGAAATGTCTACATCTTCCCCTTCAGCAACGGGGACGAGGCCCAGATGACTGTGCTTCCGCATGCTTAGCAGGAGCAGACCATAGGCTTTTAACAAACCGCCATTGTGCACTGGGTCAGAGAGTGTCAGAATGCACCTATGTCAGAAAGGGCCCTTTGCTCTCAGCCGTGCCCTCCATTGCTCTAGACGTGGAAGGCACAAAGCACTGCCTCCATCCTTCAATTGGAGACAAGCCATCAATTGTCCTGCTTCCAGCTCTTTAGGAAGCTGGGAAAGCACTCGCATTCCACAGTGCCCTTACAGCGTCCTGGGAACGTCTCATACAAAGGCAGCTGAACACCGTGTCTTTTCAGCCCTTAACTCACCAATCTGCAACATCTGCTTCTGCCGCATTTCCACCTTGCCAACCCGGCTCAGACGAAACGCCTACATCTTCCCCAGAAGCAACTGTGCTCCTTCCCAAATGAGTGAGCATCCACATGCTTAGGAGGCGATAAACTGCATGCCTTTTTCCCACCACCATTTTACACTGCTTAGAGAGCGTCGGAAAGCAGCTATGTCAGAAAGGCCCCTTTGCTCTCAGCCATGCCCTCCATTGCTCTCGAGGTGGAAGGCACAAGGCACTGGTTCTGGATCCACCCCTCAATGGGAGACAAACCACATCTTGTCCTGCTTGCAGCTCTTTAGGATGTGGAGAAAAAACTCCCTTTCCACAGTGCTCTTACAGCGTCCTGAGAACATCTCATACAAAGGAGGCTGAACGCCGTTTCTTTTCAGCACTTAACTCGCCAGTCTGGGCCATCTGCATCCTACACGTTTCCACCTTGCCACCCGGCTCAGACGAAATGCCTACATCTTCCCCTTGAGCAATGGGGATGAGGCCCATATGATTGTGGTTCCACATGCTGAGGAGGAGAGAGACAATAGGCTTTTAACTAACCACGAAGTGCAATGGTTGGGAGAGTGTCAGAAAGCACCAAAGGCAGAAAGACCCCTTTACTCTCAGCCGCGCCCTCCATTGCTGTAGAGGTGGAAGGCACAAAGCACTGCCTCCATCCTTCAATGGGAGACAATCCATAAACTGTCTTGAGTCCAGCTCTTTAGGAAGCTGAGAAAGAACTCGCTTTCCACAGCGCTGTTACAGCATACGAGGAGACTCTCCTACAGAGGCAGCTCAAATGCCATTTCTTCCCAGTGCTTAACTGGCCGCTTTAGGACTTCCGCTTCTGCCACAGTTCCACCTTGCCAACCCGGCTCAGACGAAATGCCTACATCTTCCCCTTCAGCAACGGGGGCGAAGCCCACATGATTGTGCTTCCACATGCTTAGCAGGAGCAGACAATAGGCGTTTTACAAACCGCCATTGTGCACTGGGTCAGAGAGTGTCAGAATGCACCTATGTCAGAAAGGGCCCTTTGCTCTCAGCCGTGCCCTCCATTGCTCTAGAGGTGGAAGGCACAAAGCACTGCCTCCATGCTTCAATTGGAGACAAGCCATCAACTGTCTTGCCTCCAGCTCTTTAGGAAGCTGACAAACAACTCGCTTTCCACAGTCCTGTTACAGCAGACCGGGGAACTTCTCATACAAAGGCAGCTCAAATGGCATTTCTTCCCAGCCCTTAACTCGCAGCTTTGGGACTCCTGCTTCTGCCGCAATTCCACCTTGCCAACCCGGCTCAGACGAAATGCCTACATCTTCCCCTGAAGCCACTTGGCTGAGTCCCAAATGATTGAGCGTCCACGTGCTTAGGAGGCAATAGACTGCACGCCTTTTTGCAACCACCATTGTGCACTGCTGGAGAGAGTGTCGGAAAGCAGCTATGTCAGAAAGACCCCTTTGCTCTCAGCCGTGCCCTTCATTGCTCTAGACGTGGAATGCACAATGCACTGGCTCCCCCTCTCAAGGGGCGTCAAGCCACAGACCTTCTTCCTTCCATCTCTTTAGGAAGCTGAGAAAGAGCTCGCTTTCAGCGGTGCTCTTTCTGTCTCCTGGCAACATCTCATACAAAGGCAGCTGCTATGCCATTTCTTTTCAGCGCTTAACTCGCAGATTTGGAACTTCTGCTCCTGCCGCATTTCCACCTTGCCAAACCGGCTCAGACGAAATGTCTACATCTTCCCCTTCAGCAACGGGGACGAGGCCCAGATGACTGTGCTTCCGCATGCTTAGCAGGAGCAGACCATAGGCTTTTAACAAACCGCCATTGTGCACTGGGTCAGAGAGTGTCAGAATGCACCTATGTCAGAAAGGGCCCTTTGCTCTCAGCCGTGCCCTCCATTGCTCTAGACGTGGAAGGCACAAAGCACTGCCTCCATCCTTCAATTGGAGACAAGCCATCAATTGTCCTGCTTCCAGCTCTTTAGGAAGCTGGGAAAGCACTCGCATTCCACAGTGCCCTTACAGCGTCCTGGGAACGTCTCATACAAAGGCAGCTGAACACCGTGTCTTTTCAGCCCTTAACTCACCAATCTGCAACATCTGCTTCTGCCGCATTTCCACCTTGCCAACCCGGCTCAGACGAAACGCCTACATCTTCCCCAGAAGCAACTGTGCTCATTCCCAAATGAGTGAGCATCCACATGCTTAGGAGGCGATAAACTGCATGCCTTTTTCCCACCACCATTTTACACTGCTTAGAGAGCGTCGGGAAGCAGCTATGTCAGAAAGGCCCCTTTGCTCTCAGCCATGCCCTCCATTGCTCTCGAGGTGGAAGCCACAAGGCACTGGTTCTGGATCCACCCCTCAATGGGAGACAAACCACATCTTGTCCTGCTTGCAGCTCTTTAGGATGTGGAGAAAAAACTCCCTTTCCACAGTGCTCTTACAGCGTCCTGAGAACATCTCATACAAAGGAGGCTGAACGCCGTTTCTTTTCAGCACTTAACTCGCCAGTCTGGGCCATCTGCATCCTACACGTTTCCACCTTGCCACCCGGCTCAGACGAAATGCCTACATCTTCACCTTGAGCAATGGGGATGAGGCCCATATGATTGTGGTTCCACATGCTGAGGAGGAGAGAGACAATAGGCTTTTAACTAACCACGAAGTGCAATGGTTGGGAGAGTGTCAGAAAGCAGCAATGGCAGAAAGACCCCTTTACTCTCAGCCGCGCCCTCCATTGCTGTAGAGGTGGAAGGCACAAAGCACTGCCTCCATCCTTCAATGGGAGACAAGCCATAAACTGTCTTGCCTCCAGCTCTTTAGGAAGCTGAGAAAGAACTCGCTTTCCACAGTGCTGTTACAGCATCCGAGGAAACTCTCATACAGAGGCAGCTCAAATGCCATTTCTTCCCAGTGCTTAACTGGCCGCTTTAGGACTTCCGCTTCTGCCACAGTTCCACCTTGCCAACCCGGCTCAGACGAAATGTCTACATCTTCCCCTTCAGCAACGGGGGCGAAGCCCACATGATTGTGCTTCCACATGCTTAGCAGGAGCAGACAATAGGCGTTTTACAAACCGCCATTGTGCACTGGGTCAGAGAGTGTCAGAATGCACCTATGTCAGAAAGGGCCCTTTGCTCTCAGCCGTGCCCTCCATTGCTCTAGAGGTGGAAGGCACAAAGCACTGCCTCCATGCTTCAATTGGAGACAAGCCATCAACTGTCTTGCCTCCAGCTCTTTAGGAAGCTGACAAACAACTCGCTTTCCACAGTCCTGTTACAGCAGACCGGGGAACTTCTCATACAAAGGCAGCTCAAATGGCATTTCTTCCCAGCCCTTAACTCGCAGCTTTGGGACTCCTGCTTCTGCCGCAATTCCACCTTGCCAACCCGGCTCAGACGAAATGCCTACATCTTCCCCTGAAGCCACTGGGCTGAGTCCCAAATGATTGAGCGTCCACGTGCTTAGGAGGCAATAGACTGCACGCCTTTTTCCAACCACCATTGTGCACTGCTGGAGAGAGTGTCGGAAAGCAGCTATGTCAGAAAGACCCCTTTGCTCTCAGCCGTGCCCTTCATTGCTCTAGACGTGGAATGCACAATGCACTGGCTCCCCCTCTCAAGGGGCGTCAAGCCACAGACCTTCTTCCTTCCATCTCTTTAGGAAGCTGAGAAAGAGCTCGCTTTCAGCGGTGCTCTTTCTGTCTCCTGGCAACATCTCATACAAAGGCAGCTGCTATGCCATTTCTTTTCAGCGCTTAACTCGCAGATTTGGAACTTCTGCTCCTGCCGCATTTCCACCTTGCCAAACCGGCTCAGACGAAATGTCTACATCTTCCCCTTCAGCAACGGGGACGAGGCCCAGATGACTGTGCTTCCGCATGCTTAGCAGGAGCAGACCATAGGCTTTTAACAAACCGCCATTGTGCACTGGGTCAGAGAGTGTCAGAATGCACCTATGTCAGAAAGGGCCCTTTGCTCTCAGCCGTGCCCTCCATTGCTCTAGACGTGGAAGGCACAAAGCACTGCCTCCATCCTTCAATTGGAGACAAGCCATCAATTGTCCTGCTTCCAGCTCTTTAGGAAGCTGGGAAAGCACTCGCATTCCACAGTGCCCTTACAGCGTCCTGGGAACGTCTCATACAAAGGCAGCTGAACACCGTGTCTTTTCAGCCCTTAACTCACCAATCTGCAACATCTGCTTCTGCCGCATTTCCACCTTGCCAACCCGGCTCAGACGAAACGCCTACATCTTCCCCAGAAGCAACTGTGCTCATTCCCAAATGAGTGAGCATCCACATGCTTAGGAGGCGATAAACTGCATGCCTTTTTCCCACCACCATTTTACACTGCTTAGAGAGCGTCGGGAAGCAGCTATGTCAGAAAGGCCCCTTTGCTCTCAGCCATGCCCTCCATTGCTCTCGAGGTGGAAGCCACAAGGCACTGGTTCTGGATCCACCCCTCAATGGGAGACAAACCACATCTTGTCCTGCTTGCAGCTCTTTAGGATGTGGAGAAAAAACTCCCTTTCCACAGTGCTCTTACAGCGTCCTGAGAACATCTCATACAAAGGAGGCTGAACGCCGTTTCTTTTCAGCACTTAACTCGCCAGTCTGGGCCATCTGCATCCTACACGTTTCCACCTTGCCACCCGGCTCAGACGAAATGCCTACATCTTCACCTTGAGCAATGGGGATGAGGCCCATATGATTGTGGTTCCACATGCTGAGGAGGAGAGAGACAATAGGCTTTTAACTAACCACGAAGTGCAATGGTTGGGAGAGTGTCAGAAAGCAGCAATGGCAGAAAGACCCCTTTACTCTCAGCCGCGCCCTCCATTGCTGTAGAGGTGGAAGGCACAAAGCACTGCCTCCATCCTTCAATGGGAGACAAGCCATAAACTGTCTTGCCTCCAGCTCTTTAGGAAGCTGAGAAAGAACTCGCTTTCCACAGTGCTGTTACAGCATCCGAGGAAACTCTCATACAGAGGCAGCTCAAATGCCATTTCTTCCCAGTGCTTAACTGGCCGCTTTAGGACTTCCGCTTCTGCCACAGTTCCACCTTGCCAACCCGGCTCAGACGAAATGTCTACATCTTCCCCTTCAGCAACGGGGGCGAAGCCCACATGATTGTGCTTCCACATGCTTAGCAGGAGCAGACAATAGGCGTTTTACAAACCGCCATTGTGCACTGGGTCAGAGAGTGTCAGAATGCACCTATGTCAGAAAGGGCCCTTTGCTCTCAGCCGTGCCCTCCATTGCTCTAGAGGTGGAAGGCACAAAGCACTGCCTCCATGCTTCAATTGGAGACAAGCCATCAACTGTCTTGCCTCCAGCTCTTTAGGAAGCTGACAAACAACTCGCTTTCCACAGTCCTGTTACAGCAGACCGGGGAACTTCTCATACAAAGGCAGCTCAAATGGCATTTCTTCCCAGCCCTTAACTCGCAGCTTTGGGACTCCTGCTTCTGCCGCAATTCCACCTTGCCAACCCGGCTCAGACGAAATGCCTACATCTTCCCCTGAAGCCACTGGGCTGAGTCCCAAATGATTGAGCGTCCACGTGCTTAGGAGGCAATAGACTGCACGCCTTTTTCCAACCACCATTGTGCACTGCTGGAGAGAGTGTCGGAAAGCAGCTATGTCAGAAAGACCCCTTTGCTCTCAGCCGTGCCCTTCATTGCTCTAGACGTGGAATGCACAATGCACTGGCTCCCCCTCTCAAGGGGCGTCAAGCCACAGACCTTCTTCCTTCCATCTCTTTAGGAAGCTGAGAAAGAGCTCGCTTTCAGCGGTGCTCTTTCTGTGTCCTGGCAACATCTCATACAAAGGCAGCTGCTATGCCATTTCTTTTCAGCGCTTAACTCGCAGATTTGGAACTTCTGCTCCTGCCGCATTTCCACCTTGCCAAACCGGCTCAGACGAAATGTCTACATCTTCCCCTTCAGCAACGGGGACGAGGCCCAGATGACTGTGCTTCCGCATGCTTAGCAGGAGCAGACCATAGGCTTTTAACAAACCGCCATTGTGCACTGGGTCAGAGAGTGTCAGAATGCACCTATGTCAGAAAGGGCCCTTTGCTCTCAGCCGTGCCCTCCATTGCTCTAGACGTGGAAGGCACAAAGCACTGCCTCCATCCTTCAATTGGAGACAAGCCATCAATTGTCCTGCTTCCAGCTCTTTAGGAAGCTGCGAAAGCACTCGCATTCCACAGTGCCCTTACAGCGTCCTGGGAACGTGTCATACAAAGGCAGCTGAACACCGTGTCTTTTCAGCCCTTAACTCACCAATCTGCAACATCTGCTTCTGCCGCATTTCCACCTTGCCAACCCGGCTCAGACGAAACGCCTACATCTTCCCCAGAAGCAACTGTGCTCCTTCCCAAATGAGTGAGCATCCACATGCTTAGGAGGCGATAAACTGCATGCCTTTTTCCCACCACCATTTTACCCTGCTTAGAGAGCGTCGGAAAGCAGCTATGTCAGAAAGGCCCCTTTGCTCTCAGCCATGCCCTCCATTGCTCTCGAGGTGGAAGGCACAAGGCACTGGTTCTGGATCCACCCCTCAATGGGAGACAAACCACATCTTGTCCTGCTTGCAGCTCTTTAGGATGTGGAGAAAAAACTCCCTTTCCACAGTGCTCTTACAGCGTCCTGAGAACATCTCATACAAAGGAGGCTGAACGCCGTTTCTTTTCAGCACTTAACTCGCCAGTCTGGGCCATCTGCATCCTACACGTTTCCACCTTGCCACCCGGCTCAGACGAAATGCCTACATCTTCACCTTGAGCAATGGGGATGAGGCCCATATGATTGTGGTTCCACATGCTGAGGAGGAGAGAGACAATAGGCTTTTAACTAACCACGAAGTGCAATGGTTGGGAGAGTGTCAGAAAGCACCAAAGGCAGAAAGACCCCTTTACTCTCAGCCGCGCCCTCCATTGCTGTAGAGGTGGAAGGCACAAAGCACTGCCTCCATCCTTCAATGGGAGACAATCCATAAACTGTCTTGAGTCCAGCTCTTTAGGAAGCTGAGAAAGAACTCGCTTTCCACAGCGCTGTTACAGCATACGAGGAGACTCTCCTACAGAGGCAGCTCAAATGCCATTTCTTCCCAGTGCTTAACTGGCCGCTTTAGGACTTCCGCTTCTGCCACAGTTCCACCTTGCCAACCCGCTCAGAAGAAATGCCTACATCTTCCCCTTCAGCAACGGGGGCGAAGCCCACATGATTGTGCTTCCACATGCTTAGCAGGAGCAGACAATAGGCTTTTTACAAACCGCCATTGTGCACTGGGTCAGAGAGTGTCAGAATGCACCTATGTCAGAAAGGGCCCTTTGCTCTCAGCCGTGCCCTCCATTGCTCTAGAGGTGGAAGGCACAAAGCACTGCCTCCATCCTTCAATTGGAGACAAGCCATCAACTGTCTTGCCTCCAGCTCTTTAGGAAGCTGACAAACAACTCGCTTTCCACAGTCCTGTTACAGCAGACCGGGGAACTTCTCATACAAAGGCAGCTCAAATGGCATTTCTTCCCAGCCCTTAACTCGCAGCTTTGGGACTCCTGCTTCTGCCGCAATTCCACCTTGCCAACCCGGCTCAGACGAAATGCCTACATCTTCCCCTGAAGCAACTGGGCTGAGTCCCAAATGATTGAGCGTCCACGTGCTTAGGAGGCAATAGACTGCACGCCTTTTTCCAACCACCATTGTGCACTGCTGGAGAGAGTGTCGGAAAGCAGCTATGTCAGAAAGACCCCTTTGCTCTCAGCCGTGCCCTTCATTGCTCTAGACGTGGAATGCACAATGCACTGGCTCCCCCTCTCAAGGGGCGTCAAGCCACAGACCTTCTTCCTTCCATCTCTTTAGGAAGCTGAGAAAGAGCTCGCTTTCAACGGTGCTCTTTCTGTGTCCTGGCAACATCTCATACAAAGGCAGCTGCTATGCCATTTCTTTTCAGCGCTTAAATCGCAGATTTGGAACTTCTGCTCCTGCCGCATTTCCACCTTGCCAAACCGGCTCAGACGAAATGTCTACATCTTCCCCTTCAGCAACGGGGACGAGGCCCAGATGACTGTGCTTCCGCATGCTTAGCAGGAGCAGACCATAGGCTTTTAACAAACCGCCATTGTGCACTGGGTCAGAGAGTGTCAGAATGCACCTATGTCAGAAAGGGCCCTTTGCTCTCAGCCGTGCCCTCCATTGCTCTAGACGTGGAAGGCACAAAGCACTGCCTCCATCCTTCAATTGGAGACAAGCCATCAATTGTCCTGCTTCCAGCTCTTTAGGAAGCTGGGAAAGCACTCGCATTCCACAGTGCCCTTACAGCGTCCTGGGAACGTGTCATACAAAGGCAGCTGAACACCGTGTCTTTTCAGCCCTTAACTCACCAATCTGCAACATCTGCTTCTGCCGCATTTCCACCTTGCCAACCCGGCTCAGACGAAACGCCTACATCTTCCCCAGAAGCAACTGTGCTCCTTCCCAAATGAGTGAGCATCCACATGCTTAGGAGGCGATAAACTGCATGCCTTTTTCCCACCACCATTTTACACTGCTTAGAGAGCGTCGGAAAGCAGCTATGTCAGAAAGGCCCCTTTGCTCTCAGCCATGCCCTCCATTGCTCTCGAGGTGGAAGGCACAAGGCACTGGTTCTGGATCCACCCCTCAATGGGAGACAAACCACATCTTGTCCTGCTTGCAGCTCTTTAGGATGTGGAGAAAAAACTCCCTTTCCACAGTGCTCTTACAGCGTCCTGAGAACATCTCATACAAAGGAGGCTGAACGCCGTTTCTTTTCAGCACTTAACTCGCCAGTCTGGGCCATCTGCATCCTACACGTTTCCACCTTGCCACCCGGCTCAGACGAAATGCCTACATCTTCACCTTGAGCAATGGGGATGAGGCCCATATGATTGTGGTTCCACATGCTGAGGAGGAGAGAGACAATAGGCTTTTAACTAACCACGAAGTGCAATGGATGGGAGAGTGTCAGAAAGCAGCAATGGCAGAAAGACCCCTTTACTCTCAGCCGCACCCTCCATTGCTGTAGAGGTGGAAGGCACAAAGCACTGCCTCCATCCTTCAATGGGAGACAAGCCATAAACTGTCTTGCCTCCAGCTCTTTAGGAAGCTGAGAAAGAACTCGCTTTCCACAGTGCTGTTACAGCATACGAGGAAACTCTCCTACAGAGGCAGCTCAAATGCCATTTCTTCCCAGTGCTTAACTGGCCGCTTTAGGACTTCCGCTTCTGCCACAGTTCCACCTTGCCAACCCGGCTCAGACGAAATGTCTACATCTTCCCCTTCAGCAACGGGGGCGAAGCCCACATGATTGTGCTTCCACATGCTTAGCAGGAGCAGACAATAGGCGTTTTACAAACCGCCATTGTGCACTGGGTCAGAGAGTGTCAGAATGCACCTATGTCAGAAAGGGCCCTTTGCTCTCAGCCGTGCCCTCCATTGCTCTAGAGGTGGAAGGCACAAAGCACTGCCTCCATGCTTCAATTGGAGACAAGCCATCAACTGTCTTGCCTCCAGCTCTTTAGGAAGCTGACAAACAACTCGCTTTCCACAGTCCTGTTACAGCAGACCGGGGAACTTCTCATACAAAGGCAGCTCAAATGGCATTTCTTCCCAGCCCTTAACTCGCAGCTTTGGGACTCCTGCTTCTGCCGCAATTCCACCTTGCCAACCCGGCTCAGACGAAATGCCTACATCTTCCCCTGAAGCCACTGGGCTGAGTCCCAAATGATTGAGCGTCCACGTGCTTAGGAGGCAATAGACTGCACGCCTTTTTCCAACCACCATTGTGCACTGCTGGAGAGAGTGTCGGAAAGCAGCTATGTCAGAAAGACCCCTTTGCTCTCAGCCGTGCCCTTCATTGCTCTAGACGTGGAATGCACAATGCACTGGCTCCCCCTCTCAAGGGGCGTCAAGCCACAGACCTTCTTCCTTCCATCTCTTTAGGAAGCTGAGAAAGAGCTCGCTTTCAGCGGTGCTCTTTCTGTGTCCTGGCAACATCTCATACAAAGGCAGCTGCTATGCCATTTCTTTTCAGCGCTTAACTCGCAGATTTGGAACTTCTGCTCCTGCCGCATTTCCACCTTGCCAAACCGGCTCAGACGAAATGTCTACATCTTCCCCTTCAGCAACGGGGACGAGGCCCAGATGACTGTGCTTCCGCATGCTTAGCAGGAGCAGACCATAGGCTTTTAACAAACCGCCATGGTGCACTGGGTCAGAGAGTGTCAGAATGCACCTATGTCAGAAAGGGCCCTTTGCTCTCAGCCGTGCCCTCCATTGCTCTAGACGTGGAAGGCACAAAGCACTGCCTCCATCCTTCAATTGGAGACAAGCCATCAATTGTCCTGCTTCCAGCTCTTTAGGAAGCTGCGAAAGCACTCGCATTCCACAGTGCCCTTACAGCGTCCTGGGAACGTCTCATACAAAGGCAGCTGAACACCGTGTCTTTTCAGCCCTTAACTCACCAATCTGCAACATCTGCTTCTGCCGCATTTCCACCTTGCCAACCCGGCTCAGACGAAACGCCTACATCTTCCCCAGAAGCAACTGTGCTCCTTCCCAAATGAGTGAGCATCCACATGCTTAGGAGGCGATAAACTGCATGCCTTTTTCCCACCACCATTTTACACTGCTTAGAGAGCGTCGGAAAGCAGCTATGTCAGAAAGGCCCCTTTGCTCTCAGCCATGCCCTCCATTGCTCTCGAGGTGGAAGGCACAAGGCACTGGTTCTGGATCCACCCCTCAATGGGAGACAAACCACATCTTGTCCTGCTTGCAGCTCTTTAGGATGTGGAGAAAAAACTCCCTTTCCACAGTGCTCTTACAGCGTCCTGAGAACATCTCATACAAAGGAGGCTGAACGCCGTTTCTTTTCAGCACTTAACTCGCCAGTCTGGGCCATCTGCATCCTACACGTTTCCACCTTGCCACCCGGCTCAGACGAAATGCCTACATCTTCACCTTGAGCAATGGGGATGAGGCCCATATGATTGTGGTTCCACATGCTGAGGAGGAGAGAGACAATAGGCTTTTAACTAACCACGAAGTGCAATGGTTGGGAGAGTGTCAGAAAGCACCAAAGGCAGAAAGACCCCTTTACTCTCAGCCGCGCCCTCCATTGCTGTAGAGGTGGAAGGCACAAAGCACTGCCTCCATCCTTCAATGGGAGACAATCCATAAACTGTCTTGAGTCCAGCTCTTTAGGAAGCTGAGAAAGAACTCGCTTTCCACAGCGCTGTTACAGCATACGAGGAGACTCTCCTACAGAGGCAGCTCAAATGCCATTTCTTCCCAGTGCTTAACTGGCCGCTTTAGGACTTCCGCTTCTGCCACAGTTCCACCTTGCCAACCCGCTCAGACGAAATGCCTACATCTTCCCCTTCAGCAACGGGGGCGAAGCCCACATGATTGTGCTTCCACATGCTTAGCAGGAGCAGACAATAGGCTTTTTACAAACCGCCATTGTGCACTGGGTCAGAGAGTGTCAGAATGCACCTATGTCAGAAAGGGCCCTTTGCTCTCAGCCGTGCCCTCCATTGCTCTAGAGGTGGAAGGCACAAAGCACTGCCTCCATCCTTCAATTGGAGACAAGCCATCAACTGTCTTGCCTCCAGCTCTTTAGGAAGCTGACAAACAACTCGCTTTCCACAGTCCTGTTACAGCAGACCGGGGAACTTCTCATACAAAGGCAGCTCAAATGGCATTTCTTCCCAGCCCTTAACTCGCAGCTTTGGGACTCCTGCTTCTGCCGCAATTCCACCTTGCCAACCCGGCTCAGACGAAATGCCTACATCTTCCCCTGAAGCAACTGGGCTGAGTCCCAAATGATTGAGCGTCCACGTGCTTAGGAGGCAATAGACTGCACGCCTTTTTCCAACCACCATTGTGCACTGCTGGAGAGAGTGTCGGAAAGCAGCTATGTCAGAAAGACCCCTTTGCTCTCAGCCGTGCCCTTCATTGCTCTAGACGTGGAATGCACAATGCACTGGCTCCCCCTCTCAAGGGGCGTCAAGCCACAGACCTTCTTCCTTCCATCTCTTTAGGAAGCTGAGAAAGAGCTCGCTTTCAACGGTGCTCTTTCTGTGTCCTGGCAACATCTCATACAAAGGCAGCTGCTATGCCATTTCTTTTCAGCGCTTAAATCGCAGATTTGGAACTTCTGCTCCTGCCGCATTTCCACCTTGCCAAACCGGCTCAGACGAAATGTCTACATCTTCCCCTTCAGCAACGGGGACGAGGCCCAGATGACTGTGCTTCCGCATGCTTAGCAGGAGCAGACCATAGGCTTTTAACAAACCGCCATTGTGCACTGGGTCAGAGAGTGTCAGAATGCACCTATGTCAGAAAGGGCCCTTTGCTCTCAGCCGTGCCCTCCATTGCTCTAGACGTGGAAGGCACAAAGCACTGCCTCCATCCTTCAATTGGAGACAAGCCATCAATTATCCTGCTTCCAGCTCTTTAGGAAGCTGGGAAAGCACTCGCATTCCACAGTGCCCTTACAGCGTCCTGGGAACGTGTCATACAAAGGCAGCTGAACACCGTGTCTTTTCAGCCCTTAACTCACCAATCTGCAACATCTGCTTCTGCCGCATTTCCACCTTGCCAACCCGGCTCAGACGAAACGCCTACATCTTCCCCAGAAGCAACTGTGCTCCTTCCCAAATGAGTGAGCATCCACATGCTTAGGAGGCGATAAACTGCATGCCTTTTTCCCACCACCATTTTACCCTGCTTAGAGAGCGTCGGAAAGCAGCTATGTCAGAAAGGCCCCTTTGCTCTCAGCCATGCCCTCCATTGCTCTCGAGGTGGAAGGCACAAGGCACTGGTTCTGGATCCACCCCTCAATGGGAGACAAACCACATCTTGTCCTGCTTGCAGCTCTTTAGGATGTGGAGAAAAAACTCCCTTTCCACAGTGCTCTTACAGCGTCCTGAGAACATCTCATACAAAGGAGGCTGAACGCCGTTTCTTTTCAGCACTTAACTCGCCAGTCTGGGCCATCTGCATCCTACACGTTTCCACCTTGCCACCCGGCTCAGACGAAATGCCTACATCTTCACCTTGAGCAATGGGGATGAGGCCCATATGATTGTGGTTCCACATGCTGAGGAGGAGAGAGACAATAGGCTTTTAACTAACCACGAAGTGCAATGGATGGGAGAGTGTCAGAAAGCAGCAATGGCAGAAAGACCCCTTTACTCTCAGCCGCACCCTCCATTGCTGTAGAGGTGGAAGGCACAAAGCACTGCCTCCATCCTTCAATGGGAGACAAGCCATAAACTGTCTTGCCTCCAGCTCTTTAGGAAGCTGAGAAAGAACTCGCTTTCCACAGTGCTGTTACAGCATACGAGGAAACTCTCCTACAGAGGCAGCTCAAATGCCATTTCTTCCCAGTGCTTAACTGGCCGCTTTAGGACTTCCGCTTCTGCCACAGTTCCACCTTGCCAACCCGGCTCAGACGAAATGTCTACATCTTCCCCTTCAGCAACGGGGGCGAAGCCCACATGATTGTGCTTCCACATGCTTAGCAGGAGCAGACAATAGGCGTTTTACAAACCGCCATTGTGCACTGGGTCAGAGAGTGTCAGAATGCACCTATGTCAGAAAGGGCCCTTTGCTCTCAGCCGTGCCCTCCATTGCTCTAGAGGTGGAAGGCACAAAGCACTGCCTCCATGCTTCAATTGGAGACAAGCCATCAACTGTCTTGCCTCCAGCTCTTTAGGAAGCTGACAAACAACTCGCTTTCCACAGTCCTGTTACAGCAGACTGGGGAACTTCTCATACAAAGGCAGCTCAAATGGCATTTCTTCCCAGCCCTTAACTCGCAGCTTTGGGACTCCTGCTTCTGCCGCAATTCCACCTTGCCAACCCGGCTCAGACGAAATGCCTACATCTTCCCCTGAAGCCACTTGGCTGAGTCCCAAATGATTGAGCGTCCACGTGCTTAGGAGGCAATAGACTGCACGCCTTTTTCCAACCACCATTGTGCACTGCTGGAGAGAGTGTCGGAAAGCAGCTATGTCAGAAAGACCCCTTTGCTCTCAGCCGTGCCCTTCATTGCTCTAGACGTGGAATGCACAATGCACTGGCTCCCCCTCTCAAGGGGCGTCAAGCCACAGACCTTCTTCCTTCCATCTCTTTAGGAAGCTGAGAAAGAGCTCGCTTTCAGCGGTGCTCTTTCTGTGTCCTGGCAACATCTCATACAAAGGCAGCTGCTATGCCATTTCTTTTCAGCGCTTAACTCGCAGATTTGGAACTTCTGCTCCTGCCGCATTTCCACCTTGCCAAACCGGCTCAGACGAAATGTCTACATCTTCCCCTTCAGCAACGGGGACGAGGCCCAGATGACTGTGCTTCCGCATGCTTAGCAGGAGCAGACCATAGGCTTTTAACAAACCGCCATTGTGCACTGGGTCAGAGAGTGTCAGAATGCACCTATGTCAGAAAGGGCCCTTTGCTCTCAGCCGTGCCCTCCATTGCTCTAGACGTGGAAGGCACAAAGCACTGCCTCCATCCTTCAATTGGAGACAAGCCATCAATTGTCCTGCTTCCAGCTCTTTAGGAAGCTGGGAAAGCACTCGCATTCCACAGTGCCCTTACAGCGTCCTGGGAACGTGTCATACAAAGGCAGCTGAACACCGTGTCTTTTCAGCCCTTAACTCACCAATCTGCAACATCTGCTTCTGCCGCATTTCCACCTTGCCAACCCGGCTCAGACGAAACGCCTACATCTTCCCCAGAAGCAACTGTGCTCCTTCCCAAATGAGTGAGCATCCACATGCTTAGGAGGCGATAAACTGCATGCCTTTTTCCCACCACCATTTTACACTGCTTAGAGAGCGTCGGAAAGCAGCTATGTCAGAAAGGCCCCTTTGCTCTCAGCCATGCCCTCCATTGCTCTCGAGGTGGAAGGCACAAGGCACTGGTTCTGGATCCACCCCTCAATGGGAGACAAACCACATCTTGTCCTGCTTGCAGCTCTTTAGGATGTGGAGAAAAAACTCCCTTTCCACAGTGCTCTTACAGCGTCCTGAGAACATCTCATACAAAGGAGGCTGAACGCCGTTTCTTTTCAGCACTTAACTCGCCAGTCTGGGCCATCTGCATCCTACACGTTTCCACCTTGCCACCCGGCTCAGACGAAATGCCTACATCTTCACCTTGAGCAATGGGGATGAGGCCCATATGATTGTGGTTCCACATGCTGAGGAGGAGAGAGACAATAGGCTTTTAACTAACCACGAAGTGCAATGGATGGGAGAGTGTCAGAAAGCAGCAATGGCAGAAAGACCCCTTTACTCTCAGCCGCACCCTCCATTGCTGTAGAGGTGGAAGGCACAAAGCACTGCCTCCATCCTTCAATGGGAGACAAGCCATAAACTGTCTTGCCTCCAGCTCTTTAGGAAGCTGAGAAAGAACTCGCTTTCCACAGTGCTGTTACAGCATCCGAGGAAACTCTCATACAGAGGCAGCTCAAATGCCATTTCTTCCCAGTGCTTAACTGGCCGCTTTAGGACTTCCGCTTCTGCCACAGTTCCACCTTGCCAACCCGGCTCAGACGAAATGTCTACATCTTCCCCTTCAGCAACGGGGGCGAAGCCCACATGATTGTGCTTCCACATGCTTAGCAGGAGCAGACAATAGGCGTTTTACAAACCGCCATTGTGCACTGGGTCAGAGAGTGTCAGAATGCACCTATGTCAGAAAGGGCCCTTTGCTCTCAGCCGTGCCCTCCATTGCTCTAGAGGTGGAAGGCACAAAGCACTGCCTCCATGCTTCAATTGGAGACAAGCCATCAACTGTCTTGCCTCCAGCTCTTTAGGAAGCTGACAAACAACTCGCTTTCCACAGTCCTGTTACAGCAGACTGGGGAACTTCTCATACAAAGGCAGCTCAAATGGCATTTCTTCCCAGCCCTTAAGTCGCAGCTTTGGGACTCCTGCTTCTGCCGCAATTCCACCTTGCCAACCCGGCTCAGACGAAATGCCTACATCTTCCCCTGAAGCCACTTGGCTGAGTCCCAAATGATTGAGCGTCCACGTGCTTAGGAGGCAATAGACTGCACGCCTTTTTCCAACCACCATTGTGCACTGCTGGAGAGAGTGTCGGAAAGCAGCTATGTCAGAAAGACCCCTTTGCTCTCAGCCGTGCCCTTCATTGCTCTAGACGTGGAATGCACAATGCACTGGCTCCCCCTCTCAAGGGGCGTCAAGCCACAGACCTTCTTCCTTCCATCTCTTTAGGAAGCTGAGAAAGAGCTCGCTTTCAGCGGTGCTCTTTCTGTGTCCTGGCAACATCTCATACAAAGGCAGCTGCTATGCCATTTCTTTTCAGCGCTTAACTCGCAGATTTGGAACTTCTGCTCCTGCCGCATTTCCACCTTGCCAAACCGGCTCAGACGAAATGTCTACATCTTCCCCTTCAGCAACGGGGACGAGGCCCAGATGACTGTGCTTCCGCATGCTTAGCAGGAGCAGACCATAGGCTTTTAACAAACCGCCATTGTGCACTGGGTCAGAGAGTGTCAGAATGCACCTATGTCAGAAAGGGCCCTTTGCTCTCAGCCGTGCCCTCCATTGCTCTAGACGTGGAAGGCACAAAGCACTGCCTCCATCCTTCAATTGGAGACAAGCCATCAATTGTCCTGCTTCCAGCTCTTTAGGAAGCTGGGAAAGCACTCGCATTCCACAGTGCCCTTACAGCGTCCTGGGAACGTGTCATACAAAGGCAGCTGAACACCGTGTCTTTTCAGCCCTTAACTCACCAATCTGCAACATCTGCTTCTGCCGCATTTCCACCTTGCCAACCCGGCTCAGACGAAACGCCTACATCTTCCCCAGAAGCAACTGTGCTCCTTCCCAAATGAGTGAGCATCCACATGCTTAGGAGGCGATAAACTGCATGCCTTTTTCCCACCACCATTTTACACTGCTTAGAGAGCGTCGGAAAGCAGCTATGTCAGAAAGGCCCCTTTGCTCTCAGCCATGCCCTCCATTGCTCTCGAGGTGGAAGGCACAAGGCACTGGTTCTGGATCCACCCCTCAATGGGAGACAAACCACATCTTGTCCTGCTTGCAGCTCTTTAGGATGTGGAGAAAAAACTCCCTTTCCACAGTGCTCTTACAGCGTCCTGAGAACATCTCATACAAAGGAGGCTGAACGCCGTTTCTTTTCAGCACTTAACTCGCCAGTCTGGGCCATCTGCATCCTACACGTTTCCACCTTGCCACCCGGCTCAGACGAAATGCCTACATCTTCACCTTGAGCAATGGGGATGAGGCCCATATGATTGTGGTTCCACATGCTGAGGAGGAGAGAGACAATAGGCTTTTAACTAACCACGAAGTGCAATGGTTGGGAGAGTGTCAGAAAGCACCAAAGGCAGAAAGACCCCTTTACTCTCAGCCGCGCCCTCCATTGCTGTAGAGGTGGAAGGCACAAAGCACTGCCTCCATCCTTCAATGGGAGACAATCCATAAACTGTCTTGAGTCCAGCTCTTTAGGAAGCTGAGAAAGAACTCGCTTTCCACAGCGCTGTTACAGCATACGAGGAGAATCTCCTACAGAGGCAGCTCAAATGCCATTTCTTCCCAGTGCTTAACTGGCCGCTTTAGGACTTCCGCTTCTGCCACAGTTCCACCTTGCCAACCCGGCTCAGACGAAATGCCTACATCTTCCCCTTCAGCAACGGGGGCGAAGCCCACATGATTGTGCTTCCACATGCTTAGCAGGAGCAGACAATAGGCTTTTTACAAACCGCCATTGTGCACTGGGTCAGAGAGTGTCAGAATGCACCTATGTCAGAAAGGGCCCTTTGCTCTCAGCCGTGCCCTCCATTGCTCTAGAGGTGGAAGGCACAAAGCACTGCCTCCATCCTTCAATTGGAGACAAGCCATCAACTGTCTTGCCTCCAGCTCTTTAGGAAGCTGACAAACAACTCGCTTTCCACAGTCCTGTTACAGCAGACTGGGGAACTTCTCATACAAAGGCAGCTCAAATGGCATTTCTTCCCAGCCCTTAACTCGCAGCTTTGGGACTCCTGCTTCTGCCGCAATTCCACCTTGCCAACCCGGCTCAGACGAAATGCCTACATCTTCCCCTGAAGCCACTTGGCTGAGTCCCAAATGATTGAGCGTCCACGTGCTTAGGAGGCGATAGACTGCACGCCTTTTTCCAACCACCATTGTGCACTGCTGGAGAGAGTGTCGGAAAGCAGCTATGTCAGAAAGACCCCTTTGCTCTCAGCCGTGCCCTTCATTGCTCTAGACGTGGAATGCACAATGCACTGGCTCCCCCTCTCAAGGGGCGTCAAGCCACAGACCTTCTTCCTTCCATCTCTTTAGGAAGCTGAGAAAGAGCTCGCTTTCAGCGGTGCTCTTTCTGTGTCCTGGCAACATCTCATACAAAGGCAGCTGCTATGCCATTTCTTTTCAGCGCTTAACTCGCAGATTTGGAACTTCTGCTCCTGCCGCATTTCCACCTTGCCAAACCGGCTCAGACGAAATGTCTACATCTTCCCCTTCAGCAACGGGGACGAGGCCCAGATGACTGTGCTTCCGCATGCTTAGCAGGAGCAGACCATAGGCTTTTAACAAACCGCCATTGTGCACTGGGTCAGAGAGTGTCAGAATGCACCTATGTCAGAAAGGGCCCTTTGCTCTCAGCCGTGCCCTCCATTGCTCTAGACGTGGAAGGCACAAAGCACTGCCTCCATCCTTCAATTGGAGACAAGCCATCAATTGTCCTGCTTCCAGCTCTTTAGGAAGCTGGGAAAGCACTCGCATTCCACAGTGCCCTTACAGCGTCCTGGGAACGTGTCATACAAAGGCAGCTGAACACCGTGTCTTTTCAGCCCTTAACTCACCAATCTGCAACATCTGCTTCTGCCGCATTTCCACCTTGCCAACCCGGCTCAGACGAAACGCCTACATCTTCCCCAGAAGCAACTGTGCTCCTTCCCAAATGAGTGAGCATCCACATGCTTAGGAGGCGATAAACTGCATGCCTTTTTCCCACCACCATTTTACACTGCTTAGAGAGCGTCGGAAAGCAGCTATGTCAGAAAGGCCCCTTTGCTCTCAGCCATGCCCTCCATTGCTCTCGAGGTGGAAGGCACAAGGCACTGGTTCTGGATCCACCCCTCAATGGGAGACAAACCACATCTTGTCCTGCTTGCAGCTCTTTAGGATGTGGAGAAAAAACTCCCTTTCCACAGTGCTCTTACAGCGTCCTGAGAACATCTCATACAAAGGAGGCTGAACGCCGTTTCTTTTCAGCACTTAACTCGCCAGTCTGGGCCATCTGCATCCTACACGTTTCCACCTTGCCACCCGGCTCAGACGAAATGCCTACATCTTCACCTTGAGCAATGGGGATGAGGCCCATATGATTGTGGTTCCACATGCTGAGGAGGAGAGAGACAATAGGCTTTTAACTAACCACGAAGTGCAATGGTTGGGAGAGTGTCAGAAAGCACCAAAGGCAGAAAGACCCCTTTACTCTCAGCCGCGCCCTCCATTGCTGTAGAGGTGGAAGGCACAAAGCACTGCCTCCATCCTTCAATGGGAGACAATCCATAAACTGTCTTGAGTCCAGCTCTTTAGGAAGCTGAGAAAGAACTCGCTTTCCACAGCGCTGTTACAGCATACGAGGAGACTCTCCTACAGAGGCAGCTCAAATGCCATTTCTTCCCAGTGCTTAACTGGCCGCTTTAGGACTTCCGCTTCTGCCACAGTTCCACCTTGCCAACCCGGCTCAGACGAAATGCCTACATCTTCCCCTTCAGCAACGGGGGCGAAGCCCACATGATTGTGCTTCCACATGCTTAGCAGGAGCAGACAATAGGCTTTTTACAAACCGCCATTGTGCACTGGGTCAGAGAGTGTCAGAATGCACCTATGTCAGAAAGGGCCCTTTGCTCTCAGCCGTGCCCTCCATTGCTCTAGAGGTGGAAGGCACAAAGCACTGCCTCCATCCTTCAATTGGAGACAAGCCATCAACTGTCTTGCCTCCAGCTCTTTAGGAAGCTGACAAACAACTCGCTTTCCACAGTCCTGTTACAGCAGACCGGGGAACTTCTCATACAAAGGCAGCTCAAATGGCATTTCTTCCCAGCCCTTAACTCGCAGCTTTGGGACTCCTGCTTCTGCCGCAATTCCACCTTGCCAACCCGGCTCAGACGAAATGCCTACATCTTCCCCTGAAGCCACTTGGCTGAGTCCCAAATGATTGAGCGTCCACGTGCTTAGGAGGCAATAGACTGCACGCCTTTTTCCAACCACCATTGTGCACTGCTGGAGAGAGTGTCGGAAAGCAGCTATGTCAGAAAGACCCCTTTGCTCTCAGCCGTGCCCTTCATTGCTCTAGACGTGGAATGCACAATGCACTGGCTCCCCCTCTCAAGGGGCGTCAAGCCACAGACCTTCTTCCTTCCATCTCTTTAGGAAGCTGAGAAAGAGCTCGCTTTCAACGGTGCTCTTTCTGTGTCCTGGCAACATCTCATACAAAGGCAGCTGCTATGCCATTTCTTTTCAGCGCTTAACTCGCAGATTTGGAACTTCTGCTCCTGCCGCATTTCCACCTTGCCAAACCGGCTCAGACGAAATGTCTACATCTTCCCCTTCAGCAACGGGGACGAGGCCCAGATGACTGTGCTTCCGCATGCTTAGCAGGAGCAGACCATAGGCTTTTAACAAACCGCCATTGTGCACTGGGTCAGAGAGTGTCAGAATGCACCTATGTCAGAAAGGGCCCTTTGCTCTCAGCCGTGCCCTCCATTGCTCTAGACGTGGAAGGCACAAAGCACTGCCTCCATCCTTCAATTGGAGACAAGCCATCAATTGTCCTGCTTCCAGCTCTTTAGGAAGCTGGGAAAGCACTCGCATTCCACAGTGCCCTTACAGCGTCCTGGGAACGTCTCATACAAAGGCAGCTGAACACCGTGTCTTTTCAGCCCTTAACTCACCAATCTGCAACATCTGCTTCTGCCGCATTTCCACCTTGCCAACTCGGCTCAGACGAAACGCCTACATCTTCCCCAGAAGCAACTGTGCTCCTTCCCAAATGAGTGAGCATCCACATGCTTAGGAGGCGATAAACTGCATGCCTTTTTCCCACCACCATTTTACACTGCTTAGAGAGCGTCGGAAAGCAGCTATGTCAGAAAGGCCCCTTTGCTCTCAGCCATGCCCTCCATTGCTCTCGAGGTGGAAGGCACAAGGCACTGGTTCTGGATCCACCCCTCAATGGGAGACAAACCACATCTTGTCCTGCTTGCAGCTCTTTAGGATGTGGAGAAAAAACTCCCTTTCCACAGTGCTCTTACAGCGTCCTGAGAACATCTCATACAAAGGAGGCTGAACGCCGTTTCTTTTCAGCACTTAACTCGCCAGTCTGGGCCATCTGCATCCTACACGTTTCCACCTGGCCACCCGGCTCAGACGAAATGCCTACATCTTCCCCTTGAGCAATGGGGATGAGGCCCATATGATTGTGGTTCCACATGCTGAGGAGGAGAGAGACAATAGGCTTTTAACTAACCACGAAGTGCAATGGTTGGGAGAGTGTCAGAAAGCACCAAAGGCAGAAAGACCCCTTTACTCTCAGCCGCGCCCTCCATTGCTGTAGAGGTGGAAGGCACAAAGCACTGCCTCCATCCTTCAATGGGAGACAATCCATAAACTGTCTTGAGTCCAGCTCTTTAGGAAGCTGAGAAAGAACTCGCTTTCCACAGCGCTGTTACAGCATACGAGGAGACTCTCCTACAGAGGCAGCTCAAATGCCATTTCTTCCCAGTGCTTAACTGGCCGCTTTAGGACTTCCGCTTCTGCCACAGTTCCACCTTGCCAACCCGGCTCAGACGAAATGCCTACATCTTCCCCTTCAGCAACGGGGGCGAAGCCCACATGATTGTGCTTCCACATGCTTAGCAGGAGCAGACAATAGGCTTTTTACAAACCGCCATTGTGCACTGGGTCAGAGAGTGTCAGAATGCACCTATGTCAGAAAGGGCCCTTTGCTCTCAGCCGTGCCCTCCATTGCTCTAGAGGTGGAAGGCACAAAGCACTGCCTCCATCCTTCAATTGGAGACAAGCCATCAACTGTCTTGCCTCCAGCTCTTTAGGAAGCTGACAAACAACTCGCTTTCCACAGTCCTGTTACAGCAGACCGGGGAACTTCTCATACAAAGGCAGCTCAAATGGCATTTCTTCCCAGCCCTTAACTCGCAGCTTTGGGACTCCTGCTTCTGCCGCAATTCCACCTTGCCAACCCGGCTCAGACGAAATGCCTACATCTTCCCCTGAAGCCACTTGGCTGAGTCCCAAATGATTGAGCGTCCACGTGCTTAGGAGGCAATAGACTGCACGCCTTTTTCCAACCACCATTGTGCACTGCTGGAGAGAGTGTCGGAAAGCAGCTATGTCAGAAAGACCCCTTTGCTCTCAGCCGTGCCCTTCATTGCTCTAGACGTGGAATGCACAATGCACTGGCTCCCCCTCTCAAGGGGCGTCAAGCCACAGACCTTCTTCCTTCCATCTCTTTAGGAAGCTGAGAAAGAGCTCGCTTTCAACGGTGCTCTTTCTGTGTCCTGGCAACATCTCATACAAAGGCAGCTGCTATGCCATTTCTTTTCAGCGCTTAACTCGCAGATTTGGAACTTCTGCTCCTGCCGCATTTCCACCTTGCCAAACCGGCTCAGACGAAATGTCTACATCTTCCCCTTCAGCAACGGGGACGAGGCCCAGATGACTGTGCTTCCGCATGCTTAGCAGGAGCAGACCATAGGCTTTTAACAAACCGCCATTGTGCACTGGGTCAGAGAGTGTCAGAATGCACCTATGTCAGAAAGGGCCCTTTGCTCTCAGCCGTGCCCTCCATTGCTCTAGACGTGGAAGGCACAAAGCACTGCCTCCATCCTTCAATTGGAGACAAGCCATCAATTGTCCTGCTTCCAGCTCTTTAGGAAGCTGGGAAAGCACTCGCATTCCACAGTGCCCTTACAGCGTCCTGGGAACGTCTCATACAAAGGCAGCTGAACACCGTGTCTTTTCAGCCCTTAACTCACCAATCTGCAACATCTGCTTCTGCCGCATTTCCACCTTGCCAACTCGGCTCAGACGAAACGCCTACATCTTCCCCAGAAGCAACTGTGCTCCTTCCCAAATGAGTGAGCATCCACATGCTTAGGAGGCGATAAACTGCATGCCTTTTTCCCACCACCATTTTACACTGCTTAGAGAGCGTCGGAAAGCAGCTATGTCAGAAAGGCCCCTTTGCTCTCAGCCATGCCCTCCATTGCTCTCGAGGTGGAAGGCACAAGGCACTGGTTCTGGATCCACCCCTCAATGGGAGACAAACCACATCTTGTCCTGCTTGCAGCTCTTTAGGATGTGGAGAAAAAACTCCCTTTCCACAGTGCTCTTACAGCGTCCTGAGAACATCTCATACAAAGGAGGCTGAACGCCGTTTCTTTTCAGCACTTAACTCGCCAGTCTGGGCCATCTGCATCCTACACGTTTCCACCTTGCCACCCGGCTCAGACGAAATGCCTACATCTTCCCCTTGAGCAATGGGGATGAGGCCCATATGATTGTGGTTCCACATGCTGAGGAGGAGAGAGACAATAGGCTTTTAACTAACCACGAAGTGCAATGGTTGGGAGAGTGTCAGAAAGCACCAAAGGCAGAAAGACCCCTTTACTCTCAGCCGCGCCCTCCATTGCTGTAGAGGTGGAAGGCACAAAGCACTGCCTCCATCCTTCAATGGGAGACAATCCATAAACTGTCTTGAGTCCAGCTCTTTAGGAAGCTGAGAAAGAACTCGCTTTCCACAGCGCTGTTACAGCATACGAGGAGACTCTCCTACAGAGGCAGCTCAAATGCCATTTCTTCCCAGTGCTTAACTGGCCGCTTTAGGACTTCCGCTTCTGCCACAGTTCCACCTTGCCAACCCGGCTCAGACGAAATGCCTACATCTTCCCCTTCAGCAACGGGGGCGAAGCCCACATGATTGTGCTTCCACATGCTTAGCAGGAGCAGACAATAGGCTTTTTACAAACCGCCATTGTGCACTGGGTCAGAGAGTGTCAGAATGCACCTATGTCAGAAAGGGCCCTTTGCTCTCAGCCGTGCCCTCCATTGCTCTAGAGGTGGAAGGCACAAAGCACTGCCTCCATCCTTCAATTGGAGACAAGCCATCAACTGTCTTGCCTCCAGCTCTTTAGGAAGCTGACAAACAACTCGCTTTCCACAGTCCTGTTACAGCAGACCGGGGAACTTCTCATACAAAGGCAGCTCAAATGGCATTTCTTCCCAGCCCTTAACTCGCAGCTTTGGGACTCCTGCTTCTGCCGCAATTCCACCTTGCCAACCCGGCTCAGACGAAATGCCTACATCTTCCCCTGAAGCCACTTGGCTGAGTCCCAAATGATTGAGCGTCCACGTGCTTAGGAGGCAATAGACTGCACGCCTTTTTCCAACCACCATTGTGCACTGCTGGAGAGAGTGTCGGAAAGCAGCTATGTCAGAAAGACCCCTTTGCTCTCAGCCGTGCCCTTCATTGCTCTAGACGTGGAATGCACAATGCACTGGCTCCCCCTCTCAAGGGGCGTCAAGCCACAGACCTTCTTCCTTCCATCTCTTTAGGAAGCTGAGAAAGAGCTCGCTTTCAACGGTGCTCTTTCTGTGTCCTGGCAACATCTCATACAAAGGCAGCTGCTATGCCATTTCTTTTCAGCGCTTAACTCGCAGATTTGGAACTTCTTCTCCTGCCGCATTTCCACCTTGCCAAACCGGCTCAGACGAAATGTCTACATCTTCCCCTTCAGCAACGGGGATGAGGCCCAGATGACTGTGCTTCCGCATGCTTAGCAGGAGCAGACCATAGGCTTTTAACAAACCGCCATTGTGCACTGGGTCAGAGAGTGTCAGAATGCACCTATGTCAGAAAGGGCCCTTTGCTCTCAGCCGTGCCCTCCATTGCTCTAGACGTGGAAGGCACAAAGCACTGCCTCCATCCTTCAATTGGAGACAAGCCATCAATTGTCCTGCTTCCAGCTCTTTAGGAAGCTGGGAAAGCACTCGCATTCCACAGTGCCCTTACAGCGTCCTGGGAACGTCTCATACAAAGGCAGCTGAACACCGTGTCTTTTCAGCCCTTAACTCACCAATCTGCAACATCTGCTTCTGCCGCATTTCCACCTTGCCAACTCGGCTCAGACGAAACGCCTACATCTTCCCCAGAAGCAACTGTGCTCCTTCCCAAATGAGTGAGCATCCACATGCTTAGGAGGCGATAAACTGCATGCCTTTTTCCCACCACCATTTTACACTGCTTAGAGAGCGTCGGAAAGCAGCTATGTCAGAAAGGCCCCTTTGCTCTCAGCCATGCCCTCCATTGCTCTCGAGGTGGAAGGCACAAGGCACTGGTTCTGGATCCACCCCTCAATGGGAGACAAACCACATCTTGTCCTGCTTGCAGCTCTTTAGGATGTGGAGAAAAAACTCCCTTTCCACAGTGCTCTTACAGCGTCCTGAGAACATCTCATACAAAGGAGGCTGAACGCCGTTTCTTTTCAGCACTTAACTCGCCAGTCTGGGCCATCTGCATCCTACACGTTTCCACCTGGCCACCCGGCTCAGACGAAATGCCTACATCTTCCCCTTGAGCAATGGGGATGAGGCCCATATGATTGTGGTTCCACATGCTGAGGAGGAGAGAGACAATAGGCTTTTAACTAACCACGAAGTGCAATGGTTGGGAGAGTGTCAGAAAGCACCAAAGGCAGAAAGACCCCTTTACTCTCAGCCGCGCCCTCCATTGCTGTAGAGGTGGAAGGCACAAAGCACTGCCTCCATCCTTCAATGGGAGACAATCCATAAACTGTCTTGAGTCCAGCTCTTTAGGAAGCTGAGAAAGAACTCGCTTTCCACAGCGCTGTTACAGCATACGAGGAGACTCTCCTACAGAGGCAGCTCAAATGCCATTTCTTCCCAGTGCTTAACTGGCCGCTTTAGGACTTCCGCTTCTGCCACAGTTCCACCTTGCCAACCCGGCTCAGACGAAATGCCTACATCTTCCCCTTCAGCAACGGGGGCGAAGCCCACATGATTGTGCTTCCACATGCTTAGCAGGAGCAGACAATAGGCTTTTTACAAACCGCCATTGTGCACTGGGTCAGAGAGTGTCAGAATGCACCTATGTCAGAAAGGGCCCTTTGCTCTCAGCCGTGCCCTCCATTGCTCTAGAGGTGGAAGGCACAAAGCACTGCCTCCATCCTTCAATTGGAGACAAGCCATCAACTGTCTTGCCTCCAGCTCTTTAGGAAGCTGACAAACAACTCGCTTTCCACAGTCCTGTTACAGCAGACCGGGGAACTTCTCATACAAAGGCAGCTCAAATGGCATTTCTTCCCAGCCCTTAACTCGCAGCTTTGGGACTCCTGCTTCTGCCGCAATTCCACCTTGCCAACCCGGCTCAGACGAAATGCCTACATCTTCCCCTGAAGCCACTTGGCTGAGTCCCAAATGATTGAGCGTCCACGTGCTTAGGAGGCAATAGACTGCACGCCTTTTTCCAACCACCATTGTGCACTGCTGGAGAGAGTGTCGGAAAGCAGCTATGTCAGAAAGACCCCTTTGCTCTCAGCCGTGCCCTTCATTGCTCTAGACGTGGAATGCACAATGCACTGGCTCCCCCTCTCAAGGGGCGTCAAGCCACAGACCTTCTTCCTTCCATCTCTTTAGGAAGCTGAGAAAGAGCTCGCTTTCAACGGTGCTCTTTCTGTGTCCTGGCAACATCTCATACAAAGGCAGCTGCTATGCCATTTCTTTTCAGCGCTTAACTCGCAGATTTGGAACTTCTGCTCCTGCCGCATTTCCACCTTGCCAAACCGGCTCAGACGAAATGTCTACATCTTCCCCTTCAGCAACGGGGACGAGGCCCAGATGACTGTGCTTCCGCATGCTTAGCAGGAGCAGACCATAGGCTTTTAACAAACCGCCATTGTGCACTGGGTCAGAGAGTGTCAGAATGCACCTATGTCAGAAAGGGCCCTTTGCTCTCAGCCGTGCCCTCCATTGCTCTAGACGTGGAAGGCACAAAGCACTGCCTCCATCCTTCAATTGGAGACAAGCCATCAATTGTCCTGCTTCCAGCTCTTTAGGAAGCTGGGAAAGCACTCGCATTCCACAGTGCCCTTACAGCGTCCTGGGAACGTCTCATACAAAGGCAGCTGAACACCGTGTCTTTTCAGCCCTTAACTCACCAATCTGCAACATCTGCTTCTGCCGCATTTCCACCTTGCCAACTCGGCTCAGACGAAACGCCTACATCTTCCCCAGAAGCAACTGTGCTCCTTCCCAAATGAGTGAGCATCCACATGCTTAGGAGGCGATAAACTGCATGCCTTTTTCCCACCACCATTTTACACTGCTTAGAGAGCGTCGGAAAGCAGCTATGTCAGAAAGGCCCCTTTGCTCTCAGCCATGCCCTCCATTGCTCTCGAGGTGGAAGGCACAAGGCACTGGTTCTGGATCCACCCCTCAATGGGAGACAAACCACATCTTGTCCTGCTTGCAGCTCTTTAGGATGTGGAGAAAAAACTCCCTTTCCACAGTGCTCTTACAGCGTCCTGAGAACATCTCATACAAAGGAGGCTGAACGCCGTTTCTTTTCAGCACTTAACTCGCCAGTCTGGGCCATCTGCATCCTACACGTTTCCACCTGGCCACCCGGCTCAGACGAAATGCCTACATCTTCCCCTTGAGCAATGGGGATGAGGCCCATATGATTGTGGTTCCACATGCTGAGGAGGAGAGAGACAATAGGCTTTTAACTAACCACGAAGTGCAATGGTTGGGAGAGTGTCAGAAAGCACCAAAGGCAGAAAGACCCCTTTACTCTCAGCCGCGCCCTCCATTGCTGTAGAGGTGGAAGGCACAAAGCACTGCCTCCATCCTTCAATGGGAGACAATCCATAAACTGTCTTGAGTCCAGCTCTTTAGGAAGCTGAGAAAGAACTCGCTTTCCACAGCGCTGTTACAGCATACGAGGAGACTCTCCTACAGAGGCAGCTCAAATGCCATTTCTTCCCAGTGCTTAACTGGCCGCTTTAGGACTTCCGCTTCTGCCACAGTTCCACCTTGCCAACCCGGCTCAGACGAAATGCCTACATCTTCCCCTTCAGCAACGGGGGCGAAGCCCACATGATTGTGCTTCCACATGCTTAGCAGGAGCAGACAATAGGCGTTTTACAAACCGCCATTGTGCACTGGGTCAGAGAGTGTCAGAATGCACCTATGTCAGAAAGGGCCCTTTGCTCTCAGCCGTGCCCTCCATTGCTCTAGAGGTGGAAGGCACAAAGCACTGCCTCCATCCTTCAATTGGAGACAAGCCATCAACTGTCTTGCCTCCAGCTCTTTAGGAAGCTGACAAACAACTCGCTTTCCACAGTCCTGTTACAGCAGACCGGGGAACTTCTCATACAAAGGCAGCTCAAATGGCATTTCTTCCCAGCCCTTAACTCGCAGCTTTGGGACTCCTGCTTCTGCCGCAATTCCACCTTGCCAACCCGGCTCAGACGAAATGCCTACATCTTCCCCTGAAGCCACTTGGCTGAGTCCCAAATGATTGAGCGTCCACGTGCTTAGGAGGCAATAGACTGCACGCCTTTTTCCAACCACCATTGTGCACTGCTGGAGAGAGTGTCGGAAAGCAGCTATGTCAGAAAGACCCCTTTGCTCTCAGCCGTGCCCTTCATTGCTCTAGACGTGGAATGCACAATGCACTGGCTCCCCCTCTCAAGGGGCGTCAAGCCACAGACCTTCTTCCTTCCATCTCTTTAGGAAGCTGAGAAAGAGCTCGCTTTCAGCGGTGCTCTTTCTGTGTCCTGGCAACATCTCATACAAAGGCAGCTGCTATGCCATTTCTTTTCAGCGCTTAACTCGCAGATTTGGAACTTCTGCTCCTGCCGCATTTCCACCTTGCCAAACCGGCTCAGACGAAATGTCTACATCTTCCCCTTCAGCAACGGGGACGAGGCCCAGATGACTGTGCTTCCGCATGCTTAGCAGGAGCAGACCATAGGCTTTTAACAAACCGCCATTGTGCACTGGGTCAGAGAGTGTCAGAATGCACCTATGTCAGAAAGGGCCCTTTGCTCTCAGCCGTGCCCTCCATTGCTCTAGACGTGGAAGGCACAAAGCACTGCCTCCATCCTTCAATTGGAGTCAAGCCATCAATTGTCCTGCTTCCAGCTCTTTAGGAAGCTGGGAAAGCACTCGCATTCCACAGTGCCCTTACAGCGTCCTGGGAACGTGTCATACAAAGGCAGCTGAACACCGTGTCTTTTCAGCCCTTAACTCACCAATCTGCAACATCTGCTTCTGCCGCATTTCCACCTTGCCAACCCGGCTCAGACGAAACGCCTACATCTTCCCCAGAAGCAACTGTGCTCCTTCCCAAATGAGTGAGCATCCACATGCTTAGGAGGCGATAAACTGCATGCCTTTTTCCCACCACCATTTTACACTGCTTAGAGAGCGTCGGGAAGCAGCTATGTCAGAAAGGCCCCTTTGCTCTCAGCCATGCCCTCCATTGCTCTCGAGGTGGAAGGCACAAGGCACTGGTTCTGGATCCACCCCTCAATGGGAGACAAACCACATCTTGTCCTGCTTCCAGCTCTTTAGGATGTGGAGAAAAAACTCCCTTTCCACAGTGCTCTTACAGCGTCCTGAGAACATCTCATACAAAGGAGGCTGAACGCCGTTTCTTTTCAGCACTTAACTCGCCAGTCTGGGCCATCTGCATCCTACACGTTTCCACCTTGCCACCCGGCTCAGACGAAATGCCTACATCTTCACCTTGAGCAATGGGGATGAGGCCCATATGATTGTGGTTCCACATGCTGAGGAGGAGAGAGACAATAGGCTTTTAACTAACCACGAAGTGCAATGGTTGGGAGAGTGTCAGAAAGCACCAAAGGCAGAAAGACCCCTTTACTCTCAGCCGCGCCCTCCATTGCTGTAGAGGTGGAAGGCACAAAGCACTGCCTCCATCCTTCAATGGGAGACAATCCATAAACTGTCTTGAGTCCAGCTCTTTAGGAAGCTGAGAAAGAACTCGCTTTCCACAGCGCTGTTACAGCATACGAGGAGACTCTCCTACAGAGGCAGCTCAAATGCCATTTCTTCCCAGTGCTTAACTGGCCGCTTTAGGACTTCCGCTTCTGCCACAGTTCCACCTTGCCAACCCGGCTCAGACGAAATGCCTACATCTTCCCCTTCAGCAACGGGGGCGAAGCCCACATGATTGTGCTTCCACATGCTTAGCAGGAGCAGACAATAGGCTTTTTACAAACCGCCATTGTGCACTGGGTCAGAGAGTGTCAGAATGCACCTATGTCAGAAAGGGCCCTTTGCTCTCAGCCGTGCCCTCCATTGCTCTAGAGGTGGAAGGCACAAAGCACTGCCTCCATCCTTCAATTGGAGACAAGCCATCAACTGTCTTGCCTCCAGCTCTTTAGGAAGCTGACAAACAACTCGCTTTCCACAGTCCTGTTACAGCAGACCGGGGAACTTCTCATACAAAGGCAGCTCAAATGGCATTTCTTCCCAGCCCTTAACTCGCAGCTTTGGGACTCCTGCTTCTGCCGCAATTCCACCTTGCCAACCCGGCTCAGACGAAATGCCTACATCTTCCCCTGAAGCCACTTGGCTGAGTCCCAAATGATTGAGCGTCCACGTGCTTAGGAGGCAATAGACTGCACGCCTTTTTCCAACCACCATTGTGCACTGCTGGAGAGAGTGTCGGAAAGCAGCTATGTCAGAAAGACCCCTTTGCTCTCAGCCGTGCCCTTCATTGCTCTAGACGTGGAATGCACAATGCACTGGCTCCCCCTCTCAAGGGGCGTCAAGCCACAGACCTTCTTCCTTCCATCTCTTTAGGAAGCTGAGAAAGAGCTCGCTTTCAGCGGTGCTCTTTCTGTGTCCTGGCAACATCTCATACAAAGGCAGCTGCTATGCCATTTCTTTTCAGCGCTTAACTCGCAGATTTGGAACTTCTGCTCCTGCCGCATTTCCACCTTGCCAAACCGGCTCAGACGAAATGTCTACATCTTCCCCTTCAGCAACGGGGACGAGGCCCAGATGACTGTGCTTCCGCATGCTTAGCAGGAGCAGACCATAGGCTTTTAACAAACCGCCATTGTGCACTGGGTCAGAGAGTGTCAGAATGCACCTATGTCAGAAAGGGCCCTTTGCTCTCAGCCGTGCCCTCCATTGCTCTAGACGTGGAAGGCACAAAGCACTGCCTCCATCCTTCAATTGGAGTCAAGCCATCAATTGTCCTGCTTCCAGCTCTTTAGGAAGCTGGGAAAGCACTCGCATTCCACAGTGCCCTTACAGCGTCCTGGGAACGTGTCATACAAAGGCAGCTGAACACCGTGTCTTTTCAGCCCTTAACTCACCAATCTGCAACATCTGCTTCTGCCGCATTTCCACCTTGCCAACCCGGCTCAGACGAAACGCCTACATCTTCCCCAGAAGCAACTGTGCTCCTTCCCAAATGAGTGAGCATCCACATGCTTAGGAGGCGATAAACTGCATGCCTTTTTCCCACCACCATTTTACACTGCTTAGAGAGCGTCGGGAAGCAGCTATGTCAGAAAGGCCCCTTTGCTCTCAGCCATGCCCTCCATTGCTCTCGAGGTGGAAGGCACAAGGCACTGGTTCTGGATCCACCCCTCAATGGGAGACAAACCACATCTTGTCCTGCTTCCAGCTCTTTAGGATGTGGAGAAAAAACTCCCTTTCCACAGTGCTCTTACAGCGTCCTGAGAACATCTCATACAAAGGAGGCTGAACGCCGTTTCTTTTCAGCACTTAACTCGCCAGTCTGGGCCATCTGCATCCTACACGTTTCCACCTTGCCACCCGGCTCAGACGAAATGCCTACATCTTCACCTTGAGCAATGGGGATGAGGCCCATATGATTGTGGTTCCACATGCTGAGGAGGAGAGAGACAATAGGCTTTTAACTAACCACGAAGTGCAATGGTTGGGAGAGTGTCAGAAAGCACCAAAGGCAGAAAGACCCCTTTACTCTCAGCCGCGCCCTCCATTGCTGTAGAGGTGGAAGGCACAAAGCACTGCCTCCATCCTTCAATGGGAGACAATCCATAAACTGTCTTGAGTCCAGCTCTTTAGGAAGCTGAGAAAGAACTCGCTTTCCACAGCGCTGTTACAGCATACGAGGAGACTCTCCTACAGAGGCAGCTCAAATGCCATTTCTTCCCAGTGCTTAACTGGCCGCTTTAGGACTTCCGCTTCTGCCACAGTTCCACCTTGCCAACCCGGCTCAGACGAAATGCCTACATCTTCCCCTTCAGCAACGGGGGCGAAGCCCACATGATTGTGCTTCCACATGCTTAGCAGGAGCAGACAATAGGCTTTTTACAAACCGCCATTGTGCACTGGGTCAGAGAGTGTCAGAATGCACCTATGTCAGAAAGGGCCCTTTGCTCTCAGCCGTGCCCTCCATTGCTCTAGAGGTGGAAGGCACAAAGCACTGCCTCCATCCTTCAATTGGAGACAAGCCATCAACTGTCTTGCCTCCAGCTCTTTAGGAAGCTGACAAACAACTCGCTTTCCACAGTCCTGTTACAGCAGACCGGGGAACTTCTCATACAAAGGCAGCTCAAATGGCATTTCTTCCCAGCCCTTAACTCGCAGCTTTGGGACTCCTGCTTCTGCCGCAATTCCACCTTGCCAACCCGGCTCAGACGAAATGCCTACATCTTCCCCTGAAGCCACTTGGCTGAGTCCCAAATGATTGAGCGTCCACGTGCTTAGGAGGCAATAGACTGCACGCCTTTTTCCAACCACCATTGTGCACTGCTGGAGAGAGTGTCGGAAAGCAGCTATGTCAGAAAGACCCCTTTGCTCTCAGCCGTGCCCTTCATTGCTCTAGACGTGGAATGCACAATGCACTGGCTCCCCCTCTCAAGGGGCGTCAAGCCACAGACCTTCTTCCTTCCATCTCTTTAGGAAGCTGAGAAAGAGCTCGCTTTCAGCGGTGCTCTTTCTGTGTCCTGGCAACATCTCATACAAAGGCAGCTGCTATGCCATTTCTTTTCAGCGCTTAACTCGCAGATTTGGAACTTCTGCTCCTGCCGCATTTCCACCTTGCCAAACCGGCTCAGACGAAATGTCTACATCTTCCCCTTCAGCAACGGGGACGAGGCCCAGATGACTGTGCTTCCGCATGCTTAGCAGGAGCAGACCATAGGCTTTTAACAAACCGCCATTGTGCACTGGGTCAGAGAGTGTCAGAATGCACCTATGTCAGAAAGGGCCCTTTGCTCTCAGCCGTGCCCTCCATTGCTCTAGACGTGGAAGGCACAAAGCACTGCCTCCATCCTTCAATTGGAGACAAGCCATCAATTGTCCTGCTTCCAGCTCTTTAGGAAGCTGCGAAAGCACTCGCATTCCACAGTGCCCTTACAGCGTCCTGGGAACGTGTCATACAAAGGCAGCTGAACACCGTGTCTTTTCAGCCCTTAACTCACCAATCTGCAACATCTGCTTCTGCCGCATTTCCACCTTGCCAACCCGGCTCAGACGAAACGCCTACATCTTCCCCAGAAGCAACTGTGCTCCTTCCCAAATGAGTGAGCATCCACATGCTTAGGAGGCGATAAACTGCATGCCTTTTTCCCACCACCATTTTACACTGCTTAGAGAGCGTCGGAAAGCAGCTATGTCAGAAAGGCCCCTTTGCTCTCAGCCATGCCCTCCATTGCTCTCGAGGTGGAAGGCACAAGGCACTGGTTCTGGATCCACCCCTCAATGGGAGACAAACCACATCTTGTCCTGCTTGCAGCTCTTTAGGATGTGGAGAAAAAACTCCCTTTCCACAGTGCTCTTACAGCGTCCTGAGAACATCTCATACAAAGGAGGCTGAACGCCGTTTCTTTTCAGCACTTAACTCGCCAGTCTGGGCCATCTGCATCCTACACGTTTCCACCTTGCCACCCGGCTCAGACGAAATGCCTACATCTTCACCTTGAGCAATGGGGATGAGGCCCATATGATTGTGGTTCCACATGCTGAGGAGGAGAGAGACAATAGGCTTTTAACTAACCACGAAGTGCAATGGATGGGAGAGTGTCAGAAAGCAGCAATGGCAGAAAGACCCCTTTACTCTCAGCCGCACCCTCCATTGCTGTAGAGGTGGAAGGCACAAAGCACTGCCTACATCCTTTAATGGGAGACAAGCCATAAACTGTCTTGCCTCCAGCTCTTTAGGAAGCTGAGAAAGAACTCGCTTTCCACAGTGCTGTTACAGCATACGAGGAAACTCTCCTACAGAGGCAGCTCAAATGCCATTTCTTCACAGTGCTTAACTGGCCGCTTTAGGACTTCCGCTTCTGCCACAGTTCCACCTTGCCAACCCGGCTCAGACGAAATGTCTACATCTTCCCCTTCAGCAACGGGGGCGAAGCCCACATGATTGTGCTTCCACATGCTTAGCAGGAGCAGACAATAGGCGTTTTACAAACCGCCATTGTGCACTGGGTCAGAGAGTGTCAGAATGCACCTATGTCAGAAAGGGCCCTTTGCTCTCAGCCGTGCCCTCCATTGCTCTAGAGGTGGAAGGCACAAAGCACTGCCTCCATGCTTCAATTGGAGACAAGCCATCAACTGTCTTGCCTCCAGCTCTTTAGGAAGCTGACAAACAACTCGCTTTCCACAGTCCTGTTACAGCAGACCGGGGAACTTCTCATACAAAGGCAGCTCAAATGGCATTTCTTCCCAGCCCTTAACTCGCAGCTTTGGGACTCCTGCTTCTGCCGCAATTCCACCTTGCCAACCCGGCTCAGACGAAATGCCTACATCTTCCCCTGAAGCCACTTGGCTGAGTCCCAAATGATTGAGCGTCCACGTGCTTAGGAGGCAATAGACTGCACGCCTTTTTCCAACCACCATTGTGCACTGCTGGAGAGAGTGTCGGAAAGCAGCTATGTCAGAAAGACCCCTTTGCTCTCAGCCGTGCCCTTCATTGCTCTAGACGTGGAATGCACAATGCACTGGCTCCCCCTCTCAAGGGGCGTCAAGCCACAGACCTTCTTCCTTCCATCTCTTTAGGAAGCTGAGAAAGAGCTCGCTTTCAGCGGTGCTCTTTCTGTGTCCTGGCAACATCTCATACAAAGGCAGCTGCTATGCCATTTCTTTTCAGCGCTTAACTCGCAGATTTGGAACTTCTGCTCCTGCCGCATTTCCACCTTGCCAAACCGGCTCAGACGAAATGTCTACATCTTCCCCTTCAGCAACGGGGACGAGGCCCAGATGACTGTGCTTCCGCATGCTTAGCAGGAGCAGACCATAGGCTTTTAACAAACCGCCATTGTGCACTGGGTCAGAGAGTGTCAGAATGCACCTATGTCAGAAAGGGCCCTTTGCTCTCAGCCGTGCCCTCCATTGCTCTAGACGTGGAAGGCACAAAGCACTGCCTCCATCCTTCAATTGGAGACAAGCCATCAATTGTCCTGCTTCCAGCTCTTTAGGAAGCTGGGAAAGCACTCGCATTCCACAGTGCCCTTACAGCGTCCTGGGAACGTGTCATACAAAGGCTGCTGAACACCGTGTCTTTTCAGCCCTTAACTCACCAATCTGCAACATCTGCTTCTGCCGCATTTCCACCTTGCCAACCCGGCTCAGACGAAACGCCTACATCTTCCCCAGAAGCAACTGTGCTCCTTCCCAAATGAGTGAGCATCCACATGCTTAGGAGGCGATAAACTGCATGCCTTTTTCCCACCACCATTTTACACTGCTTAGAGAGCGTCGGAAAGCAGCTATGTCAGAAAGGCCCCTTTGCTCTCAGCCATGCCCTCCATTGCTCTCGAGGTGGAAGGCACAAGGCACTGGTTCTGGATCCACCCCTCAATGGGAGACAAACCACATCTTGTCCTGCTTCCAGCTCTTTAGGATGTGGAGAAAAAACTCCCTTTCCACAGTGCTCTTACAGCGTCCTGAGAACATCTCATACAAAGGAGGCTGAACGCCGTTTCTTTTCAGCACTTAACTCGCCAGTCTGGGCCATCTGCATCCTACACGTTTCCACCTTGCCACCCGGCTCAGACGAAATGCCTACATCTTCCCCTTGAGCAATGGGGATGAGGCCCATATGATTGTGGTTCCACATGCTGAGGAGGAGAGAGACAATAGGCTTTTAACTAACCACGAAGTGCAATGGTTGGGAGAGTGTCAGAAAGCACCAAAGGCAGAAAGACCCCTTTACTCTCAGCCGCGCCCTCCATTGCTGTAGAGGTGGAAGGCACAAAGCACTGCCTCCATCCTTCAATGGGAGACAATCCATAAACTGTCTTGAGTCCAGCTCTTTAGGAAGCTGAGAAAGAACTCGCTTTCCACAGCGCTGTTACAGCATACGAGGAGACTCTCCTACAGAGGCAGCTCAAATGCCATTTCTTCCCAGTGCTTAACTGGCCGCTTTAGGACTTCCGCTTCTGCCACAGTTCCACCTTGCCAACCCGGCTCAGACGAAATGCCTACATCTTCCCCTTCAGCAACGGGGGCGAAGCCCACATGATTGTGCTTCCACATGCTTAGCAGGAGCAGACAATAGGCTTTTTACAAACCGCCATTGTGCACTGGGTCAGAGAGTGTCAGAATGCACCTATGTCAGAAAGGGCCCTTTGCTCTCAGCCGTGCCCTCCATTGCTCTAGAGGTGGAAGGCACAAAGCACTGCCTCCATCCTTCAATTGGAGACAAGCCATCAACTGTCTTGCCTCCAGCTCTTTAGGAAGCTGACAAACAACTCGCTTTCCACAGTCCTGTTACAGCAGACCGGGGAACTTCTCATACAAAGGCAGCTCAAATGGCATTTCTTCCCAGCCCTTAACTCGCAGCTTTGGGACTCCTGCTTCTGCCGCAATTCCACCTTGCCAACCCGGCTCAGACGAAATGCCTACATCTTCCCCTGAAGCCACTTGGCTGAGTCCCAAATGATTGAGCGTCCACGTGCTTAGGAGGCAATAGACTGCACGCCTTTTTCCAACCACCATTGTGCACTGCTGGAGAGAGTGTCGGAAAGCAGCTATGTCAGAAAGACCCCTTTGCTCTCAGCCGTGCCCTTCATTGCTCTAGACGTGGAATGCACAATGCACTGGCTCCCCCTCTCAAGGGGCGTCAAGCCACAGACCTTCTTCCTTCCATCTCTTTAGGAAGCTGAGAAAGAGCTCGCTTTCAGCGGTGCTCTTTCTGTGTCCTGGCAACATCTCATACAAAGGCAGCTGCTATGCCATTTCTTTTCAGCGCTTAACTCGCAGATTTGGAACTTCTGCTCCTGCCGCATTTCCACCTTGCCAAACCGGCTCAGACGAAATGTCTACATCTTCCCCTTCAGCAACGGGGACGAGGCCCAGATGACTGTGCTTCCGCATGCTTAGCAGGAGCAGACCATAGGCTTTTAACAAACCGCCATTGTGCACTGGGTCAGAGAGTGTCAGAATGCACCTATGTCAGAAAGGGCCCTTTGCTCTCAGCCGTGCCCTCCATTGCTCTAGACGTGGAAGGCACAAAGCACTGCCTCCATCCTTCAATTGGAGACAAGCCATCAATTGTCCTGCTTCCAGCTCTTTAGGAAGCTGGGAAAGCACTCGCATTCCACAGTGCCCTTACAGCGTCCTGGGAACGTGTCATACAAAGGCAGCTGAACACCGTGTCTTTTCAGCCCTTAACTCACCAATCTGCAACATCTGCTTCTGCCGCATTTCCACCTTGCCAACCCGGCTCAGACGAAACGCCTACATCTTCCCCAGAAGCAACTGTGCTCCTTCCCAAATGAGTGAGCATCCACATGCTTAGGAGGCGATAAACTGCATGCCTTTTTCCCACCACCATTTTACACTGCTTAGAGAGCGTCGGGAAGCAGCTATGTCAGAAAGGCCCCTTTGCTCTCAGCCATGCCCTCCATTGCTCTCGAGGTGGAAGGCACAAGGCACTGGTTCTGGATCCACCCCTCAATGGGAGACAAACCACATCTTGTCCTGCTTCCAGCTCTTTAGGATGTGGAGAAAAAACTCCCTTTCCACAGTGCTCTTACAGCGTCCTGAGAACATCTCATACAAAGGAGGCTGAACGCCGTTTCTTTTCAGCACTTAACTCGCCAGTCTGGGCCATCTGCATCCTACACGTTTCCACCTTGCCACCCGGCTCAGACGAAATGCCTACATCTTCCCCTTGAGCAATGGGGATGAGGCCCATATGATTGTGGTTCCACATGCTGAGGAGGAGAGAGACAATAGGCTTTTAACTAACCACGAAGTGCAATGGTTGGGAGAGTGTCAGAAAGCACCAAAGGCAGAAAGACCCCTTTACTCTCAGCCGCGCCCTCCATTGCTGTAGAGGTGGAAGGCACAAAGCACTGCCTCCATCCTTCAATGGGAGACAATCCATAAACTGTCTTGAGTCCAGCTCTTTAGGAAGCTGAGAAAGAACTCGCTTTCCACAGCGCTGTTACAGCATACGAGGAGACTCTCCTACAGAGGCAGCTCAAATGCCATTTCTTCCCAGTGCTTAACTGGCCGCTTTAGGACTTCCGCTTCTGCCACAGTTCCACCTTGCCAACCCGGCTCAGACGAAATGCCTACATCTTCCCCTTCAGCAACGGGGGCGAAGCCCACATGATTGTGCTTCCACATGCTTAGCAGGAGCAGACAATAGGCTTTTTACAAACCGCCATTGTGCACTGGGTCAGAGAGTGTCAGAATGCACCTATGTCAGAAAGGGCCCTTTGCTCTCAGCCGTGCCCTCCATTGCTCTAGAGGTGGAAGGCACAAAGCACTGCCTCCATCCTTCAATTGGAGACAAGCCATCAACTGTCTTGCCTCCAGCTCTTTAGGAAGCTGACAAACAACTCGCTTTCCACAGTCCTGTTACAGCAGACCGGGGAACTTCTCATACAAAGGCAGCTCAAATGGCATTTCTTCCCAGCCCTTAACTCGCAGCTTTGGGACTCCTGCTTCTGCCGCAATTCCACCTTGCCAACCCGGCTCAGACGAAATGCCTACATCTTCCCCTGAAGCCACTTGGCTGAGTCCCAAATGATTGAGCGTCCACGTGCTTAGGAGGCGATAGACTGCACGCCTTTTTCCAACCACCATTGTGCACTGCTGGAGAGAGTGTCGGAAAGCAGCTATGTCAGAAAGACCCCTTTGCTCTCAGCCGTGCCCTTCATTGCTCTAGACGTGGAATGCACAATGCACTGGCTCCCCCTCTCAAGGGGCGTCAAGCCACAGACCTTCTTCCTTCCATCTCTTTAGGAAGCTGAGAAAGAGCTCGCTTTCAACGGTGCTCTTTCTGTGTCCTGGCAACATCTCATACAAAGGCAGCTGCTATGCCATTTCTTTTCAGCGCTTAACTCGCAGATTTGGAACTTCTTCTCCTGCCGCATTTCCACCTTGCCAAACCGGCTCAGACGAAATGTCTACATCTTCCCCTTCAGCAACGGGGACGAGGCCCAGATGACTGTGCTTCCGCATGCTTAGCAGGAGCAGACCATAGGCTTTTAACAAACCGCCATTGTGCACTGGGTCAGAGAGTGTCAGAATGCACCTATGTCAGAAAGGGCCCTTTGCTCTCAGCCGTGCCCTCCATTGCTCTAGACGTGGAAGGCACAAAGCACTGCCTCCATCCTTCAATTGGAGACAAGCCATCAATTGTCCTGCTTCCAGCTCTTTAGGAAGCTGGGAAAGCACTCGCATTCCACAGTGCCCTTACAGCGTCCTGGGAACGTCTCATACAAAGGCAGCTGAACACCGTGTCTTTTCAGCCCTTAACTCACCAATCTGCAACATCTGCTTCTGCCGCATTTCCACCTTGCCAACTCGGCTCAGACGAAACGCCTACATCTTCCCCAGAAGCAACTGTGCTCCTTCCCAAATGAGTGAGCATCCACATGCTTAGGAGGCGATAAACTGCATGCCTTTTTCCCACCACCATTTTACACTGCTTAGAGAGCGTCGGAAAGCAGCTATGTCAGAAAGGCCCCTTTGCTCTCAGCCATGCCCTCCATTGCTCTCGAGGTGGAAGGCACAAGGCACTGGTTCTGGATCCACCCCTCAATGGGAGACAAACCACATCTTGTCCTGCTTGCAGCTCTTTAGGATGTGGAGAAAAAACTCCCTTTCCACAGTGCTCTTACAGCGTCCTGAGAACATCTCATACAAAGGAGGCTGAACGCCGTTTCTTTTCAGCACTTAACTCGCCAGTCTGGGCCATCTGCATCCTACACGTTTCCACCTTGCCACCCGGCTCAGACGAAATGCCTACATCTTCCCCTTGAGCAATGGGGATGAGGCCCATATGATTGTGGTTCCACATGCTGAGGAGGAGAGAGACAATAGGCTTTTAACTAACCACGAAGTGCAATGGTTGGGAGAGTGTCAGAAAGCACCAAAGGCAGAAAGACCCCTTTACTCTCAGCCGCGCCCTCCATTGCTGTAGAGGTGGAAGGCACAAAGCACTGCCTCCATCCTTCAATGGGAGACAATCCATAAACTGTCTTGAGTCCAGCTCTTTAGGAAGCTGAGAAAGAACTCGCTTTCCACAGCGCTGTTACAGCATACGAGGAGACTCTCCTACAGAGGCAGCTCAAATGCCATTTCTTCCCAGTGCTTAACTGGCCGCTTTAGGACTTCCGCTTCTGCCACAGTTCCACCTTGCCAACCCGGCTCAGACGAAATGCCTACATCTTCCCCTTCAGCAACGGGGGCGAAGCCCACATGATTGTGCTTCCACATGCTTAGCAGGAGCAGACAATAGGCTTTTTACAAACCGCCATTGTGCACTGGGTCAGAGAGTGTCAGAATGCACCTATGTCAGAAAGGGCCCTTTGCTCTCAGCCGTGCCCTCCATTGCTCTAGAGGTGGAAGGCACAAAGCACTGCCTCCATCCTTCAATTGGAGACAAGCCATCAACTGTCTTGCCTCCAGCTCTTTAGGAAGCTGACAAACAACTCGCTTTCCACAGTCCTGTTACAGCAGACCGGGGAACTTCTCATACAAAGGCAGCTCAAATGGCATTTCTTCCCAGCCCTTAACTCGCAGCTTTGGGACTCCTGCTTCTGCCGCAATTCCACCTTGCCAACCCGGCTCAGACGAAATGCCTACATCTTCCCCTGAAGCCACTTGGCTGAGTCCCAAATGATTGAGCGTCCACGTGCTTAGGAGGCAATAGACTGCACGCCTTTTTCCAACCACCATTGTGCACTGCTGGAGAGAGTGTCGGAAAGCAGCTATGTCAGAAAGACCCCTTTGCTCTCAGCCGTGCCCTTCATTGCTCTAGACGTGGAATGCACAATGCACTGGCTCCCCCTCTCAAGGGGCGTCAAGCCACAGACCTTCTTCCTTCCATCTCTTTAGGAAGCTGAGAAAGAGCTCGCTTTCAGCGGTGCTCTTTCTGTGTCCTGGCAACATCTCATACAAAGGCAGCTGCTATGCCATTTCTTTTCAGCGCTTAACTCGCAGATTTGGAACTTCTGCTCCTGCCGCATTTCCACCTTGCCAAACCGGCTCAGACGAAATGTCTACATCTTCCCCTTCAGCAACGGGGACGAGGCCCAGATGACTGTGCTTCCGCATGCTTAGCAGGAGCAGACCATAGGCTTTTAACAAACCGCCATTGTGCACTGGGTCAGAGAGTGTCAGAATGCACCTATGTCAGAAAGGGCCCTTTGCTCTCAGCCGTGCCCTCCATTGCTCTAGACGTGGAAGGCACAAAGCACTGCCTCCATCCTTCAATTGGAGACAAGCCATCAATTGTCCTGCTTCCAGCTCTTTAGGAAGCTGGGAAAGCACTCGCATTCCACAGTGCCCTTACAGCGTCCTGGGAACGTCTCATACAAAGGCAGCTGAACACCGTGTCTTTTCAGCCCTTAACTCACCAATCTGCAACATCTGCTTCTGCCGCATTTCCACCTTGCCAACTCGGCTCAGACGAAACGCCTACATCTTCCCCAGAAGCAACTGTGCTCCTTCCCAAATGAGTGAGCATCCACATGCTTAGGAGGCGATAAACTGCATGCCTTTTTCCCACCACCATTTTACACTGCTTAGAGAGCGTCGGAAAGCAGCTATGTCAGAAAGGCCCCTTTGCTCTCAGCCATGCCCTCCATTGCTCTCGAGGTGGAAGGCACAAGGCACTGGTTCTGGATCCACCCCTCAATGGGAGACAAACCACTTCTTGTCCTGCTTGCAGCTCTTTAGGATGTGGAGAAAAAACTCCCTTTCCACAGTGCTCTTACAGCGTCCTGAGAACATCTCATACAAAGGAGGCTGAACGCCGTTTCTTTTCAGCACTTAACTCGCCAGTCTGGGCCATCTGCATCCTACACGTTTCCACCTTGCCACCCGGCTCAGACGAAATGCCTACATCTTCCCCTTGAGCAATGGGGATGAGGCCCATATGATTGTGGTTCCACATGCTGAGGAGGAGAGAGACAATAGGCTTTTAACTAACCACGAAGTGCAATGGTTGGGAGAGTGTCAGAAAGCACCAAAGGCAGAAAGACCCCTTTACTCTCAGCCGCGCCCTCCATTGCTGTAGAGGTGGAAGGCACAAAGCACTGCCTCCATCCTTCAATGGGAGACAATCCATAAACTGTCTTGAGTCCAGCTCTTTAGGAAGCTGAGAAAGAACTCGCTTTCCACAGCGCTGTTACAGCATACGAGGAGACTCTCCTACAGAGGCAGCTCAAATGCCATTTCTTCCCAGTGCTTAACTGGCCGCTTTAGGACTTCCGCTTCTGCCACAGTTCCACCTTGCCAACCCGGCTCAGACGAAATGCCTACATCTTCCCCTTCAGCAACGGGGGCGAAGCCCACATGATTGTGCTTCCACATGCTTAGCAGGAGCAGACAATAGGCTTTTTACAAACCGCCATTGTGCACTGGGTCAGAGAGTGTCAGAATGCACCTATGTCAGAAAGGGCCCTTTGCTCTCAGCCGTGCCCTCCATTGCTCTAGAGGTGGAAGGCACAAAGCACTGCCTCCATCCTTCAATTGGAGACAAGCCATCAACTGTCTTGCCTCCAGCTCTTTAGGAAGCTGACAAACAACTCGCTTTCCACAGTCCTGTTACAGCAGACCGGGGAACTTCTCATACAAAGGCAGCTCAAATGGCATTTCTTCCCAGCCCTTAACTCGCAGCTTTGGGACTCCTGCTTCTGCCGCAATTCCACCTTGCCAACCCGGCTCAGACGAAATGCCTACATCTTCCCCTGAAGCCACTTGGCTGAGTCCCAAATGATTGAGCGTCCACGTGCTTAGGAGGCAATAGACTGCACGCCTTTTTCCAACCACCATTGTGCACTGCTGGAGAGAGTGTCGGAAAGCAGCTATGTCAGAAAGACCCCTTTGCTCTCAGCCGTGCCCTTCATTGCTCTAGACGTGGAATGCACAATGCACTGGCTCCCCCTCTCAAGGGGCGTCAAGCCACAGACCTTCTTCCTTCCATCTCTTTAGGAAGCTGAGAAAGAGCTCGCTTTCAACGGTGCTCTTTCTGTGTCCTGGCAACATCTCATACAAAGGCAGCTGCTATGCCATTTCTTTTCAGCGCTTAACTCGCAGATTTGGAACTTCTGCTCCTGCCGCATTTCCACCTTGCCAAACCGGCTCAGACGAAATGTCTACATCTTCCCCTTCAGCAACGGGGACGAGGCCCAGATGACTGTGCTTCCGCATGCTTAGCAGGAGCAGACCATAGGCTTTTAACAAACCGCCATTGTGCACTGGGTCAGAGAGTGTCAGAATGCACCTATGTCAGAAAGGGCCCTTTGCTCTCAGCCGTGCCCTCCATTGCTCTAGACGTGGAAGGCACAAAGCACTGCCTCCATCCTTCAATTGGAGACAAGCCATCAATTGTCCTGCTTCCAGCTCTTTAGGAAGCTGGGAAAGCACTCGCATTCCACAGTGCCCTTACAGCGTCCTGGGAACGTGTCATACAAAGGCAGCTGAACACCGTGTCTTTTCAGCCCTTAACTCACCAATCTGCAACATCTGCTTCTGCCGCATTTCCACCTTGCCAACCCGGCTCAGACGAAACGCCTACATCTTCCCCAGAAGCAACTGTGCTCCTTCCCAAATGAGTGAGCATCCACATGCTTAGGAGGCGATAAACTGCATGCCTTTTTCCCACCACCATTTTACACTGCTTAGAGAGCGTCGGGAAGCAGCTATGTCAGAAAGGCCCCTTTGCTCTCAGCCATGCCCTCCATTGCTCTCGAGGTGGAAGGCACAAGGCACTGGTTCTGGATCCACCCCTCAATGGGAGACAAACCACATCTTGTCCTGCTTCCAGCTCTTTAGGATGTGGAGAAAAAACTCCCTTTCCACAGTGCTCTTACAGCGTCCTGAGAACATCTCATACAAAGGAGGCTGAACGCCGTTTCTTTTCAGCACTTAACTCGCCAGTCTGGGCCATCTGCATCCTACACGTTTCCACCTTGCCACCCGGCTCAGACGAAATGCCTACATCTTCACCTTGAGCAATGGGGATGAGGCCCATATGATTGTGGTTCCACATGCTGAGGAGGAGAGAGACAATAGGCTTTTAACTAACCACGAAGTGCAATGGTTGGGAGAGTGTCAGAAAGCACCAAAGGCAGAAAGACCCCTTTACTCTCAGCCGCGCCCTCCATTGCTGTAGAGGTGGAAGGCACAAAGCACTGCCTCCATCCTTCAATGGGAGACAATCCATAAACTGTCTTGAGTCCAGCTCTTTAGGAAGCTGAGAAAGAACTCGCTTTCCACAGCGCTGTTACAGCATACGAGGAGACTCTCCTACAGAGGCAGCTCAAATGCCATTTCTTCCCAGTGCTTAACTGGCCGCTTTAGGACTTCCGCTTCTGCCACAGTTCCACCTTGCCAACCCGGCTCAGACGAAATGCCTACATCTTCCCCTTCAGCAACGGGGGCGAAGCCCACATGATTGTGCTTCCACATGCTTAGCAGGAGCAGACAATAGGCTTTTTACAAACCGCCATTGTGCACTGGGTCAGAGAGTGTCAGAATGCACCTATGTCAGAAAGGGCCCTTTGCTCTCAGCCGTGCCCTCCATTGCTCTAGAGGTGGAAGGCACAAAGCACTGCCTCCATCCTTCAATTGGAGACAAGCCATCAACTGTCTTGCCTCCAGCTCTTTAGGAAGCTGACAAACAACTCGCTTTCCACAGTCCTGTTACAGCAGACCGGGGAACTTCTCATACAAAGGCAGCTCAAATGGCATTTCTTCCCAGCCCTTAACTCGCAGCTTTGGGACTCCTGCTTCTGCCGCAATTCCACCTTGCCAACCCGGCTCAGACGAAATGCCTACATCTTCCCCTGAAGCCACTTGGCTGAGTCCCAAATGATTGAGCGTCCACGTGCTTAGGAGGCAATAGACTGCACGCCTTTTTCCAACCACCATTGTGCACTGCTGGAGAGAGTGTCGGAAAGCAGCTATGTCAGAAAGACCCCTTTGCTCTCAGCCGTGCCCTTCATTGCTCTAGACGTGGAATGCACAATGCACTGGCTCCCCCTCTCAAGGGGCGTCAAGCCACAGACCTTCTTCCTTCCATCTCTTTAGGAAGCTGAGAAAGAGCTCGCTTTCAGCGGTGCTCTTTCTGTGTCCTGGCAACATCTCATACAAAGGCAGCTGCTATGCCATTTCTTTTCAGCGCTTAACTCGCAGATTTGGAACTTCTGCTCCTGCCGCATTTCCACCTTGCCAAACCGGCTCAGACGAAATGTCTACATCTTCCCCTTCAGCAACGGGGACGAGGCCCAGATGACTGTGCTTCCGCATGCTTAGCAGGAGCAGACCATAGGCTTTTAACAAACCGCCATTGTGCACTGGGTCAGAGAGTGTCAGAATGCACCTATGTCAGAAAGGGCCCTTTGCTCTCAGCCGTGCCCTCCATTGCTCTAGACGTGGAAGGCACAAAGCACTGCCTCCATCCTTCAATTGGAGACAAGCCATCAATTGTCCTGCTTCCAGCTCTTTAGGAAGCTGGGAAAGCACTCGCATTCCACAGTGCCCTTACAGCGTCCTGGGAACGTGTCATACAAAGGCAGCTGAACACCGTGTCTTTTCAGCCCTTAACTCACCAATCTGCAACATCTGCTTCTGCCGCATTTCCACCTTGCCAACCCGGCTCAGACGAAACGCCTACATCTTCCCCAGAAGCAACTGTGCTCCTTCCCAAATGAGTGAGCATCCACATGCTTAGGAGGCGATAAACTGCATGCCTTTTTCCCACCACCATTTTACACTGCTTAGAGAGCGTCGGGAAGCAGCTATGTCAGAAAGGCCCCTTTGCTCTCAGCCATGCCCTCCATTGCTCTCGAGGTGGAAGGCACAAGGCACTGGTTCTGGATCCACCCCTCAATGGGAGACAAACCACATCTTGTCCTGCTTCCAGCTCTTTAGGATGTGGAGAAAAAACTCCCTTTCCACAGTGCTCTTACAGCGTCCTGAGAACATCTCATACAAAGGAGGCTGAACGCCGTTTCTTTTCAGCACTTAACTCGCCAGTCTGGGCCATCTGCATCCTACACGTTTCCACCTTGCCACCCGGCTCAGACGAAATGCCTACATCTTCACCTTGAGCAATGGGGATGAGGCCCATATGATTGTGGTTCCACATGCTGAGGAGGAGAGAGACAATAGGCTTTTAACTAACCACGAAGTGCAATGGTTGGGAGAGTGTCAGAAAGCACCAAAGGCAGAAAGACCCCTTTACTCTCAGCCGCGCCCTCCATTGCTGTAGAGGTGGAAGGCACAAAGCACTGCCTCCATCCTTCAATGGGAGACAATCCATAAACTGTCTTGAGTCCAGCTCTTTAGGAAGCTGAGAAAGAACTCGCTTTCCACAGCGCTGTTACAGCATACGAGGAGACTCTCCTACAGAGGCAGCTCAAATGCCATTTCTTCCCAGTGCTTAACTGGCCGCTTTAGGACTTCCGCTTCTGCCACAGTTCCACCTTGCCAACCCGGCTCAGACGAAATGCCTACATCTTCCCCTTCAGCAACGGGGGCGAAGCCCACATGATTGTGCTTCCACATGCTTAGCAGGAGCAGACAATAGGCTTTTTACAAACCGCCATTGTGCACTGGGTCAGAGAGTGTCAGAATGCACCTATGTCAGAAAGGGCCCTTTGCTCTCAGCCGTGCCCTCCATTGCTCTAGAGGTGGAAGGCACAAAGCACTGCCTCCATCCTTCAATTGGAGACAAGCCATCAACTGTCTTGCCTCCAGCTCTTTAGGAAGCTGACAAACAACTCGCTTTCCACAGTCCTGTTACAGCAGACCGGGGAACTTCTCATACAAAGGCAGCTCAAATGGCATTTCTTCCCAGCCCTTAACTCGCAGCTTTGGGACTCCTGCTTCTGCCGCAATTCCACCTTGCCAACCCGGCTCAGACGAAATGCCTACATCTTCCCCTGAAGCCACTTGGCTGAGTCCCAAATGATTGAGCGTCCACGTGCTTAGGAGGCAATAGACTGCACGCCTTTTTCCAACCACCATTGTGCACTGCTGGAGAGAGTGTCGGAAAGCAGCTATGTCAGAAAGACCCCTTTGCTCTCAGCCGTGCCCTTCATTGCTCTAGACGTGGAATGCACAATGCACTGGCTCCCCCTCTCAAGGGGCGTCAAGCCACAGACCTTCTTCCTTCCATCTCTTTAGGAAGCTGAGAAAGAGCTCGCTTTCAGCGGTGCTCTTTCTGTGTCCTGGCAACATCTCATACAAAGGCAGCTGCTATGCCATTTCTTTTCAGCGCTTAACTCGCAGATTTGGAACTTCTGCTCCTGCCGCATTTCCACCTTGCCAAACCGGCTCAGACGAAATGTCTACATCTTCCCCTTCAGCAACGGGGACGAGGCCCAGATGACTGTGCTTCCGCATGCTTAGCAGGAGCAGACCATAGGCTTTTAACAAACCGCCATTGTGCACTGGGTCAGAGAGTGTCAGAATGCACCTATGTCAGAAAGGGCCCTTTGCTCTCAGCCGTGCCCTCCATTGCTCTAGACGTGGAAGGCACAAAGCACTGCCTCCATCCTTCAATTGGAGACAAGCCATCAATTGTCCTGCTTCCAGCTCTTTAGGAAGCTGGGAAAGCACTCGCATTCCACAGTGCCCTTACAGCGTCCTGGGAACGTGTCATACAAAGGCAGCTGAACACCGTGTCTTTTCAGCCCTTAACTCACCAATCTGCAACATCTGCTTCTGCCGCATTTCCACCTTGCCAACCCGGCTCAGACGAAACGCCTACATCTTCCCCAGAAGCAACTGTGCTCCTTCCCAAATGAGTGAGCATCCACATGCTTAGGAGGCGATAAACTGCATGCCTTTTTCCCACCACCATTTTACACTGCTTAGAGAGCGTCGGGAAGCAGCTATGTCAGAAAGGCCCCTTTGCTCTCAGCCATGCCCTCCATTGCTCTCGAGGTGGAAGGCACAAGGCACTGGTTCTGGATCCACCCCTCAATGGGAGACAAACCACATCTTGTCCTGCTTGCAGCTCTTTAGGATGTGGAGAAAAAACTCCCTTTCCACAGTGCTCTTACAGCGTCCTGAGAACATCTCATACAAAGGAGGCTGAACGCCGTTTCTTTTCAGCACTTAACTCGCCAGTCTGGGCCATCTGCATCCTACACGTTTCCACCTTGCCACCTGGCTCAGACGAAATGCCTACATCTTCCCCTTGAGCAATGGGGATGAGGCCCATATGATTGTGGTTCCACATGCTGAGGAGGAGAGAGACAATAGGCTTTTAACTAACCACGAAGTGCAATGGTTGGGAGAGTGTCAGAAAGCACCAAAGGCAGAAAGACCCCTTTACTCTCAGCCGCGCCCTCCATTGCTGTAGAGGTGGAAGGCACAAAGCACTGCCTCCATCCTTCAATGGGAGACAATCCATAAACTGTCTTGAGTCCAGCTCTTTAGGAAGCTGAGAAAGAACTCGCTTTCCACAGCGCTGTTACAGCATACGAGGAGACTCTCCTACAGAGGCAGCTCAAATGCCATTTCTTCCCAGTGCTTAACTGGCCGCTTTAGGACTTCCGCTTCTGCCACAGTTCCACCTTGCCAACCCGGCTCAGACGAAATGCCTACATCTTCCCCTTCAGCAACGGGGGCGGAGCCCACATGATTGTGCTTCCACATGCTTAGCAGGAGCAGACAATAGGCTTTTTACAAACCGCCATTGTGCACTGGGTCAGAGAGTGTCAGAATGCACCTATGTCAGAAAGGGCCCTTTGCTCTCAGCCGTGCCCTCCATTGCTCTAGAGGTGGAAGGCACAAAGCACTGCCTCCATCCTTCAATTGGAGACAAGCCATCAACTGTCTTGCCTCCAGCTCTTTAGGAAGCTGACAAACAACTCGCTTTCCACAGTCCTGTTACAGCAGACCGGGGAACTTCTCATACAAAGGCAGCTCAAATGGCATTTCTTCCCAGCCCTTAACTCGCAGCTTTGGGACTCCTGCTTCTGCCGCAATTCCACCTTGCCAACCCGGCTCAGACGAAATGCCTACATCTTCCCCTGAAGCCACTTGGCTGAGTCCCAAATGATTGAGCGTCCACGTGCTTAGGAGGCAATAGACTGCACGCCTTTTTCCAACCACCATTGTGCACTGCTGGAGAGAGTGTCGGAAAGCAGCTATGTCAGAAAGACCCCTTTGCTCTCAGCCGTGCCCTTCATTGCTCTAGACGTGGAATGCACAATGCACTGGCTCCCCCTCTCAAGGGGCATCAAGCCACAGACCTTCTTCCTTCCATCTCTTTAGGAAGCTGAGAAAGAGCTCGCTTTCAACGGTGCTCTTTCTGTGTCCTGGCAACATCTCATACAAAGGCAGCTGCTATGCCATTTCTTTTCAGCGCTTAACTCGCAGATTTGGAACTTCTTCTCCTGCCGCATTTCCACCTTGCCAAACCGGCTCAGACGAAATGTCTACATCTTCCCCTTCAGCAACGGGGACGAGGCCCAGATGACTGTGCTTCCGCATGCTTAGCAGGAGCAGACCATAGGCTTTTAACAAACCGCCATTGTGCACTGGGTCAGAGAGTGTCAGAATGCACCTATGTCAGAAAGGGCCCTTTGCTCTCAGCCGTGCCCTCCATTGCTCTAGACGTGGAAGGCACAAAGCACTGCCTCCATCCTTCAATTGGAGACAAGCCATCAATTGTCCTGCTTCCAGCTCTTTAGGAAGCTGGGAAAGCACTCGCATTCCACAGTGCCCTTACAGCGTCCTGGGAACGTCTCATACAAAGGCAGCTGAACACCGTGTCTTTTCAGCCCTTAACTCACCAATCTGCAACATCTGCTTCTGCCGCATTTCCACCTTGCCAACTCGGCTCAGACGAAACGCCTACATCTTCCCCAGAAGCAACTGTGCTCCTTCCCAAATGAGTGAGCATCCACATGCTTAGGAGGCGATAAACTGCATGCCTTTTTCCCACCACCATTTTACACTGCTTAGAGAGCGTCGGAAAGCAGCTATGTCAGAAAGGCCCCTTTGCTCTCAGCCATGCCCTCCATTGCTCTCGAGGTGGAAGGCACAAGGCACTGGTTCTGGATCCACCCCTCAATGGGAGACAAACCACATCTTGTCCTGCTTGCAGCTCTTTAGGATGTGGAGAAAAAACTCCCTTTCCACAGTGCTCTTACAGCGTCCTGAGAACATCTCATACAAAGGAGGCTGAACGCCGTTTCTTTTCAGCACTTAACTCGCCAGTCTGGGCCATCTGCATCCTACACGTTTCCACCTGGCCACCTGGCTCAGACGAAATGCCTACATCTTCCCCTTGAGCAATGGGGATGAGGCCCATATGATTGTGGTTCCACATGCTGAGGAGGAGAGAGACAATAGGCTTTTAACTAACCACGAAGTGCAATGGTTGGGAGAGTGTCAGAAAGCACCAAAGGCAGAAAGACCCCTTTACTCTCAGCCGCGCCCTCCATTGCTGTAGAGGTGGAAGGCACAAAGCACTGCCTCCATCCTTCAATGGGAGACAATCCATAAACTGTCTTGAGTCCAGCTCTTTAGGAAGCTGAGAAAGAACTCGCTTTCCACAGCGCTGTTACAGCATACGAGGAGACTCTCCTACAGAGGCAGCTCAAATGCCATTTCTTCCCAGTGCTTAACTGGCCGCTTTAGGACTTCCGCTTCTGCCACAGTTCCACCTTGCCAACCCGGCTCAGACGAAATGCCTACATCTTCCCCTTCAGCAACGGGGGCGAAGCCCACATGATTGTGCTTCCACATGCTTAGCAGGAGCAGACAATAGGCTTTTTACAAACCGCCATTGTGCACTGGGTCAGAGAGTGTCAGAATGCACCTATGTCAGAAAGGGCCCTTTGCTCTCAGCCGTGCCCTCCATTGCTCTAGAGGTGGAAGGCACAAAGCACTGCCTCCATCCTTCAATTGGAGACAAGCCATCAACTGTCTTGCCTCCAGCTCTTTAGGAAGCTGACAAACAACTCGCTTTCCACAGTCCTGTTACAGCAGACCGGGGAACTTCTCATACAAAGGCAGCTCAAATGGCATTTCTTCCCAGCCCTTAACTCGCAGCTTTGGGACTCCTGCTTCTGCCGCAATTCCACCTTGCCAACCCGGCTCAGACGAAATGCCTACATCTTCCCCTGAAGCCACTTGGCTGAGTCCCAAATGATTGAGCGTCCACGTGCTTAGGAGGCAATAGACTGCACGCCTTTTTCCAACCACCATTGTGCACTGCTGGAGAGAGTGTCGGAAAGCAGCTATGTCAGAAAGACCCCTTTGCTCTCAGCCGTGCCCTTCATTGCTCTAGACGTGGAATGCACAATGCACTGGCTCCCCCTCTCAAGGGGCGTCAAGCCACAGACCTTCTTCCTTCCATCTCTTTAGGAAGCTGAGAAAGAGCTCGCTTTCAGCGGTGCTCTTTCTGTGTCCTGGCAACATCTCATACAAAGGCAGCTGCTATGCCATTTCTTTTCAGCGCTTAACTCGCAGATTTGGAACTTCTGCTCCTGCCGCATTTCCACCTTGCCAAACCGGCTCAGACGAAATGTCTACATCTTCCCCTTCAGCAACGGGGACGAGGCCCAGATGACTGTGCTTCCGCATGCTTAGCAGGAGCAGACCATAGGCTTTTAACAAACCGCCATTGTGCACTGGGTCAGAGAGTGTCAGAATGCACCTATGTCAGAAAGGGCCCTTTGCTCTCAGCCGTGCCCTCCATTGCTCTAGACGTGGAAGGCACAAAGCACTGCCTCCATCCTTCAATTGGAGACAAGCCATCAATTGTCCTGCTTCCAGCTCTTTAGGAAGCTGGGAAAGCACTCGCATTCCACAGTGCCCTTACAGCGTCCTGGGAACGTGTCATACAAAGGCTGCTGAACACCGTGTCTTTTCAGCCCTTAACTCACCAATCTGCAACATCTGCTTCTGCCGCATTTCCACCTTGCCAACCCGGCTCAGACGAAACGCCTACATCTTCCCCAGAAGCAACTGTGCTCCTTCCCAAATGAGTGAGCATCCACATGCTTAGGAGGCGATAAACTGCATGCCTTTTTCCCACCACCATTTTACACTGCTTAGAGAGCGTCGGAAAGCAGCTATGTCAGAAAGGCCCCTTTGCTCTCAGCCATGCCCTCCATTGCTCTCGAGGTGGAAGGCACAAGGCACTGGTTCTGGATCCACCCCTCAATGGGAGACAAACCACATCTTGTCCTGCTTCCAGCTCTTTAGGATGTGGAGAAAAAACTCCCTTTCCACAGTGCTCTTACAGCGTCCTGAGAACATCTCATACAAAGGAGGCTGAACGCCGTTTCTTTTCAGCACTTAACTCGCCAGTCTGGGCCATCTGCATCCTACACGTTTCCACCTTGCCACCCGGCTCAGACGAAATGCCTACATCTTCCCCTTGAGCAATGGGGATGAGGCCCATATGATTGTGGTTCCACATGCTGAGGAGGAGAGAGACAATAGGCTTTTAACTAACCACGAAGTGCAATGGTTGGGAGAGTGTCAGAAAGCACCAAAGGCAGAAAGACCCCTTTACTCTCAGCCGCGCCCTCCATTGCTGTAGAGGTGGAAGGCACAAAGCACTGCCTCCATCCTTCAATGGGAGACAATCCATAAACTGTCTTGAGTCCAGCTCTTTAGGAAGCTGAGAAAGAACTCGCTTTCCACAGCGCTGTTACAGCATACGAGGAGACTCTCCTACAGAGGCAGCTCAAATGCCATTTCTTCCCAGTGCTTAACTGGCCGCTTTAGGACTTCCGCTTCTGCCACAGTTCCACCTTGCCAACCCGGCTCAGACGAAATGCCTACATCTTCCCCTTCAGCAACGGGGGCGAAGCCCACATGATTGTGCTTCCACATGCTTAGCAGGAGCAGACAATAGGCTTTTTACAAACCGCCATTGTGCACTGGGTCAGAGAGTGTCAGAATGCACCTATGTCAGAAAGGGCCCTTTGCTCTCAGCCGTGCCCTCCATTGCTCTAGAGGTGGAAGGCACAAAGCACTGCCTCCATCCTTCAATTGGAGACAAGCCATCAACTGTCTTGCCTCCAGCTCTTTAGGAAGCTGACAAACAACTCGCTTTCCACAGTCCTGTTACAGCAGACCGGGGAACTTCTCATACAAAGGCAGCTCAAATGGCATTTCTTCCCAGCCCTTAACTCGCAGCTTTGGGACTCCTGCTTCTGCCGCAATTCCACCTTGCCAACCCGGCTCAGACGAAATGCCTACATCTTCCCCTGAAGCCACTTGGCTGAGTCCCAAATGATTGAGCGTCCACGTGCTTAGGAGGCAATAGACTGCACGCCTTTTTCCAACCACCATTGTGCACTGCTGGAGAGAGTGTCGGAAAGCAGCTATGTCAGAAAGACCCCTTTGCTCTCAGCCGTGCCCTTCATTGCTCTAGACGTGGAATGCACAATGCACTGGCTCCCCCTCTCAAGGGGCGTCAAGCCACAGACCTTCTTCCTTCCATCTCTTTAGGAAGCTGAGAAAGAGCTCGCTTTCAGCGGTGCTCTTTCTGTGTCCTGGCAACATCTCATACAAAGGCAGCTGCTATGCCATTTCTTTTCAGCGCTTAACTCGCAGATTTGGAACTTCTGCTCCTGCCGCATTTCCACCTTGCCAAACCGGCTCAGACGAAATGTCTACATCTTCCCCTTCAGCAACGGGGACGAGGCCCAGATGACTGTGCTTCCGCATGCTTAGCAGGAGCAGACCATAGGCTTTTAACAAACCGCCATTGTGCACTGGGTCAGAGAGTGTCAGAATGCACCTATGTCAGAAAGGGCCCTTTGCTCTCAGCCGTGCCCTCCATTGCTCTAGACGTGGAAGGCACAAAGCACTGCCTCCATCCTTCAATTGGAGACAAGCCATCAATTGTCCTGCTTCCAGCTCTTTAGGAAGCTGGGAAAGCACTCGCATTCCACAGTGCCCTTACAGCGTCCTGGGAACGTGTCATACAAAGGCAGCTGAACACCGTGTCTTTTCAGCCCTTAACTCACCAATCTGCAACATCTGCTTCTGCCGCATTTCCACCTTGCCAACCCGGCTCAGACGAAACGCCTACATCTTCCCCAGAAGCAACTGTGCTCCTTCCCAAATGAGTGAGCATCCACATGCTTAGGAGGCGATAAACTGCATGCCTTTTTCCCACCACCATTTTACACTGCTTAGAGAGCGTCGGGAAGCAGCTATGTCAGAAAGGCCCCTTTGCTCTCAGCCATGCCCTCCATTGCTCTCGAGGTGGAAGGCACAAGGCACTGGTTCTGGATCCACCCCTCAATGGGAGACAAACCACATCTTGTCCTGCTTCCAGCTCTTTAGGATGTGGAGAAAAAACTCCCTTTCCACAGTGCTCTTACAGCGTCCTGAGAACATCTCATACAAAGGAGGCTGAACGCCGTTTCTTTTCAGCACTTAACTCGCCAGTCTGGGCCATCTGCATCCTACACGTTTCCACCTTGCCACCCGGCTCAGACGAAATGCCTACATCTTCCCCTTGAGCAATGGGGATGAGGCCCATATGATTGTGGTTCCACATGCTGAGGAGGAGAGAGACAATAGGCTTTTAACTAACCACGAAGTGCAATGGTTGGGAGAGTGTCAGAAAGCACCAAAGGCAGAAAGACCCCTTTACTCTCAGCCGCGCCCTCCATTGCTGTAGAGGTGGAAGGCACAAAGCACTGCCTCCATCCTTCAATGGGAGACAATCCATAAACTGTCTTGAGTCCAGCTCTTTAGGAAGCTGAGAAAGAACTCGCTTTCCACAGCGCTGTTACAGCATACGAGGAGACTCTCCTACAGAGGCAGCTCAAATGCCATTTCTTCCCAGTGCTTAACTGGCCGCTTTAGGACTTCCGCTTCTGCCACAGTTCCACCTTGCCAACCCGGCTCAGACGAAATGCCTACATCTTCCCCTTCAGCAACGGGGGCGAAGCCCACATGATTGTGCTTCCACATGCTTAGCAGGAGCAGACAATAGGCTTTTTACAAACCGCCATTGTGCACTGGGTCAGAGAGTGTCAGAATGCACCTATGTCAGAAAGGGCCCTTTGCTCTCAGCCGTGCCCTCCATTGCTCTAGAGGTGGAAGGCACAAAGCACTGCCTCCATCCTTCAATTGGAGACAAGCCATCAACTGTCTTGCCTCCAGCTCTTTAGGAAGCTGACAAACAACTCGCTTTCCACAGTCCTGTTACAGCAGACCGGGGAACTTCTCATACAAAGGCAGCTCAAATGGCATTTCTTCCCAGCCCTTAACTCGCAGCTTTGGGACTCCTGCTTCTGCCGCAATTCCACCTTGCCAACCCGGCTCAGACGAAATGCCTACATCTTCCCCTGAAGCCACTTGGCTGAGTCCCAAATGATTGAGCGTCCACGTGCTTAGGAGGCAATAGACTGCACGCCTTTTTCCAACCACCATTGTGCACTGCTGGAGAGAGTGTCGGAAAGCAGCTATGTCAGAAAGACCCCTTTGCTCTCAGCCGTGCCCTTCATTGCTCTAGACGTGGAATGCACAATGCACTGGCTCCCCCTCTCAAGGGGCGTCAAGCCACAGACCTTCTTCCTTCCATCTCTTTAGGAAGCTGAGAAAGAGCTCGCTTTCAACGGTGCTCTTTCTGTGTCCTGGCAACATCTCATACAAAGGCAGCTGCTATGCCATTTCTTTTCAGCGCTTAACTCGCAGATTTGGAACTTCTTCTCCTGCCGCATTTCCACCTTGCCAAACCGGCTCAGACGAAATGTCTACATCTTCCCCTTCAGCAACGGGGACGAGGCCCAGATGACTGTGCTTCCGCATGCTTAGCAGGAGCAGACCATAGGCTTTTAACAAACCGCCATTGTGCACTGGGTCAGAGAGTGTCAGAATGCACCTATGTCAGAAAGGGCCCTTTGCTCTCAGCCGTGCCCTCCATTGCTCTAGACGTGGAAGGCACAAAGCACTGCCTCCATCCTTCAATTGGAGACAAGCCATCAATTGTCCTGCTTCCAGCTCTTTAGGAAGCTGGGAAAGCACTCGCATTCCACAGTGCCCTTACAGCGTCCTGGGAACGTCTCATACAAAGGCAGCTGAACACCGTGTCTTTTCAGCCCTTAACTCACCAATCTGCAACATCTGCTTCTGCCGCATTTCCACCTTGCCAACTCGGCTCAGACGAAACGCCTACATCTTCCCCAGAAGCAACTGTGCTCCTTCCCAAATGAGTGAGCATCCACATGCTTAGGAGGCGATAAACTGCATGCCTTTTTCCCACCACCATTTTACACTGCTTAGAGAGCGTCGGAAAGCAGCTATGTCAGAAAGGCCCCTTTGCTCTCAGCCATGCCCTCCATTGCTCTCGAGGTGGAAGGCACAAGGCACTGGTTCTGGATCCACCCCTCAATGGGAGACAAACCACATCTTGTCCTGCTTGCAGCTCTTTAGGATGTGGAGAAAAAACTCCCTTTCCACAGTGCTCTTACAGCGTCCTGAGAACATCTCATACAAAGGAGGCTGAACGCCGTTTCTTTTCAGCACTTAACTCGCCAGTCTGGGCCATCTGCATCCTACACGTTTCCACCTTGCCACCCGGCTCAGACGAAATGCCTACATCTTCCCCTTGAGCAATGGGGATGAGGCCCATATGATTGTGGTTCCACATGCTGAGGAGGAGAGAGACAATAGGCTTTTAACTAACCACGAAGTGCAATGGTTGGGAGAGTGTCAGAAAGCACCAAAGGCAGAAAGACCCCTTTACTCTCAGCCGCGCCCTCCATTGCTGTAGAGGTGGAAGGCACAAAGCACTGCCTCCATCCTTCAATGGGAGACAATCCATAAACTGTCTTGAGTCCAGCTCTTTAGGAAGCTGAGAAAGAACTCGCTTTCCACAGCGCTGTTACAGCATACGAGGAGACTCTCCTACAGAGGCAGCTCAAATGCCATTTCTTCCCAGTGCTTAACTGGCCGCTTTAGGACTTCCGCTTCTGCCACAGTTCCACCTTGCCAACCCGGCTCAGACGAAATGCCTACATCTTCCCCTTCAGCAACGGGGGCGAAGCCCACATGATTGTGCTTCCACATGCTTAGCAGGAGCAGACAATAGGCTTTTTACAAACCGCCATTGTGCACTGGGTCAGAGAGTGTCAGAATGCACCTATGTCAGAAAGGGCCCTTTGCTCTCAGCCGTGCCCTCCATTGCTCTAGAGGTGGAAGGCACAAAGCACTGCCTCCATCCTTCAATTGGAGACAAGCCATCAACTGTCTTGCCTCCAGCTCTTTAGGAAGCTGACAAACAACTCGCTTTCCACAGTCCTGTTACAGCAGACCGGGGAACTTCTCATACAAAGGCAGCTCAAATGGCATTTCTTCCCAGCCCTTAACTCGCAGCTTTGGGACTCCTGCTTCTGCCGCAATTCCACCTTGCCAACCCGGCTCAGACGAAATGCCTACATCTTCCCCTGAAGCCACTTGGCTGAGTCCCAAATGATTGAGCGTCCACGTGCTTAGGAGGCAATAGACTGCACGCCTTTTTCCAACCACCATTGTGCACTGCTGGAGAGAGTGTCGGAAAGCAGCTATGTCAGAAAGACCCCTTTGCTCTCAGCCGTGCCCTTCATTGCTCTAGACGTGGAATGCACAATGCACTGGCTCCCCCTCTCAAGGGGCGTCAAGCCACAGACCTTCTTCCTTCCATCTCTTTAGGAAGCTGAGAAAGAGCTCGCTTTCAGCGGTGCTCTTTCTGTGTCCTGGCAACATCTCATACAAAGGCAGCTGCTATGCCATTTCTTTTCAGCGCTTAACTCGCAGATTTGGAACTTCTGCTCCTGCCGCATTTCCACCTTGCCAAACCGGCTCAGACGAAATGTCTACATCTTCCCCTTCAGCAACGGGGACGAGGCCCAGATGACTGTGCTTCCGCATGCTTAGCAGGAGCAGACCATAGGCTTTTAACAAACCGCCATTGTGCACTGGGTCAGAGAGTGTCAGAATGCACCTATGTCAGAAAGGGCCCTTTGCTCTCAGCCGTGCCCTCCATTGCTCTAGACGTGGAAGGCACAAAGCACTGCCTCCATCCTTCAATTGGAGACAAGCCATCAATTGTCCTGCTTCCAGCTCTTTAGGAAGCTGGGAAAGCACTCGCATTCCACAGTGCCCTTACAGCGTCCTGGGAACGTCTCATACAAAGGCAGCTGAACACCGTGTCTTTTCAGCCCTTAACTCACCAATCTGCAACATCTGCTTCTGCCGCATTTCCACCTTGCCAACTCGGCTCAGACGAAACGCCTACATCTTCCCCAGAAGCAACTGTGCTCCTTCCCAAATGAGTGAGCATCCACATGCTTAGGAGGCGATAAACTGCATGCCTTTTTCCCACCACCATTTTACACTGCTTAGAGAGCGTCGGAAAGCAGCTATGTCAGAAAGGCCCCTTTGCTCTCAGCCATGCCCTCCATTGCTCTCGAGGTGGAAGGCACAAGGCACTGGTTCTGGATCCACCCCTCAATGGGAGACAAACCACTTCTTGTCCTGCTTGCAGCTCTTTAGGATGTGGAGAAAAAACTCCCTTTCCACAGTGCTCTTACAGCGTCCTGAGAACATCTCATACAAAGGAGGCTGAACGCCGTTTCTTTTCAGCACTTAACTCGCCAGTCTGGGCCATCTGCATCCTACACGTTTCCACCTTGCCACCCGGCTCAGACGAAATGCCTACATCTTCCCCTTGAGCAATGGGGATGAGGCCCATATGATTGTGGTTCCACATGCTGAGGAGGAGAGAGACAATAGGCTTTTAACTAACCACGAAGTGCAATGGTTGGGAGAGTGTCAGAAAGCACCAAAGGCAGAAAGACCCCTTTACTCTCAGCCGCGCCCTCCATTGCTGTAGAGGTGGAAGGCACAAAGCACTGCCTCCATCCTTCAATGGGAGACAATCCATAAACTGTCTTGAGTCCAGCTCTTTAGGAAGCTGAGAAAGAACTCGCTTTCCACAGCGCTGTTACAGCATACGAGGAGACTCTCCTACAGAGGCAGCTCAAATGCCATTTCTTCCCAGTGCTTAACTGGCCGCTTTAGGACTTCCGCTTCTGCCACAGTTCCACCTTGCCAACCCGGCTCAGACGAAATGCCTACATCTTCCCCTTCAGCAACGGGGGCGAAGCCCACATGATTGTGCTTCCACATGCTTAGCAGGAGCAGACAATAGGCTTTTTACAAACCGCCATTGTGCACTGGGTCAGAGAGTGTCAGAATGCACCTATGTCAGAAAGGGCCCTTTGCTCTCAGCCGTGCCCTCCATTGCTCTAGAGGTGGAAGGCACAAAGCACTGCCTCCATCCTTCAATTGGAGACAAGCCATCAACTGTCTTGCCTCCAGCTCTTTAGGAAGCTGACAAACAACTCGCTTTCCACAGTCCTGTTACAGCAGACCGGGGAACTTCTCATACAAAGGCAGCTCAAATGGCATTTCTTCCCAGCCCTTAACTCGCAGCTTTGGGACTCCTGCTTCTGCCGCAATTCCACCTTGCCAACCCGGCTCAGACGAAATGCCTACATCTTCCCCTGAAGCCACTTGGCTGAGTCCCAAATGATTGAGCGTCCACGTGCTTAGGAGGCAATAGACTGCACGCCTTTTTCCAACCACCATTGTGCACTGCTGGAGAGAGTGTCGGAAAGCAGCTATGTCAGAAAGACCCCTTTGCTCTCAGCCGTGCCCTTCATTGCTCTAGACGTGGAATGCACAATGCACTGGCTCCCCCTCTCAAGGGGCGTCAAGCCACAGACCTTCTTCCTTCCATCTCTTTAGGAAGCTGAGAAAGAGCTCGCTTTCAACGGTGCTCTTTCTGTGTCCTGGCAACATCTCATACAAAGGCAGCTGCTATGCCATTTCTTTTCAGCGCTTAACTCGCAGATTTGGAACTTCTGCTCCTGCCGCATTTCCACCTTGCCAAACCGGCTCAGACGAAATGTCTACATCTTCCCCTTCAGCAACGGGGACGAGGCCCAGATGACTGTGCTTCCGCATGCTTAGCAGGAGCAGACCATAGGCTTTTAACAAACCGCCATTGTGCACTGGGTCAGAGAGTGTCAGAATGCACCTATGTCAGAAAGGGCCCTTTGCTCTCAGCCGTGCCCTCCATTGCTCTAGACGTGGAAGGCACAAAGCACTGCCTCCATCCTTCAATTGGAGACAAGCCATCAATTGTCCTGCTTCCAGCTCTTTAGGAAGCTGGGAAAGCACTCGCATTCCACAGTGCCCTTACAGCGTCCTGGGAACGTGTCATACAAAGGCAGCTGAACACCGTGTCTTTTCAGCCCTTAACTCACCAATCTGCAACATCTGCTTCTGCCGCATTTCCACCTTGCCAACCCGGCTCAGACGAAACGCCTACATCTTCCCCAGAAGCAACTGTGCTCCTTCCCAAATGAGTGAGCATCCACATGCTTAGGAGGCGATAAACTGCATGCCTTTTTCCCACCACCATTTTACACTGCTTAGAGAGCGTCGGGAAGCAGCTATGTCAGAAAGGCCCCTTTGCTCTCAGCCATGCCCTCCATTGCTCTCGAGGTGGAAGGCACAAGGCACTGGTTCTGGATCCACCCCTCAATGGGAGACAAACCACATCTTGTCCTGCTTCCAGCTCTTTAGGATGTGGAGAAAAAACTCCCTTTCCACAGTGCTCTTACAGCGTCCTGAGAACATCTCATACAAAGGAGGCTGAACGCCGTTTCTTTTCAGCACTTAACTCGCCAGTCTGGGCCATCTGCATCCTACACGTTTCCACCTTGCCACCCGGCTCAGACGAAATGCCTACATCTTCACCTTGAGCAATGGGGATGAGGCCCATATGATTGTGGTTCCACATGCTGAGGAGGAGAGAGACAATAGGCTTTTAACTAACCACGAAGTGCAATGGTTGGGAGAGTGTCAGAAAGCACCAAAGGCAGAAAGACCCCTTTACTCTCAGCCGCGCCCTCCATTGCTGTAGAGGTGGAAGGCACAAAGCACTGCCTCCATCCTTCAATGGGAGACAATCCATAAACTGTCTTGAGTCCAGCTCTTTAGGAAGCTGAGAAAGAACTCGCTTTCCACAGCGCTGTTACAGCATACGAGGAGACTCTCCTACAGAGGCAGCTCAAATGCCATTTCTTCCCAGTGCTTAACTGGCCGCTTTAGGACTTCCGCTTCTGCCACAGTTCCACCTTGCCAACCCGGCTCAGACGAAATGCCTACATCTTCCCCTTCAGCAACGGGGGCGAAGCCCACATGATTGTGCTTCCACATGCTTAGCAGGAGCAGACAATAGGCTTTTTACAAACCGCCATTGTGCACTGGGTCAGAGAGTGTCAGAATGCACCTATGTCAGAAAGGGCCCTTTGCTCTCAGCCGTGCCCTCCATTGCTCTAGAGGTGGAAGGCACAAAGCACTGCCTCCATCCTTCAATTGGAGACAAGCCATCAACTGTCTTGCCTCCAGCTCTTTAGGAAGCTGACAAACAACTCGCTTTCCACAGTCCTGTTACAGCAGACCGGGGAACTTCTCATACAAAGGCAGCTCAAATGGCATTTCTTCCCAGCCCTTAACTCGCAGCTTTGGGACTCCTGCTTCTGCCGCAATTCCACCTTGCCAACCCGGCTCAGACGAAATGCCTACATCTTCCCCTGAAGCCACTTGGCTGAGTCCCAAATGATTGAGCGTCCACGTGCTTAGGAGGCAATAGACTGCACGCCTTTTTCCAACCACCATTGTGCACTGCTGGAGAGAGTGTCGGAAAGCAGCTATGTCAGAAAGACCCCTTTGCTCTCAGCCGTGCCCTTCATTGCTCTAGACGTGGAATGCACAATGCACTGGCTCCCCCTCTCAAGGGGCGTCAAGCCACAGACCTTCTTCCTTCCATCTCTTTAGGAAGCTGAGAAAGAGCTCGCTTTCAGCGGTGCTCTTTCTGTGTCCTGGCAACATCTCATACAAAGGCAGCTGCTATGCCATTTCTTTTCAGCGCTTAACTCGCAGATTTGGAACTTCTGCTCCTGCCGCATTTCCACCTTGCCAAACCGGCTCAGACGAAATGTCTACATCTTCCCCTTCAGCAACGGGGACGAGGCCCAGATGACTGTGCTTCCGCATGCTTAGCAGGAGCAGACCATAGGCTTTTAACAAACCGCCATTGTGCACTGGGTCAGAGAGTGTCAGAATGCACCTATGTCAGAAAGGGCCCTTTGCTCTCAGCCGTGCCCTCCATTGCTCTAGACGTGGAAGGCACAAAGCACTGCCTCCATCCTTCAATTGGAGACAAGCCATCAATTGTCCTGCTTCCAGCTCTTTAGGAAGCTGGGAAAGCACTCGCATTCCACAGTGCCCTTACAGCGTCCTGGGAACGTGTCATACAAAGGCAGCTGAACACCGTGTCTTTTCAGCCCTTAACTCACCAATCTGCAACATCTGCTTCTGCCGCATTTCCACCTTGCCAACCCGGCTCAGACGAAACGCCTACATCTTCCCCAGAAGCAACTGTGCTCCTTCCCAAATGAGTGAGCATCCACATGCTTAGGAGGCGATAAACTGCATGCCTTTTTCCCACCACCATTTTACACTGCTTAGAGAGCGTCGGGAAGCAGCTATGTCAGAAAGGCCCCTTTGCTCTCAGCCATGCCCTCCATTGCTCTCGAGGTGGAAGGCACAAGGCACTGGTTCTGGATCCACCCCTCAATGGGAGACAAACCACATCTTGTCCTGCTTCCAGCTCTTTAGGATGTGGAGAAAAAACTCCCTTTCCACAGTGCTCTTACAGCGTCCTGAGAACATCTCATACAAAGGAGGCTGAACGCCGTTTCTTTTCAGCACTTAACTCGCCAGTCTGGGCCATCTGCATCCTACACGTTTCCACCTTGCCACCCGGCTCAGACGAAATGCCTACATCTTCACCTTGAGCAATGGGGATGAGGCCCATATGATTGTGGTTCCACATGCTGAGGAGGAGAGAGACAATAGGCTTTTAACTAACCACGAAGTGCAATGGTTGGGAGAGTGTCAGAAAGCACCAAAGGCAGAAAGACCCCTTTACTCTCAGCCGCGCCCTCCATTGCTGTAGAGGTGGAAGGCACAAAGCACTGCCTCCATCCTTCAATGGGAGACAATCCATAAACTGTCTTGAGTCCAGCTCTTTAGGAAGCTGAGAAAGAACTCGCTTTCCACAGCGCTGTTACAGCATACGAGGAGACTCTCCTACAGAGGCAGCTCAAATGCCATTTCTTCCCAGTGCTTAACTGGCCGCTTTAGGACTTCCGCTTCTGCCACAGTTCCACCTTGCCAACCCGGCTCAGACGAAATGCCTACATCTTCCCCTTCAGCAACGGGGGCGAAGCCCACATGATTGTGCTTCCACATGCTTAGCAGGAGCAGACAATAGGCTTTTTACAAACCGCCATTGTGCACTGGGTCAGAGAGTGTCAGAATGCACCTATGTCAGAAAGGGCCCTTTGCTCTCAGCCGTGCCCTCCATTGCTCTAGAGGTGGAAGGCACAAAGCACTGCCTCCATCCTTCAATTGGAGACAAGCCATCAACTGTCTTGCCTCCAGCTCTTTAGGAAGCTGACAAACAACTCGCTTTCCACAGTCCTGTTACAGCAGACCGGGGAACTTCTCATACAAAGGCAGCTCAAATGGCATTTCTTCCCAGCCCTTAACTCGCAGCTTTGGGACTCCTGCTTCTGCCGCAATTCCACCTTGCCAACCCGGCTCAGACGAAATGCCTACATCTTCCCCTGAAGCCACTTGGCTGAGTCCCAAATGATTGAGCGTCCACGTGCTTAGGAGGCAATAGACTGCACGCCTTTTTCCAACCACCATTGTGCACTGCTGGAGAGAGTGTCGGAAAGCAGCTATGTCAGAAAGACCCCTTTGCTCTCAGCCGTGCCCTTCATTGCTCTAGACGTGGAATGCACAATGCACTGGCTCCCCCTCTCAAGGGGCGTCAAGCCACAGACCTTCTTCCTTCCATCTCTTTAGGAAGCTGAGAAAGAGCTCGCTTTCAGCGGTGCTCTTTCTGTGTCCTGGCAACATCTCATACAAAGGCAGCTGCTATGCCATTTCTTTTCAGCGCTTAACTCGCAGATTTGGAACTTCTGCTCCTGCCGCATTTCCACCTTGCCAAACCGGCTCAGACGAAATGTCTACATCTTCCCCTTCAGCAACGGGGACGAGGCCCAGATGACTGTGCTTCCGCATGCTTAGCAGGAGCAGACCATAGGCTTTTAACAAACCGCCATTGTGCACTGGGTCAGAGAGTGTCAGAATGCACCTATGTCAGAAAGGGCCCTTTGCTCTCAGCCGTGCCCTCCATTGCTCTAGACGTGGAAGGCACAAAGCACTGCCTCCATCCTTCAATTGGAGACAAGCCATCAATTGTCCTGCTTCCAGCTCTTTAGGAAGCTGGGAAAGCACTCGCATTCCACAGTGCCCTTACAGCGTCCTGGGAACGTGTCATACAAAGGCAGCTGAACACCGTGTCTTTTCAGCCCTTAACTCACCAATCTGCAACATCTGCTTCTGCCGCATTTCCACCTTGCCAACCCGGCTCAGACGAAACGCCTACATCTTCCCCAGAAGCAACTGTGCTCCTTCCCAAATGAGTGAGCATCCACATGCTTAGGAGGCGATAAACTGCATGCCTTTTTCCCACCACCATTTTACACTGCTTAGAGAGCGTCGGGAAGCAGCTATGTCAGAAAGGCCCCTTTGCTCTCAGCCATGCCCTCCATTGCTCTCGAGGTGGAAGGCACAAGGCACTGGTTCTGGATCCACCCCTCAATGGGAGACAAACCACATCTTGTCCTGCTTGCAGCTCTTTAGGATGTGGAGAAAAAACTCCCTTTCCACAGTGCTCTTACAGCGTCCTGAGAACATCTCATACAAAGGAGGCTGAACGCCGTTTCTTTTCAGCACTTAACTCGCCAGTCTGGGCCATCTGCATCCTACACGTTTCCACCTTGCCACCTGGCTCAGACGAAATGCCTACATCTTCCCCTTGAGCAATGGGGATGAGGCCCATATGATTGTGGTTCCACATGCTGAGGAGGAGAGAGACAATAGGCTTTTAACTAACCACGAAGTGCAATGGTTGGGAGAGTGTCAGAAAGCACCAAAGGCAGAAAGACCCCTTTACTCTCAGCCGCGCCCTCCATTGCTGTAGAGGTGGAAGGCACAAAGCACTGCCTCCATCCTTCAATGGGAGACAATCCATAAACTGTCTTGAGTCCAGCTCTTTAGGAAGCTGAGAAAGAACTCGCTTTCCACAGCGCTGTTACAGCATACGAGGAGACTCTCCTACAGAGGCAGCTCAAATGCCATTTCTTCCCAGTGCTTAACTGGCCGCTTTAGGACTTCCGCTTCTGCCACAGTTCCACCTTGCCAACCCGGCTCAGACGAAATGCCTACATCTTCCCCTTCAGCAACGGGGGCGGAGCCCACATGATTGTGCTTCCACATGCTTAGCAGGAGCAGACAATAGGCTTTTTACAAACCGCCATTGTGCACTGGGTCAGAGAGTGTCAGAATGCACCTATGTCAGAAAGGGCCCTTTGCTCTCAGCCGTGCCCTCCATTGCTCTAGAGGTGGAAGGCACAAAGCACTGCCTCCATCCTTCAATTGGAGACAAGCCATCAACTGTCTTGCCTCCAGCTCTTTAGGAAGCTGACAAACAACTCGCTTTCCACAGTCCTGTTACAGCAGACCGGGGAACTTCTCATACAAAGGCAGCTCAAATGGCATTTCTTCCCAGCCCTTAACTCGCAGCTTTGGGACTCCTGCTTCTGCCGCAATTCCACCTTGCCAACCCGGCTCAGACGAAATGCCTACATCTTCCCCTGAAGCCACTTGGCTGAGTCCCAAATGATTGAGCGTCCACGTGCTTAGGAGGCAATAGACTGCACGCCTTTTTCCAACCACCATTGTGCACTGCTGGAGAGAGTGTCGGAAAGCAGCTATGTCAGAAAGACCCCTTTGCTCTCAGCCGTGCCCTTCATTGCTCTAGACGTGGAATGCACAATGCACTGGCTCCCCCTCTCAAGGGGCATCAAGCCACAGACCTTCTTCCTTCCATCTCTTTAGGAAGCTGAGAAAGAGCTCGCTTTCAACGGTGCTCTTTCTGTGTCCTGGCAACATCTCATACAAAGGCAGCTGCTATGCCATTTCTTTTCAGCGCTTAACTCGCAGATTTGGAACTTCTGCTCCTGCCGCATTTCCACCTTGCCAAACCGGCTCAGACGAAATGTCTACATCTTCCCCTTCAGCAACGGGGACGAGGCCCAGATGACTGTGCTTCCGCATGCTTAGCAGGAGCAGACCATAGGCTTTTAACAAACCGCCATTGTGCACTGGGTCAGAGAGTGTCAGAATGCACCTATGTCAGAAAGGGCCCTTTGCTCTCAGCCGTGCCCTCCATTGCTCTAGACGTGGAAGGCACAAAGCACTGCCTCCATCCTTCAATTGGAGACAAGCCATCAATTGTCCTGCTTCCAGCTCTTTAGGAAGCTGGGAAAGCACTCGCATTCCACAGTGCCCTTACAGCGTCCTGGGAACGTGTCATACAAAGGCAGCTGAACACCGTGTCTTTTCAGCCCTTAACTCACCAATCTGCAACATCTGCTTCTGCCGCATTTCCACCTTGCCAACCCGGCTCAGACGAAACGCCTACATCTTCCCCAGAAGCAACTGTGCTCCTTCCCAAATGAGTGAGCATCCACATGCTTAGGAGGCGATAAACTGCATGCCTTTTTCCCACCACCATTTTACACTGCTTAGAGAGCGTCGGGAAGCAGCTATGTCAGAAAGGCCCCTTTGCTCTCAGCCATGCCCTCCATTGCTCTCGAGGTGGAAGGCACAAGGCACTGGTTCTGGATCCACCCCTCAATGGGAGACAAACCACATCTTGTCCTGCTTCCAGCTCTTTAGGATGTGGAGAAAAAACTCCCTTTCCACAGTGCTCTTACAGCGTCCTGAGAACATCTCATACAAAGGAGGCTGAACGCCGTTTCTTTTCAGCACTTAACTCGCCAGTCTGGGCCATCTGCATCCTACACGTTTCCACCTTGCCACCCGGCTCAGACGAAATGCCTACATCTTCACCTTGAGCAATGGGGATGAGGCCCATATGATTGTGGTTCCACATGCTGAGGAGGAGAGAGACAATAGGCTTTTAACTAACCACGAAGTGCAATGGTTGGGAGAGTGTCAGAAAGCACCAAAGGCAGAAAGACCCCTTTACTCTCAGCCGCGCCCTCCATTGCTGTAGAGGTGGAAGGCACAAAGCACTGCCTCCATCCTTCAATGGGAGACAATCCATAAACTGTCTTGAGTCCAGCTCTTTAGGAAGCTGAGAAAGAACTCGCTTTCCACAGCGCTGTTACAGCATACGAGGAGACTCTCCTACAGAGGCAGCTCAAATGCCATTTCTTCCCAGTGCTTAACTGGCCGCTTTAGGACTTCCGCTTCTGCCACAGTTCCACCTTGCCAACCCGGCTCAGACGAAATGCCTACATCTTCCCCTTCAGCAACGGGGGCGAAGCCCACATGATTGTGCTTCCACATGCTTAGCAGGAGCAGACAATAGGCTTTTTACAAACCGCCATTGTGCACTGGGTCAGAGAGTGTCAGAATGCACCTATGTCAGAAAGGGCCCTTTGCTCTCAGCCGTGCCCTCCATTGCTCTAGAGGTGGAAGGCACAAAGCACTGCCTCCATCCTTCAATTGGAGACAAGCCATCAACTGTCTTGCCTCCAGCTCTTTAGGAAGCTGACAAACAACTCGCTTTCCACAGTCCTGTTACAGCAGACCGGGGAACTTCTCATACAAAGGCAGCTCAAATGGCATTTCTTCCCAGCCCTTAACTCGCAGCTTTGGGACTCCTGCTTCTGCCGCAATTCCACCTTGCCAACCCGGCTCAGACGAAATGCCTACATCTTCCCCTGAAGCCACTTGGCTGAGTCCCAAATGATTGAGCGTCCACGTGCTTAGGAGGCAATAGACTGCACGCCTTTTTCCAACCACCATTGTGCACTGCTGGAGAGAGTGTCGGAAAGCAGCTATGTCAGAAAGACCCCTTTGCTCTCAGCCGTGCCCTTCATTGCTCTAGACGTGGAATGCACAATGCACTGGCTCCCCCTCTCAAGGGGCGTCAAGCCACAGACCTTCTTCCTTCCATCTCTTTAGGAAGCTGAGAAAGAGCTCGCTTTCAGCGGTGCTCTTTCTGTGTCCTGGCAACATCTCATACAAAGGCAGCTGCTATGCCATTTCTTTTCAGCGCTTAACTCGCAGATTTGGAACTTCTGCTCCTGCCGCATTTCCACCTTGCCAAACCGGCTCAGACGAAATGTCTACATCTTCCCCTTCAGCAACGGGGACGAGGCCCAGATGACTGTGCTTCCGCATGCTTAGCAGGAGCAGACCATAGGCTTTTAACAAACCGCCATTGTGCACTGGGTCAGAGAGTGTCAGAATGCACCTATGTCAGAAAGGGCCCTTTGCTCTCAGCCGTGCCCTCCATTGCTCTAGACGTGGAAGGCACAAAGCACTGCCTCCATCCTTCAATTGGAGACAAGCCATCAATTGTCCTGCTTCCAGCTCTTTAGGAAGCTGGGAAAGCACTCGCATTCCACAGTGCCCTTACAGCGTCCTGGGAACGTGTCATACAAAGGCAGCTGAACACCGTGTCTTTTCAGCCCTTAACTCACCAATCTGCAACATCTGCTTCTGCCGCATTTCCACCTTGCCAACCCGGCTCAGACGAAACGCCTACATCTTCCCCAGAAGCAACTGTGCTCCTTCCCAAATGAGTGAGCATCCACATGCTTAGGAGGCGATAAACTGCATGCCTTTTTCCCACCACCATTTTACACTGCTTAGAGAGCGTCGGGAAGCAGCTATGTCAGAAAGGCCCCTTTGCTCTCAGCCATGCCCTCCATTGCTCTCGAGGTGGAAGGCACAAGGCACTGGTTCTGGATCCACCCCTCAATGGGAGACAAACCACATCTTGTCCTGCTTGCAGCTCTTTAGGATGTGGAGAAAAAACTCCCTTTCCACAGTGCTCTTACAGCGTCCTGAGAACATCTCATACAAAGGAGGCTGAACGCCGTTTCTTTTCAGCACTTAACTCGCCAGTCTGGGCCATCTGCATCCTACACGTTTCCACCTTGCCACCTGGCTCAGACGAAATGCCTACATCTTCCCCTTGAGCAATGGGGATGAGGCCCATATGATTGTGGTTCCACATGCTGAGGAGGAGAGAGACAATAGGCTTTTAACTAACCACGAAGTGCAATGGTTGGGAGAGTGTCAGAAAGCACCAAAGGCAGAAAGACCCCTTTACTCTCAGCCGCGCCCTCCATTGCTGTAGAGGTGGAAGGCACAAAGCACTGCCTCCATCCTTCAATGGGAGACAATCCATAAACTGTCTTGAGTCCAGCTCTTTAGGAAGCTGAGAAAGAACTCGCTTTCCACAGCGCTGTTACAGCATACGAGGAGACTCTCCTACAGAGGCAGCTCAAATGCCATTTCTTCCCAGTGCTTAACTGGCCGCTTTAGGACTTCCGCTTCTGCCACAGTTCCACCTTGCCAACCCGGCTCAGACGAAATGCCTACATCTTCCCCTTCAGCAACGGGGGCGGAGCCCACATGATTGTGCTTCCACATGCTTAGCAGGAGCAGACAATAGGCTTTTTACAAACCGCCATTGTGCACTGGGTCAGAGAGTGTCAGAATGCACCTATGTCAGAAAGGGCCCTTTGCTCTCAGCCGTGCCCTCCATTGCTCTAGAGGTGGAAGGCACAAAGCACTGCCTCCATCCTTCAATTGGAGACAAGCCATCAACTGTCTTGCCTCCAGCTCTTTAGGAAGCTGACAAACAACTCGCTTTCCACAGTCCTGTTACAGCAGACCGGGGAACTTCTCATACAAAGGCAGCTCAAATGGCATTTCTTCCCAGCCCTTAACTCGCAGCTTTGGGACTCCTGCTTCTGCCGCAATTCCACCTTGCCAACCCGGCTCAGACGAAATGCCTACATCTTCCCCTGAAGCCACTTGGCTGAGTCCCAAATGATTGAGCGTCCACGTGCTTAGGAGGCAATAGACTGCACGCCTTTTTCCAACCACCATTGTGCACTGCTGGAGAGAGTGTCGGAAAGCAGCTATGTCAGAAAGACCCCTTTGCTCTCAGCCGTGCCCTTCATTGCTCTAGACGTGGAATGCACAATGCACTGGCTCCCCCTCTCAAGGGGCATCAAGCCACAGACCTTCTTCCTTCCATCTCTTTAGGAAGCTGAGAAAGAGCTCGCTTTCAACGGTGCTCTTTCTGTGTCCTGGCAACATCTCATACAAAGGCAGCTGCTATGCCATTTCTTTTCAGCGCTTAACTCGCAGATTTGGAACTTCTTCTCCTGCCGCATTTCCACCTTGCCAAACCGGCTCAGACGAAATGTCTACATCTTCCCCTTCAGCAACGGGGACGAGGCCCAGATGACTGTGCTTCCGCATGCTTAGCAGGAGCAGACCATAGGCTTTTAACAAACCGCCATTGTGCACTGGGTCAGAGAGTGTCAGAATGCACCTATGTCAGAAAGGGCCCTTTGCTCTCAGCCGTGCCCTCCATTGCTCTAGACGTGGAAGGCACAAAGCACTGCCTCCATCCTTCAATTGGAGACAAGCCATCAATTGTCCTGCTTCCAGCTCTTTAGGAAGCTGGGAAAGCACTCGCATTCCACAGTGCCCTTACAGCGTCCTGGGAACGTCTCATACAAAGGCAGCTGAACACCGTGTCTTTTCAGCCCTTAACTCACCAATCTGCAACATCTGCTTCTGCCGCATTTCCACCTTGCCAACTCGGCTCAGACGAAACGCCTACATCTTCCCCAGAAGCAACTGTGCTCCTTCCCAAATGAGTGAGCATCCACATGCTTAGGAGGCGATAAACTGCATGCCTTTTTCCCACCACCATTTTACACTGCTTAGAGAGCGTCGGAAAGCAGCTATGTCAGAAAGGCCCCTTTGCTCTCAGCCATGCCCTCCATTGCTCTCGAGGTGGAAGGCACAAGGCACTGGTTCTGGATCCACCCCTCAATGGGAGACAAACCACATCTTGTCCTGCTTGCAGCTCTTTAGGATGTGGAGAAAAAACTCCCTTTCCACAGTGCTCTTACAGCGTCCTGAGAACATCTCATACAAAGGAGGCTGAACGCCGTTTCTTTTCAGCACTTAACTCGCCAGTCTGGGCCATCTGCATCCTACACGTTTCCACCTGGCCACCTGGCTCAGACGAAATGCCTACATCTTCCCCTTGAGCAATGGGGATGAGGCCCATATGATTGTGGTTCCACATGCTGAGGAGGAGAGAGACAATAGGCTTTTAACTAACCACGAAGTGCAATGGTTGGGAGAGTGTCAGAAAGCACCAAAGGCAGAAAGACCCCTTTACTCTCAGCCGCGCCCTCCATTGCTGTAGAGGTGGAAGGCACAAAGCACTGCCTCCATCCTTCAATGGGAGACAATCCATAAACTGTCTTGAGTCCAGCTCTTTAGGAAGCTGAGAAAGAACTCGCTTTCCACAGCGCTGTTACAGCATACGAGGAGACTCTCCTACAGAGGCAGCTCAAATGCCATTTCTTCCCAGTGCTTAACTGGCCGCTTTAGGACTTCCGCTTCTGCCACAGTTCCACCTTGCCAACCCGGCTCAGACGAAATGTCTACATCTTCCCCTTCAGCAACGGGGGCGAAGCCCACATGATTGTGCTTCCACATGCTTAGCAGGAGCAGACAATAGGCTTTTTACAAACCGCCATTGTGCACTGGGTCAGAGAGTGTCAGAATGCACCTATGTCAGAAAGGGCCCTTTGCTCTCAGCCGTGCCCTCCATTGCTCTAGAGGTGGAAGGCACAAAGCACTGCCTCCATCCTTCAATTGGAGACAAGCCATCAACTGTCTTGCCTCCAGCTCTTTAGGAAGCTGACAAACAACTCGCTTTCCACAGTCCTGTTACAGCAGACCGGGGAACTTCTCATACAAAGGCAGCTCAAATGGCATTTCTTCCCAGCCCTTAACTCGCAGCTTTGGGACTCCTGCTTCTGCCGCAATTCCACCTTGCCAACCCGGCTCAGACGAAATGCCTACATCTTCCCCTGAAGCCACTTGGCTGAGTCCCAAATGATTGAGCGTCCACGTGCTTAGGAGGCGATAGACTGCACGCCTTTTTCCAACCACCATTGTGCACTGCTGGAGAGAGTGTCGGAAAGCAGCTATGTCAGAAAGACCCCTTTGCTCTCAGCCGTGCCCTTCATTGCTCTAGACGTGGAATGCACAATGCACTGGCTCCCCCTCTCAAGGGGCGTCAAGCCACAGACCTTCTTCCTTCCATCTCTTTAGGAAGCTGAGAAAGAGCTCGCTTTCAACGGTGCTCTTTCTGTGTCCTGGCAACATCTCATACAAAGGCAGCTGCTATGCCATTTCTTTTCAGCGCTTAACTCGCAGATTTGGAACTTCTGCTCCTGCCGCATTTCCACCTTGCCAAACCGGCTCAGACGAAATGTCTACATCTTCCCCTTCAGCAACGGGGACGAGGCCCAGATGACTGTGCTTCCGCATGCTTAGCAGGAGCAGACCATAGGCTTTTAACAAACCGCCATTGTGCACTGGGTCAGAGAGTGTCAGAATGCACCTATGTCAGAAAGGGCCCTTTGCTCTCAGCCGTGCCCTCCATTGCTCTAGACGTGGAAGGCACAAAGCACTGCCTCCATCCTTCAATTGGAGACAAGCCATCAATTGTCCTGCTTCCAGCTCTTTAGGAAGCTGGGAAAGCACTCGCATTCCACAGTGCCCTTACAGCGTCCTGGGAACGTCTCATACAAAGGCAGCTGAACACCGTGTCTTTTCAGCCCTTAACTCACCAATCTGCAACATCTGCTTCTGCCGCATTTCCACCTTGCCAACTCGGCTCAGACGAAACGCCTACATCTTCCCCAGAAGCAACTGTGCTCCTTCCCAAATGAGTGAGCATCCACATGCTTAGGAGGCGATAAACTGCATGCCTTTTTCCCACCACCATTTTACACTGCTTAGAGAGCGTCGGAAAGCAGCTATGTCAGAAAGGCCCCTTTGCTCTCAGCCATGCCCTCCATTGCTCTCGAGGTGGAAGGCACAAGGCACTGGTTCTGGATCCACCCCTCAATGGGAGACAAACCACATCTTGTCCTGCTTGCAGCTCTTTAGGATGTGGAGAAAAAACTCCCTTTCCACAGTGCTCTTACAGCGTCCTGAGAACATCTCATACAAAGGAGGCTGAACGCCGTTTCTTTTCAGCACTTAACTCGCCAGTCTGGGCCATCTGCATCCTACACGTTTCCACCTTGCCACCCGGCTCAGACGAAATGCCTACATCTTCCCCTTGAGCAATGGGGATGAGGCCCATATGATTGTGGTTCCACATGCTGAGGAGGAGAGAGACAATAGGCTTTTAACTAACCACGAAGTGCAATGGTTGGGAGAGTGTCAGAAAGCACCAAAGGCAGAAAGACCCCTTTACTCTCAGCCGCGCCCTCCATTGCTGTAGAGGTGGAAGGCACAAAGCACTGCCTCCATCCTTCAATGGGAGACAATCCATAAACTGTCTTGAGTCCAGCTCTTTAGGAAGCTGAGAAAGAACTCGCTTTCCACAGCGCTGTTACAGCATACGAGGAGACTCTCCTACAGAGGCAGCTCAAATGCCATTTCTTCCCAGTGCTTAACTGGCCGCTTTAGGACTTCCGCTTCTGCCACAGTTCCACCTTGCCAACCCGGCTCAGACGAAATGCCTACATCTTCCCCTTCAGCAACGGGGGCGAAGCCCACATGATTGTGCTTCCACATGCTTAGCAGGAGCAGACAATAGGCTTTTTACAAACCGCCATTGTGCACTGGGTCAGAGAGTGTCAGAATGCACCTATGTCAGAAAGGGCCCTTTGCTCTCAGCCGTGCCCTCCATTGCTCTAGAGGTGGAAGGCACAAAGCACTGCCTCCATCCTTCAATTGGAGACAAGCCATCAACTGTCTTGCCTCCAGCTCTTTAGGAAGCTGACAAACAACTCGCTTTCCACAGTCCTGTTACAGCAGACCGGGGAACTTCTCATACAAAGGCAGCTCAAATGGCATTTCTTCCCAGCCCTTAACTCGCAGCTTTGGGACTCCTGCTTCTGCCGCAATTCCACCTTGCCAACCCGGCTCAGACGAAATGCCTACATCTTCCCCTGAAGCCACTTGGCTGAGTCCCAAATGATTGAGCGTCCACGTGCTTAGGAGGCAATAGACTGCACGCCTTTTTCCAACCACCATTGTGCACTGCTGGAGAGAGTGTCGGAAAGCAGCTATGTCAGAAAGACCCCTTTGCTCTCAGCCGTGCCCTTCATTGCTCTAGACGTGGAATGCACAATGCACTGGCTCCCCCTCTCAAGGGGCATCAAGCCACAGACCTTCTTCCTTCCATCTCTTTAGGAAGCTGAGAAAGAGCTCGCTTTCAACGGTGCTCTTTCTGTGTCCTGGCAACATCTCATACAAAGGCAGCTGCTATGCCATTTCTTTTCAGCGCTTAACTCGCAGATTTGGAACTTCTTCTCCTGCCGCATTTCCACCTTGCCAAACCGGCTCAGACGAAATGTCTACATCTTCCCCTTCAGCAACGGGGACGAGGCCCAGATGACTGTGCTTCCGCATGCTTAGCAGGAGCAGACCATAGGCTTTTAACAAACCGCCATTGTGCACTGGGTCAGAGAGTGTCAGAATGCACCTATGTCAGAAAGGGCCCTTTGCTCTCAGCCGTGCCCTCCATTGCTCTAGACGTGGAAGGCACAAAGCACTGCCTCCATCCTTCAATTGGAGACAAGCCATCAATTGTCCTGCTTCCAGCTCTTTAGGAAGCTGGGAAAGCACTCGCATTCCACAGTGCCCTTACAGCGTCCTGGGAACGTCTCATACAAAGGCAGCTGAACACCGTGTCTTTTCAGCCCTTAACTCACCAATCTGCAACATCTGCTTCTGCCGCATTTCCACCTTGCCAACTCGGCTCAGACGAAACGCCTACATCTTCCCCAGAAGCAACTGTGCTCCTTCCCAAATGAGTGAGCATCCACATGCTTAGGAGGCGATAAACTGCATGCCTTTTTCCCACCACCATTTTACACTGCTTAGAGAGCGTCGGAAAGCAGCTATGTCAGAAAGGTCCCTTTGCTCTCAGCCATGCCCTCCATTGCTCTCGAGGTGGAAGGCACAAGGCACTGGTTCTGGATCCACCCCTCAATGGGAGACAAACCACATCTTGTCCTGCTTGCAGCTCTTTAGGATGTGGAGAAAAAACTCCCTTTCCACAGTGCTCTTACAGCGTCCTGAGAACATCTCATACAAAGGAGGCTGAACGCCGTTTCTTTTCAGCACTTAACTCGCCAGTCTGGGCCATCTGCATCCTACACGTTTCCACCTTGCCACCCGGCTCAGACGAAATGCCTACATCTTCCCCTTGAGCAATGGGGATGAGGCCCATATGATTGTGGTTCCACATGCTGAGGAGGAGAGAGACAATAGGCTTTTAACTAACCACGAAGTGCAATGGTTGGGAGAGTGTCAGAAAGCACCAAAGGCAGAAAGACCCCTTTACTCTCAGCCGCGCCCTCCATTGCTGTAGAGGTGGAAGGCACAAAGCACTGCCTCCATCCTTCAATGGGAGACAATCCATAAACTGTCTTGAGTCCAGCTCTTTAGGAAGCTGAGAAAGAACTCGCTTTCCACAGCGCTGTTACAGCATACGAGGAGACTCTCCTACAGAGGCAGCTCAAATGCCATTTCTTCCCAGTGCTTAACTGGCCGCTTTAGGACTTCCGCTTCTGCCACAGTTCCACCTTGCCAACCCGGCTCAGACGAAATGCCTACATCTTCCCCTTCAGCAACGGGGGCGAAGCCCACATGATTGTGCTTCCACATGCTTAGCAGGAGCAGACAATAGGCTTTTTACAAACCGCCATTGTGCACTGGGTCAGAGAGTGTCAGAATGCACCTATGTCAGAAAGGGCCCTTTGCTCTCAGCCGTGCCCTCCATTGCTCTAGAGGTGGAAGGCACAAAGCACTGCCTCCATCCTTCAATTGGAGACAAGCCATCAACTGTCTTGCCTCCAGCTCTTTAGGAAGCTGACAAACAACTCGCTTTCCACAGTCCTGTTACAGCAGACCGGGGAACTTCTCATACAAAGGCAGCTCAAATGGCATTTCTTCCCAGCCCTTAACTCGCAGCTTTGGGACTCCTGCTTCTGCCGCAATTCCACCTTGCCAACCCGGCTCAGACGAAATGCCTACATCTTCCCCTGAAGCCACTGGGCTGAGTCCCAAATGATTGAGCGTCCACGTGCTTAGGAGGCAATAGACTGCACGCCTTTTTCCAACCACCATTGTGCACTGCTGGAGAGAGTGTCGGAAAGCAGCTATGTCAGAAAGACCCCTTTGCTCTCAGCCGTGCCCTTCATTGCTCTAGACGTGGAATGCACAATGCACTGGCTCCCCCTCTCAAGGGGCGTCAAGCCACAGACCTTCTTCCTTCCATCTCTTTAGGAAGCTGAGAAAGAGCTCGCTTTCAGCGGTGCTCTTTCTGTGTCCTGGCAACATCTCATACAAAGGCAGCTGCTATGCCATTTCTTTTCAGCGCTTAACTCGCAGATTTGGAACTTCTGCTCCTGCCGCATTTCCACCTTGCCAAACCGGCTCAGACGAAATGTCTACATCTTCCCCTTCAGCAACGGGGACGAGGCCCAGATGACTGTGCTTCCGCATGCTTAGCAGGAGCAGACCATAGGCTTTTAACAAACCGCCATTGTGCACTGGGTCAGAGAGTGTCAGAATGCACCTATGTCAGAAAGGGCCCTTTGCTCTCAGCCGTGCCCTCCATTGCTCTAGACGTGGAAGGCACAAAGCACTGCCTCCATCCTTCAATTGGAGACAAGCCATCAATTGTCCTGCTTCCAGCTCTTTAGGAAGCTGGGAAAGCACTCGCATTCCACAGTGCTCTTACAGCGTCCTGGGAACGTCTCATACAAAGGCAGCTGAACACCGTGTCTTTTCAGCCCTTAACTCACCAATCTGCAACATCTGCTTCTGCCGCATTCCCACCTTGCCAACCCGGCTCAGACGAAACGCCTACATCTTCCCCAGAAGCAACTGTGCTCCTTCCCAAATGAGTGAGCATCCACATGCTTAGGAGGCGATAAACTGCATGCCTTTTTCCCACCACCATTTTACACTGCTTAGAGAGCGTCGGGAAGCAGCTATGTCAGAAAGGCCCCTTTGCTCTCAGCCATGCCCTCCATTGCTCTCGAGGTGGAAGGCACAAGGCACTGGTTCTGGATCCACCCCTCAATGGGAGACAAACCACATCTTGTCCTGCTTGCAGCTCTTTAGGATGTGGAGAAAAAACTCCCTTTCCACAGTGCTCTTACAGCTTCCTGAGAACATCTCATACAAAGGAGGCTGAACGCCGTTTCTTTTCAGCACTTAACTCGCCAGTCTGGGCCATCTGCATCCTACACGTTTCCACCTTGCCACCTGGCTCAGACGAAATGCCTACATCTTCCCCTTGAGCAATGGGGATGAGGCCCATATGATTGTGGTTCCACATGCTGAGGAGGAGAGAGACAATAGGCTTTTAACTAACCACGAAGTGCAATGGTTGGGAGAGTGTCAGAAAGCACCAAAGGCAGAAAGACCCCTTTACTCTCAGCCGCGCCCTCCATTGCTGTAGAGGTGGAAGGCACAAAGCACTGCCTCCATCCTTCAATGGGAGACAATCCATAAACTGTCTTGAGTCCAGCTCTTTAGGAAGCTGAGAAAGAACTCGCTTTCCACAGCGCTGTTACAGCATACGAGGAGACTCTCCTACAGAGGCAGCTCAAATGCCATTTCTTCCCAGTGCTTAACTGGCCGCTTTAGGACTTCCGCTTCTGCCACAGTTCCACCTTGCCAACCCGGCTCAGACGAAATGCCTACATCTTCCCCTTCAGCAACGGGGGCGAAGCCCACATGATTGTGCTTCCACATGCTTAGCAGGAGCAGACAATAGGCTTTTTACAAACCGCCATTGTGCACTGGGTCAGAGAGTGTCAGAATGCACCTATGTCAGAAAGGGCCCTTTGCTCTCAGCCGTGCCCTCCATTGCTCTAGAGGTGGAAGGCACAAAGCACTGCCTCCATCCTTCAATTGGAGACAAGCCATCAACTGTCTTGCCTCCAGCTCTTTAGGAAGCTGACAAACAACTCGCTTTCCACAGTCCTGTTACAGCAGACCGGGGAACTTCTCATACAAAGGCAGCTCAAATGGCATTTCTTCCCAGCCCTTAACTCGCAGCTTTGGGACTCCTGCTTCTGCCGCAATTCCACCTTGCCAACCCGGCTCAGACGAAATGCCTACATCTTCCCCTGAAGCCACTTGGCTGAGTCCCAAATGATTGAGCGTCCACGTGCTTAGGAGGCGATAGACTGCACGCCTTTTTCCAACCACCATTGTGCACTGCTGGAGAGAGTGTCGGAAAGCAGCTATGTCAGAAAGACCCCTTTGCTCTCAGCCGTGCCCTTCATTGCTCTAGACGTGGAATGCACAATGCACTGGCTCCCCCTCTCAAGGGGCGTCAAGCCACAGACCTTCTTCCTTCCATCTCTTTAGGAAGCTGAGAAAGAGCTCGCTTTCAACGGTGCTCTTTCTGTGTCCTGGCAACATCTCATACAAAGGCAGCTGCTATGCCATTTCTTTTCAGCGCTTAACTCGCAGATTTGGAACTTCTGCTCCTGCCGCATTTCCACCTTGCCAAACCGGCTCAGACGAAATGTCTACATCTTCCCCTTCAGCAACGGGGACGAGGCCCAGATGACTGTGCTTCCGCATGCTTAGCAGGAGCAGACCATAGGCTTTTAACAAACCGCCATTGTGCACTGGGTCAGAGAGTGTCAGAATGCACCTATGTCAGAAAGGGCCCTTTGCTCTCAGCCGTGCCCTCCATTGCTCTAGACGTGGAAGGCACAAAGCACTGCCTCCATCCTTCAATTGGAGACAAGCCATCAATTGTCCTGCTTCCAGCTCTTTAGGAAGCTGGGAAAGCACTCGCATTCCACAGTGCCCTTACAGCGTCCTGGGAACGTCTCATACAAAGGCAGCTGAACACCGTGTCTTTTCAGCCCTTAACTCACCAATCTGCAACATCTGCTTCTGCCGCATTTCCACCTTGCCAACCCGGCTCAGACGAAACGCCTACATCTTCCCCAGAAGCAACTGTGCTCCTTCCCAAATGAGTGAGCATCCACATGCTTAGGAGGCGATAAACTGCATGCCTTTTTCCCACCACCATTTTACACTGCTTAGAGAGCGTCGGAAAGCAGCTATGTCAGAAAAGCCCCTTTGCTCTCAGCCATGCCCTCCATTGCTCTCGAGGTGGAAGGCACAAGGCACTGGTTCTGGATCCACCCCTCAATGGGAGACAAACCACATCTTGTCCTGCTTGCAGCTCTTTAGGATGTGGAGAAAAAACTCCCTTTCCACAGTGCTCTTACAGCGTCCTGAGAACATCTCATACAAAGGAGGCTGAACGCCGTTTCTTTTCAGCACTTAACTCGCCAGTCTGGGCCATCTGCATCCTACACGTTTCCACCTTGCCACCCGGCTCAGACGAAATGCCTACATCTTCACCTTGAGCAATGGGGATGAGGCCCATATGATTGTGGTTCCACATGCTGAGGAGGAGAGAGACAATAGGCTTTTAACTAACCACGAAGTGCAATGGTTGGGAGAGTGTCAGAAAGCACCAAAGGCAGAAAGACCCCTTTACTCTCAGCCGCGCCCTCCATTGCTGTAGAGGTGGAAGGCACAAAGCACTGCCTCCATCCTTCAATGGGAGACAATCCATAAACTGTCTTGAGTCCAGCTCTTTAGGAAGCTGAGAAAGAACTCGCTTTCCACAGCGCTGTTACAGCATACGAGGAGACTCTCCTACAGAGGCAGCTCAAATGCCATTTCTTCCCAGTGCTTAACTGGCCGCTTTAGGACTTCCGCTTCTGCCACAGTTCCACCTTGCCAACCCGGCTCAGACGAAATGCCTACATCTTCCCCTTCAGCAACGGGGGCGAAGCCCACATGATTGTGCTTCCACATGCTTAGCAGGAGCAGACAATAGGCTTTTTACAAACCGCCATTGTGCACTGGGTCAGAGAGTGTCAGAATGCACCTATGTCAGAAAGGGCCCTTTGCTCTCAGCCGTGCCCTCCATTGCTCTAGAGGTGGAAGGCACAAAGCACTGCCTCCATCCTTCAATTGGAGACAAGCCATCAACTGTCTTGCCTCCAGCTCTTTAGGAAGCTGACAAACAACTCGCTTTCCACAGTCCTGTTACAGCAGACCGGGGAACTTCTCATACAAAGGCAGCTCAAATGGCATTTCTTCCCAGCCCTTAACTCGCAGCTTTGGGACTCCTGCTTCTGCCGCAATTCCACCTTGCCAACCCGGCTCAGACGAAATGCCTACATCTTCCCCTGAAGCCACTTGGCTGAGTCCCAAATGATTGAGCGTCCACGTGCTTAGGAGGCGATAGACTGCACGCCTTTTTCCAACCACCATTGTGCACTGCTGGAGAGAGTGTCGGAAAGCAGCTATGTCAGAAAGACCCCTTTGCTCTCAGCCGTGCCCTTCATTGCTCTAGACGTGGAATGCACAATGCACTGGCTCCCCCTCTCAAGGGGCGTCAAGCCACAGACCTTCTTCCTTCCATCTCTTTAGGAAGCTGAGAAAGAGCTCGCTTTCAACGGTGCTCTTTCTGTGTCCTGGCAACATCTCATACAAAGGCAGCTGCTATGCCATTTCTTTTCAGCGCTTAACTCGCAGATTTGGAACTTCTTCTCCTGCCGCATTTCCACCTTGCCAAACCGGCTCAGACGAAATGTCTACATCTTCCCCTTCAGCAACGGGGACGAGGCCCAGATGACTGTGCTTCCGCATGCTTAGCAGGAGCAGACCATAGGCTTTTAACAAACCGCCATTGTGCACTGGGTCAGAGAGTGTCAGAATGCACCTATGTCAGAAAGGGCCCTTTGCTCTCAGCCGTGCCCTCCATTGCTCTAGACGTGGAAGGCACAAAGCACTGCCTCCATCCTTCAATTGGAGACAAGCCATCAATTGTCCTGCTTCCAGCTCTTTAGGAAGCTGGGAAAGCACTCGCATTCCACAGTGCCCTTACAGCGTCCTGGGAACGTCTCATACAAAGGCAGCTGAACACCGTGTCTTTTCAGCCCTTAACTCACCAATCTGCAACATCTGCTTCTGCCGCATTTCCACCTTGCCAACTCGGCTCAGACGAAACGCCTACATCTTCCCCAGAAGCAACTGTGCTCCTTCCCAAATGAGTGAGCATCCACATGCTTAGGAGGCGATAAACTGCATGCCTTTTTCCCACCACCATTTTACACTGCTTAGAGAGCGTCGGAAAGCAGCTATGTCAGAAAGGCCCCTTTGCTCTCAGCCATGCCCTCCATTGCTCTCGAGGTGGAAGGCACAAGGCACTGGTTCTGGATCCACCCCTCAATGGGAGACAAACCACATCTTGTCCTGCTTGCAGCTCTTTAGGATGTGGAGAAAAAACTCCCTTTCCACAGTGCTCTTACAGCGTCCTGAGAACATCTCATACAAAGGAGGCTGAACGCCGTTTCTTTTCAGCACTTAACTCGCCAGTCTGGGCCATCTGCATCCTACACGTTTCCACCTGGCCACCCGGCTCAGACGAAATGCCTACATCTTCCCCTTGAGCAATGGGGATGAGGCCCATATGATTGTGGTTCCACATGCTGAGGAGGAGAGAGACAATAGGCTTTTAACTAACCACGAAGTGCAATGGTTGGGAGAGTGTCAGAAAGCACCAAAGGCAGAAAGACCCCTTTACTCTCAGCCGCGCCCTCCATTGCTGTAGAGGTGGAAGGCACAAAGCACTGCCTCCATCCTTCAATGGGAGACAATCCATAAACTGTCTTGAGTCCAGCTCTTTAGGAAGCTGAGAAAGAACTCGCTTTCCACAGCGCTGTTACAGCATACGAGGAGACTCTCCTACAGAGGCAGCTCAAATGCCATTTCTTCCCAGTGCTTAACTGGCCGCTTTAGGACTTCCGCTTCTGCCACAGTTCCACCTTGCCAACCCGGCTCAGACGAAATGCCTACATCTTCCCCTTCAGCAACGGGGGCGAAGCCCACATGATTGTGCTTCCACATGCTTAGCAGGAGCAGACAATAGGCTTTTTACAAACCGCCATTGTGCACTGGGTCAGAGAGTGTCAGAATGCACCTATGTCAGAAAGGGCCCTTTGCTCTCAGCCGTGCCCTCCATTGCTCTAGAGGTGGAAGGCACAAAGCACTGCCTCCATCCTTCAATTGGAGACAAGCCATCAACTGTCTTGCCTCCAGCTCTTTAGGAAGCTGACAAACAACTCGCTTTCCACAGTCCTGTTACAGCAGACCGGGGAACTTCTCATACAAAGGCAGCTCAAATGGCATTTCTTCCCAGCCCTTAACTCGCAGCTTTGGGACTCCTGCTTCTGCCGCAATTCCACCTTGCCAACCCGGCTCAGACGAAATGCCTACATCTTCCCCTGAAGCCACTTGGCTGAGTCCCAAATGATTGAGCGTCCACGTGCTTAGGAGGCGATAGACTGCACGCCTTTTTCCAACCACCATTGTGCACTGCTGGAGAGAGTGTCGGAAAGCAGCTATGTCAGAAAGACCCCTTTGCTCTCAGCCGTGCCCTTCATTGCTCTAGACGTGGAATGCACAATGCACTGGCTCCCCCTCTCAAGGGGCGTCAAGCCACAGACCTTCTTCCTTCCATCTCTTTAGGAAGCTGAGAAAGAGCTCGCTTTCAACGGTGCTCTTTCTGTGTCCTGGCAACATCTCATACAAAGGCAGCTGCTATGCCATTTCTTTTCAGCGCTTAACTCGCAGATTTGGAACTTCTGCTCCTGCCGCATTTCCACCTTGCCAAACCGGCTCAGACGAAATGTCTACATCTTCCCCTTCAGCAACGGGGACGAGGCCCAGATGACTGTGCTTCCGCATGCTTAGCAGGAGCAGACCATAGGCTTTTAACAAACCGCCATTGTGCACTGGGTCAGAGAGTGTCAGAATGCACCTATGTCAGAAAGGGCCCTTTGCTCTCAGCCGTGCCCTCCATTGCTCTAGACGTGGAAGGCACAAAGCACTGCCTCCATCCTTCAATTGGAGACAAGCCATCAATTGTCCTGCTTCCAGCTCTTTAGGAAGCTGGGAAAGCACTCGCATTCCACAGTGCCCTTACAGCGTCCTGGGAACGTCTCATACAAAGGCAGCTGAACACCGTGTCTTTTCAGCCCTTAACTCACCAATCTGCAACATCTGCTTCTGCCGCATTTCCACCTTGCCAACTCGGCTCAGACGAAACGCCTACATCTTCCCCAGAAGCAACTGTGCTCCTTCCCAAATGAGTGAGCATCCACATGCTTAGGAGGCGATAAACTGCATGCCTTTTTCCCACCACCATTTTACACTGCTTAGAGAGCGTCGGAAAGCAGCTATGTCAGAAAGGCCCCTTTGCTCTCAGCCATGCCCTCCATTGCTCTCGAGGTGGAAGGCACAAGGCACTGGTTCTGGATCCACCCCTCAATGGGAGACAAACCACATCTTGTCCTGCTTGCAGCTCTTTAGGATGTGGAGAAAAAACTCCCTTTCCACAGTGCTCTTACAGCGTCCTGAGAACATCTCATACAAAGGAGGCTGAACGCCGTTTCTTTTCAGCACTTAACTCGCCAGTCTGGGCCATCTGCATCCTACACGTTTCCACCTGGCCACCCGGCTCAGACGAAATGCCTACATCTTCCCCTTGAGCAATGGGGATGAGGCCCATATGATTGTGGTTCCACATGCTGAGGAGGAGAGAGACAATAGGCTTTTAACTAACCACGAAGTGCAATGGTTGGGAGAGTGTCAGAAAGCACCAAAGGCAGAAAGACCCCTTTACTCTCAGCCGCGCCCTCCATTGCTGTAGAGGTGGAAGGCACAAATCACTGCCTCCATCCTTCAATGGGAGACAATCCATAAACTGTCTTGAGTCCAGCTCTTTAGGAAGCTGAGAAAGAACTCGCTTTCCACAGCGCTGTTACAGCATACGAGGAGACTCTCCTACAGAGGCAGCTCAAATGCCATTTCTTCCCAGTGCTTAACTGGCCGCTTTAGGACTTCCGCTTCTGCCACAGTTCCACCTTGCCAACCCGGCTCAGACGAAATGCCTACATCTTCCCCTTCAGCAACGGGGGCGAAGCCCACATGATTGTGCTTCCACATGCTTAGCAGGAGCAGACAATAGGCTTTTTACAAACCGCCATTGTGCACTGGGTCAGAGAGTGTCAGAATGCACCTATGTCAGAAAGGGCCCTTTGCTCTCAGCCGTGCCCTCCATTGCTCTAGAGGTGGAAGGCACAAAGCACTGCCTCCATCCTTCAATTGGAGACAAGCCATCAACTGTCTTGCCTCCAGCTCTTTAGGAAGCTGACAAACAACTCGCTTTCCACAGTCCTGTTACAGCAGACCGGGGAACTTCTCATACAAAGGCAGCTCAAATGGCATTTCTTCCCAGCCCTTAACTCGCAGCTTTGGGACTCCTGCTTCTGCCGCAATTCCACCTTGCCAACCCGGCTCAGACGAAATGCCTACATCTTCCCCTGAAGCCACTTGGCTGAGTCCCAAATGATTGAGCGTCCACGTGCTTAGGAGGCGATAGACTGCACGCCTTTTTCCAACCACCATTGTGCACTGCTGGAGAGAGTGTCGGAAAGCAGCTATGTCAGAAAGACCCCTTTGCTCTCAGCCGTGCCCTTCATTGCTCTAGACGTGGAATGCACAATGCACTGGCTCCCCCTCTCAAGGGGCGTCAAGCCACAGACCTTCTTCCTTCCATCTCTTTAGGAAGCTGAGAAAGAGCTCGCTTTCAACGGTGCTCTTTCTGTGTCCTGGCAACATCTCATACAAAGGCAGCTGCTATGCCATTTCTTTTCAGCGCTTAACTCGCAGATTTGGAACTTCTTCTCCTGCCGCATTTCCACCTTGCCAAACCGGCTCAGACGAAATGTCTACATCTTCCCCTTCAGCAACGGGGACGAGGCCCAGATGACTGTGCTTCCGCATGCTTAGCAGGAGCAGACCATAGGCTTTTAACAAACCGCCATTGTGCACTGGGTCAGAGAGTGTCAGAATGCACCTATGTCAGAAAGGGCCCTTTGCTCTCAGCCGTGCCCTCCATTGCTCTAGACGTGGAAGGCACAAAGCACTGCCTCCATCCTTCAATTGGAGACAAGCCATCAATTGTCCTGCTTCCAGCTCTTTAGGAAGCTGGGAAAGCACTCGCATTCCACAGTGCCCTTACAGCGTCCTGGGAACGTCTCATACAAAGGCAGCTGAACACCGTGTCTTTTCAGCCCTTAACTCACCAATCTGCAACATCTGCTTCTGCCGCATTTCCACCTTGCCAACTCGGCTCAGACGAAACGCCTACATCTTCCCCAGAAGCAACTGTGCTCCTTCCCAAATGAGTGAGCATCCACATGCTTAGGAGGCGATAAACTGCATGCCTTTTTCCCACCACCATTTTACACTGCTTAGAGAGCGTCGGAAAGCAGCTATGTCAGAAAGGCCCCTTTGCTCTCAGCCATGCCCTCCATTGCTCTCGAGGTGGAAGGCACAAGGCACTGGTTCTGGATCCACCCCTCAATGGGAGACAAACCACATCTTGTCCTGCTTGCAGCTCTTTAGGATGTGGAGAAAAAACTCCCTTTCCACAGTGCTCTTACAGCGTCCTGAGAACATCTCATACAAAGGAGGCTGAACGCCGTTTCTTTTCAGCACTTAACTCGCCAGTCTGGGCCATCTGCATCCTACACGTTTCCACCTGGCCACCTGGCTCAGACGAAATGCCTACATCTTCCCCTTGAGCAATGGGGATGAGGCCCATATGATTGTGGTTCCACATGCTGAGGAGGAGAGAGACAATAGGCTTTTAACTAACCACGAAGTGCAATGGTTGGGAGAGTGTCAGAAAGCACCAAAGGCAGAAAGACCCCTTTACTCTCAGCCGCGCCCTCCATTGCTGTAGAGGTGGAAGGCACAAAGCACTGCCTCCATCCTTCAATGGGAGACAATCCATAAACTGTCTTGAGTCCAGCTCTTTAGGAAGCTGAGAAAGAACTCGCTTTCCACAGCGCTGTTACAGCATACGAGGAGACTCTCCTACAGAGGCAGCTCAAATGCCATTTCTTCCCAGTGCTTAACTGGCCGCTTTAGGACTTCCGCTTCTGCCACAGTTCCACCTTGCCAACCCGGCTCAGACGAAATGCCTACATCTTCCCCTTCAGCAACGGGGCGAAGCCCACATGATTGTGCTTCCACATGCTTAGCAGGAGCAGACAATAGGCTTTTTACAAACCGCCATTGTGCACTGGGTCAGAGAGTGTCAGAATGCACCTATGTCAGAAAGGGCCCTTTGCTCTCAGCCGTGCCCTCCATTGCTCTAGAGATGGAAAGCACTGCCTCCATCCTTCAATTGGAGACAAGCCATCAACTGTCTTGCCTCCAGCTCTTTAGGAAGCTGACAAACAACTCGCTTTCCACAGTCCTGTTACAGCAGACCGGGGAACTTCTCATACAAAGGCAGCTCAAATGGCATTTCTTCCCAGCCCTTAACTCGCAGCTTTGGGACTCCTGCTTCTGCCGCAATTCCACCTTGCCAACCCGGCTCAGACGAAATGCCTACATCTTCCCCTGAAGCCACTTGGCTGAGTCCCAAATGATTGAGCGTCCACGTGCTTAGGAGGCAATAGACTGCACGCCTTTTTCCAACCACCATTGTGCACTGCTGGAGAGAGTGTCGGAAAGCAGCTATGTCAGAAAGACCCCTTTGCTCTCAGCCGTGCCCTTCATTGCTCTAGACGTGGAATGCACAATGCACTGGCTCCCCCTCTCAAGGGGCGTCAAGCCACAGACCTTCTTCCTTCCATCTCTTTAGGAAGCTGAGAAAGAGCTCGCTTTCAGCGGTGCTCTTTCTGTGTCCTGGCAACATCTCATACAAAGGCAGCTGCTATGCCATTTCTTTTCAGCGCTTAACTCGCAGATTTGGAACTTCTGCTCCTGCCGCATTTCCACCTTGCCAAACCGGCTCAGACGAAATGTCTACATCTTCCCCTTCAGCAACGGGGACGAGGCCCAGATGACTGTGCTTCCGCATGCTTAGCAGGAGCAGACCATAGGCTTTTAACAAACCGCCATTGTGCACTGGGTCAGAGAGTGTCAGAATGCACCTATGTCAGAAAGGGCCCTTTGCTCTCAGCCGTGCCCTCCATTGCTCTAGACGTGGAAGGCACAAAGCACTGCCTCCATCCTTCAATTGGAGACAAGCCATCAATTGTCCTGCTTCCAGCTCTTTAGGAAGCTGGGAAAGCACTCGCATTCCACAGTGCCCTTACAGCGTCCTGGGAACGTGTCATACAAAGGCAGCTGAACACCGTGTCTTTTCAGCCCTTAACTCACCAATCTGCAACATCTGCTTCTGCCGCATTTCCACCTTGCCAACCCGGCTCAGACGAAACGCCTACATCTTCCCCAGAAGCAACTGTGCTCCTTCCCAAATGAGTGAGCATCCACATGCTTAGGAGGCGATAAACTGCATGCCTTTTTCCCACCACCATTTTACACTGCTTAGAGAGCGTCGGGAAGCAGCTATGTCAGAAAGGCCCCTTTGCTCTCAGCCATGCCCTCCATTGCTCTCGAGGTGGAAGGCACAAGGCACTGGTTCTGGATCCACCCCTCAATGGGAGACAAACCACATCTTGTCCTGCTTCCAGCTCTTTAGGATGTGGAGAAAAAACTCCCTTTCCACAGTGCTCTTACAGCGTCCTGAGAACATCTCATACAAAGGAGGCTGAACGCCGTTTCTTTTCAGCACTTAACTCGCCAGTCTGGGCCATCTGCATCCTACACGTTTCCACCTTGCCACCCGGCTCAGACGAAATGCCTACATCTTCACCTTGAGCAATGGGGATGAGGCCCATATGATTGTGGTTCCACATGCTGAGGAGGAGAGAGACAATAGGCTTTTAACTAACCACGAAGTGCAATGGTTGGGAGAGTGTCAGAAAGCACCAAAGGCAGAAAGACCCCTTTACTCTCAGCCGCGCCCTCCATTGCTGTAGAGGTGGAAGGCACAAAGCACTGCCTCCATCCTTCAATGGGAGACAATCCATAAACTGTCTTGAGTCCAGCTCTTTAGGAAGCTGAGAAAGAACTCGCTTTCCACAGCGCTGTTACAGCATACGAGGAGACTCTCCTACAGAGGCAGCTCAAATGCCATTTCTTCCCAGTGCTTAACTGGCCGCTTTAGGACTTCCGCTTCTGCCACAGTTCCACCTTGCCAACCCGGCTCAGACGAAATGCCTACATCTTCCCCTTCAGCAACGGGGGCGAAGCCCACATGATTGTGCTTCCACATGCTTAGCAGGAGCAGACAATAGGCTTTTTACAAACCGCCATTGTGCACTGGGTCAGAGAGTGTCAGAATGCACCTATGTCAGAAAGGGCCCTTTGCTCTCAGCCGTGCCCTCCATTGCTCTAGAGGTGGAAGGCACAAAGCACTGCCTCCATCCTTCAATTGGAGACAAGCCATCAACTGTCTTGCCTCCAGCTCTTTAGGAAGCTGACAAACAACTCGCTTTCCACAGTCCTGTTACAGCAGACCGGGGAACTTCTCATACAAAGGCAGCTCAAATGGCATTTCTTCCCAGCCCTTAACTCGCAGCTTTGGGACTCCTGCTTCTGCCGCAATTCCACCTTGCCAACCCGGCTCAGACGAAATGCCTACATCTTCCCCTGAAGCCACTTGGCTGAGTCCCAAATGATTGAGCGTCCACGTGCTTAGGAGGCAATAGACTGCACGCCTTTTTCCAACCACCATTGTGCACTGCTGGAGAGAGTGTCGGAAAGCAGCTATGTCAGAAAGACCCCTTTGCTCTCAGCCGTGCCCTTCATTGCTCTAGACGTGGAATGCACAATGCACTGGCTCCCCCTCTCAAGGGGCGTCAAGCCACAGACCTTCTTCCTTCCATCTCTTTAGGAAGCTGAGAAAGAGCTCGCTTTCAGCGGTGCTCTTTCTGTGTCCTGGCAACATCTCATACAAAGGCAGCTGCTATGCCATTTCTTTTCAGCGCTTAACTCGCAGATTTGGAACTTCTGCTCCTGCCGCATTTCCACCTTGCCAAACCGGCTCAGACGAAATGTCTACATCTTCCCCTTCAGCAACGGGGACGAGGCCCAGATGACTGTGCTTCCGCATGCTTAGCAGGAGCAGACCATAGGCTTTTAACAAACCGCCATTGTGCACTGGGTCAGAGAGTGTCAGAATGCACCTATGTCAGAAAGGGCCCTTTGCTCTCAGCCGTGCCCTCCATTGCTCTAGACGTGGAAGGCACAAAGCACTGCCTCCATCCTTCAATTGGAGACAAGCCATCAATTGTCCTGCTTCCAGCTCTTTAGGAAGCTGGGAAAGCACTCGCATTCCACAGTGCCCTTACAGCGTCCTGGGAACGTGTCATACAAAGGCAGCTGAACACCGTGTCTTTTCAGCCCTTAACTCACCAATCTGCAACATCTGCTTCTGCCGCATTTCCACCTTGCCAACCCGGCTCAGACGAAACGCCTACATCTTCCCCAGAAGCAACTGTGCTCCTTCCCAAATGAGTGAGCATCCACATGCTTAGGAGGCGATAAACTGCATGCCTTTTTCCCACCACCATTTTACACTGCTTAGAGAGCGTCGGGAAGCAGCTATGTCAGAAAGGCCCCTTTGCTCTCAGCCATGCCCTCCATTGCTCTCGAGGTGGAAGGCACAAGGCACTGGTTCTGGATCCACCCCTCAATGGGAGACAAACCACATCTTGTCCTGCTTCCAGCTCTTTAGGATGTGGAGAAAAAACTCCCTTTCCACAGTGCTCTTACAGCGTCCTGAGAACATCTCATACAAAGGAGGCTGAACGCCGTTTCTTTTCAGCACTTAACTCGCCAGTCTGGGCCATCTGCATCCTACACGTTTCCACCTTGCCACCTGGCTCAGACGAAATGCCTACATCTTCCCCTTGAGCAATGGGGATGAGGCCCATATGATTGTGGTTCCACATGCTGAGGAGGAGAGAGACAATAGGCTTTTAACTAACCACGAAGTGCAATGGTTGGGAGAGTGTCAGAAAGCACCAAAGGCAGAAAGACCCCTTTACTCTCAGCCGCGCCCTCCATTGCTGTAGAGGTGGAAGGCACAAAGCACTGCCTCCATCCTTCAATGGGAGACAATCCATAAACTGTCTTGAGTCCAGCTCTTTAGGAAGCTGAGAAAGAACTCGCTTTCCACAGCGCTGTTACAGCATACGAGGAGACTCTCCTACAGAGGCAGCTCAAATGCCATTTCTTCCCAGTGCTTAACTGGCCGCTTTAGGACTTCCGCTTCTGCCACAGTTCCACCTTGCCAACCCGGCTCAGACGAAATGCCTACATCTTCCCCTTCAGCAACGGGGGCGAAGCCCACATGATTGTGCTTCCACATGCTTAGCAGGAGCAGACAATAGGCTTTTTACAAACCGCCATTGTGCACTGGGTCAGAGAGTGTCAGAATGCACCTATGTCAGAAAGGGCCCTTTGCTCTCAGCCGTGCCCTCCATTGCTCTAGAGGTGGAAGGCACAAAGCACTGCCTCCATCCTTCAATTGGAGACAAGCCATCAACTGTCTTGCCTCCAGCTCTTTAGGAAGCTGACAAACAACTCGCTTTCCACAGTCCTGTTACAGCAGACCGGGGAACTTCTCATACAAAGGCAGCTCAAATGGCATTTCTTCCCAGCCCTTAACTCGCAGCTTTGGGACTCCTGCTTCTGCCGCAATTCCACCTTGCCAACCCGGCTCAGACGAAATGCCTACATCTTCCCCTGAAGCCACTTGGCTGAGTCCCAAATGATTGAGCGTCCACGTGCTTAGGAGGCAATAGACTGCACGCCTTTTTCCAACCACCATTGTGCACTGCTGGAGAGAGTGTCGGAAAGCAGCTATGTCAGAAAGACCCCTTTGCTCTCAGCCGTGCCCTTCATTGCTCTAGACGTGGAATGCACAATGCACTGGCTCCCCCTCTCAAGGGGCATCAAGCCACAGACCTTCTTCCTTCCATCTCTTTAGGAAGCTGAGAAAGAGCTCGCTTTCAACGGTGCTCTTTCTGTGTCCTGGCAACATCTCATACAAAGGCAGCTGCTATGCCATTTCTTTTCAGCGCTTAACTCGCAGATTTGGAACTTCTTCTCCTGCCGCATTTCCACCTTGCCAAACCGGCTCAGACGAAATGTCTACATCTTCCCCTTCAGCAACGGGGACGAGGCCCAGATGACTGTGCTTCCGCATGCTTAGCAGGAGCAGACCATAGGCTTTTAACAAACCGCCATTGTGCACTGGGTCAGAGAGTGTCAGAATGCACCTATGTCAGAAAGGGCCCTTTGCTCTCAGCCGTGCCCTCCATTGCTCTAGACGTGGAAGGCACAAAGCACTGCCTCCATCCTTCAATTGGAGACAAGCCATCAATTGTCCTGCTTCCAGCTCTTTAGGAAGCTGGGAAAGCACTCGCATTCCACAGTGCCCTTACAGCGTCCTGGGAACGTCTCATACAAAGGCAGCTGAACACCGTGTCTTTTCAGCCCTTAACTCACCAATCTGCAACATCTGCTTCTGCCGCATTTCCACCTTGCCAACTCGGCTCAGACGAAACGCCTACATCTTCCCCAGAAGCAACTGTGCTCCTTCCCAAATGAGTGAGCATCCACATGCTTAGGAGGCGATAAACTGCATGCCTTTTTCCCACCACCATTTTACACTGCTTAGAGAGCGTCGGAAAGCAGCTATGTCAGAAAGGCCCCTTTGCTCTCAGCCATGCCCTCCATTGCTCTCGAGGTGGAAGGCACAAGGCACTGGTTCTGGATCCACCCCTCAATGGGAGACAAACCACATCTTGTCCTGCTTGCAGCTCTTTAGGATGTGGAGAAAAAACTCCCTTTCCACAGTGCTCTTACAGCGTCCTGAGAACATCTCATACAAAGGAGGCTGAACGCCGTTTCTTTTCAGCACTTAACTCGCCAGTCTGGGCCATCTGCATCCTACACGTTTCCACCTTGCCACCCGGCTCAGACGAAATGCCTACATCTTCCCCTTGAGCAATGGGGATGAGGCCCATATGATTGTGGTTCCACATGCTGAGGAGGAGAGAGACAATAGGCTTTTAACTAACCACGAAGTGCAATGGTTGGGAGAGTGTCAGAAAGCACCAAAGGCAGAAAGACCCCTTTACTCTCAGCCGCGCCCTCCATTGCTGTAGAGGTGGAAGGCACAAAGCACTGCCTCCATCCTTCAATGGGAGACAATCCATAAACTGTCTTGAGTCCAGCTCTTTAGGAAGCTGAGAAAGAACTCGCTTTCCACAGCGCTGTTACAGCATACGAGGAGACTCTCCTACAGAGGCAGCTCAAATGCCATTTCTTCCCAGTGCTTAACTGGCCGCTTTAGGACTTCCGCTTCTGCCACAGTTCCACCTTGCCAACCCGGCTCAGACGAAATGCCTACATCTTCCCCTTCAGCAACGGGGGCGAAGCCCACATGATTGTGCTTCCACATGCTTAGCAGGAGCAGACAATAGGCTTTTTACAAACCGCCATTGTGCACTGGGTCAGAGAGTGTCAGAATGCACCTATGTCAGAAAGGGCCCTTTGCTCTCAGCCGTGCCCTCCATTGCTCTAGAGGTGGAAGGCACAAAGCACTGCCTCCATCCTTCAATTGGAGACAAGCCATCAACTGTCTTGCCTCCAGCTCTTTAGGAAGCTGACAAACAACTCGCTTTCCACAGTCCTGTTACAGCAGACCGGGGAACTTCTCATACAAAGGCAGCTCAAATGGCATTTCTTCCCAGCCCTTAACTCGCAGCTTTGGGACTCCTGCTTCTGCCGCAATTCCACCTTGCCAACCCGGCTCAGACGAAATGCCTACATCTTCCCCTGAAGCCACTTGGCTGAGTCCCAAATGATTGAGCGTCCACGTGCTTAGGAGGCGATAGACTGCACGCCTTTTTCCAACCACCATTGTGCACTGCTGGAGAGAGTGTCGGAAAGCAGCTATGTCAGAAAGACCCCTTTGCTCTCAGCCGTGCCCTTCATTGCTCTAGACGTGGAATGCACAATGCACTGGCTCCCCCTCTCAAGGGGCGTCAAGCCACAGACCTTCTTCCTTCCATCTCTTTAGGAAGCTGAGAAAGAGCTCGCTTTCAACGGTGCTCTTTCTGTGTCCTGGCAACATCTCATACAAAGGCAGCTGCTATGCCATTTCTTTTCAGCGCTTAACTCGCAGATTTGGAACTTCTTCTCCTGCCGCATTTCCACCTTGCCAAACCGGCTCAGACGAAATGTCTACATCTTCCCCTTCAGCAACGGGGACGAGGCCCAGATGACTGTGCTTCCGCATGCTTAGCAGGAGCAGACCATAGGCTTTTAACAAACCGCCATTGTGCACTGGGTCAGAGAGTGTCAGAATGCACCTATGTCAGAAAGGGCCCTTTGCTCTCAGCCGTGCCCTCCATTGCTCTAGACGTGGAAGGCACAAAGCACTGCCTCCATCCTTCAATTGGAGACAAGCCATCAATTGTCCTGCTTCCAGCTCTTTAGGAAGCTGGGAAAGCACTCGCATTCCACAGTGCCCTTACAGCGTCCTGGGAACGTCTCATACAAAGGCAGCTGAACACCGTGTCTTTTCAGCCCTTAACTCACCAATCTGCAACATCTGCTTCTGCCGCATTTCCACCTTGCCAACTCGGCTCAGACGAAACGCCTACATCTTCCCCAGAAGCAACTGTGCTCCTTCCCAAATGAGTGAGCATCCACATGCTTAGGAGGCGATAAACTGCATGCCTTTTTCCCACCACCATTTTACACTGCTTAGAGAGCGTCGGAAAGCAGCTATGTCAGAAAGGCCCCTTTGCTCTCAGCCATGCCCTCCATTGCTCTCGAGGTGGAAGGCACAAGGCACTGGTTCTGGATCCACCCCTCAATGGGAGACAAACCACATCTTGTCCTGCTTGCAGCTCTTTAGGATGTGGAGAAAAAACTCCCTTTCCACAGTGCTCTTACAGCGTCCTGAGAACATCTCATACAAAGGAGGCTGAACGCCGTTTCTTTTCAGCACTTAACTCGCCAGTCTGGGCCATCTGCATCCTACACGTTTCCACCTGGCCACCTGGCTCAGACGAAATGCCTACATCTTCCCCTTGAGCAATGGGGATGAGGCCCATATGATTGTGGTTCCACATGCTGAGGAGGAGAGAGACAATAGGCTTTTAACTAACCACGAAGTGCAATGGTTGGGAGAGTGTCAGAAAGCACCAAAGGCAGAAAGACCCCTTTACTCTCAGCCGCGCCCTCCATTGCTGTAGAGGTGGAAGGCACAAAGCACTGCCTCCATCCTTCAATGGGAGACAATCCATAAACTGTCTTGAGTCCAGCTCTTTAGGAAGCTGAGAAAGAACTCGCTTTCCACAGCGCTGTTACAGCATACGAGGAGACTCTCCTACAGAGGCAGCTCAAATGCCATTTCTTCCCAGTGCTTAACTGGCCGCTTTAGGACTTCCGCTTCTGCCACAGTTCCACCTTGCCAACCCGGCTCAGACGAAATGCCTACATCTTCCCCTTCAGCAACGGGGGCGAAGCCCACATGATTGTGCTTCCACATGCTTAGCAGGAGCAGACAATAGGCTTTTTACAAACCGCCATTGTGCACTGGGTCAGAGAGTGTCAGAATGCACCTATGTCAGAAAGGGCCCTTTGCTCTCAGCCGTGCCCTCCATTGCTCTAGAGGTGGAAGGCACAAAGCACTGCCTCCATCCTTCAATTGGAGACAAGCCATCAACTGTCTTGCCTCCAGCTCTTTAGGAAGCTGACAAACAACTCGCTTTCCACAGTCCTGTTACAGCAGACCGGGGAACTTCTCATACAAAGGCAGCTCAAATGGCATTTCTTCCCAGCCCTTAACTCGCAGCTTTGGGACTCCTGCTTCTGCCGCAATTCCACCTTGCCAACCCGGCTCAGACGAAATGCCTACATCTTCCCCTGAAGCCACTTGGCTGAGTCCCAAATGATTGAGCGTCCACGTGCTTAGGAGGCGATAGACTGCACGCCTTTTTCCAACCACCATTGTGCACTGCTGGAGAGAGTGTCGGAAAGCAGCTATGTCAGAAAGACCCCTTTGCTCTCAGCCGTGCCCTTCATTGCTCTAGACGTGGAATGCACAATGCACTGGCTCCCCCTCTCAAGGGGCGTCAAGCCACAGACCTTCTTCCTTCCATCTCTTTAGGAAGCTGAGAAAGAGCTCGCTTTCAACGGTGCTCTTTCTGTGTCCTGGCAACATCTCATACAAAGGCAGCTGCTATGCCATTTCTTTTCAGCGCTTAACTCGCAGATTTGGAACTTCTGCTCCTGCCGCATTTCCACCTTGCCAAACCGGCTCAGACGAAATGTCTACATCTTCCCCTTCAGCAACGGGGACGAGGCCCAGATGACTGTGCTTCCGCATGCTTAGCAGGAGCAGACCATAGGCTTTTAACAAACCGCCATTGTGCACTGGGTCAGAGAGTGTCAGAATGCACCTATGTCAGAAAGGGCCCTTTGCTCTCAGCCGTGCCCTCCATTGCTCTAGACGTGGAAGGCACAAAGCACTGCCTCCATCCTTCAATTGGAGACAAGCCATCAATTGTCCTGCTTCCAGCTCTTTAGGAAGCTGGGAAAGCACTCGCATTCCACAGTGCCCTTACAGCGTCCTGGGAACGTCTCATACAAAGGCAGCTGAACACCGTGTCTTTTCAGCCCTTAACTCACCAATCTGCAACATCTGCTTCTGCCGCATTTCCACCTTGCCAACTCGGCTCAGACGAAACGCCTACATCTTCCCCAGAAGCAACTGTGCTCCTTCCCAAATGAGTGAGCATCCACATGCTTAGGAGGCGATAAACTGCATGCCTTTTTCCCACCACCATTTTACACTGCTTAGAGAGCGTCGGAAAGCAGCTATGTCAGAAAGGCCCCTTTGCTCTCAGCCATGCCCTCCATTGCTCTCGAGGTGGAAGGCACAAGGCACTGGTTCTGGATCCACCCCTCAATGGGAGACAAACCACATCTTGTCCTGCTTGCAGCTCTTTAGGATGTGGAGAAAAAACTCCCTTTCCACAGTGCTCTTACAGCGTCCTGAGAACATCTCATACAAAGGAGGCTGAACGCCGTTTCTTTTCAGCACTTAACTCGCCAGTCTGGGCCATCTGCATCCTACACGTTTCCACCTTGCCACCCGGCTCAGACGAAATGCCTACATCTTCCCCTTGAGCAATGGGGATGAGGCCCATATGATTGTGGTTCCACATGCTGAGGAGGAGAGAGACAATAGGCTTTTAACTAACCACGAAGTGCAATGGTTGGGAGAGTGTCAGAAAGCACCAAAGGCAGAAAGACCCCTTTACTCTCAGCCGCGCCCTCCATTGCTGTAGAGGTGGAAGGCACAAAGCACTGCCTCCATCCTTCAATGGGAGACAATCCATAAACTGTCTTGAGTCCAGCTCTTTAGGAAGCTGAGAAAGAACTCGCTTTCCACAGCGCTGTTACAGCATACGAGGAGACTCTCCTACAGAGGCAGCTCAAATGCCATTTCTTCCCAGTGCTTAACTGGCCGCTTTAGGACTTCCGCTTCTGCCACAGTTCCACCTTGCCAACCCGGCTCAGACGAAATGCCTACATCTTCCCCTTCAGCAACGGGGGCGAAGCCCACATGATTGTGCTTCCACATGCTTAGCAGGAGCAGACAATAGGCGTTTTACAAACCGCCATTGTGCACTGGGTCAGAGAGTGTCAGAATGCACCTATGTCAGAAAGGGCCCTTTGCTCTCAGCCGTGCCCTCCATTGCTCTAGAGGTGGAAGGCACAAAGCACTGCCTCCATCCTTCAATTGGAGACAAGCCATCAACTGTCTTGCCTCCAGCTCTTTAGGAAGCTGACAAACAACTCGCTTTCCACAGTCCTGTTACAGCAGACCGGGGAACTTCTCATACAAAGGCAGCTCAAATGGCATTTCTTCCCAGCCCTTAACTCGCAGCTTTGGGACTCCTGCTTCTGCCGCAATTCCACCTTGCCAACCCGGCTCAGACGAAATGCCTACATCTTCCCCTGAAGCCACTTGGCTGAGTCCCAAATGATTGAGCGTCCACGTGCTTAGGAGGCGATAGACTGCACGCCTTTTTCCAACCACCATTGTGCACTGCTGGAGAGAGTGTCGGAAAGCAGCTATGTCAGAAAGACCCCTTTGCTCTCAGCCGTGCCCTTCATTGCTCTAGACGTGGAATGCACAATGCACTGGCTCCCCCTCTCAAGGGGCGTCAAGCCACAGACCTTCTTCCTTCCATCTCTTTAGGAAGCTGAGAAAGAGCTCGCTTTCAGCGGTGCTCTTTCTGTGTCCTGGCAACATCTCATACAAAGGCAGCTGCTATGCCATTTCTTTTCAGCGCTTAACTCGCAGATTTGGAACTTCTGCTCCTGCCGCATTTCCACCTTGCCAAACCGGCTCAGACGAAATGTCTACATCTTCCCCTTCAGCAACGGGGACGAGGCCCAGATGACTGTGCTTCCGCATGCTTAGCAGGAGCAGACCATAGGCTTTTAACAAACCGCCATTGTGCACTGGGTCAGAGAGTGTCAGAATGCACCTATGTCAGAAAGGGCCCTTTGCTCTCAGCCGTGCCCTCCATTGCTCTAGACGTGGAAGGCACAAAGCACTGCCTCCATCCTTCAATTGGAGACAAGCCATCAATTGTCCTGCTTCCAGCTCTTTAGGAAGCTGGGAAAGCACTCGCATTCCACAGTGCCCTTACAGCGTCCTGGGAACGTGTCATACAAAGGCAGCTGAACACCGTGTCTTTTCAGCCCTTAACTCACCAATCTGCAACATCTGCTTCTGCCGCATTTCCACCTTGCCAACCCGGCTCAGACGAAACGCCTACATCTTCCCCAGAAGCAACTGTGCTCCTTCCCAAATGAGTGAGCATCCACATGCTTAGGAGGCGATAAACTGCATGCCTTTTTCCCACCACCATTTTACACTGCTTAGAGAGCGTCGGGAAGCAGCTATGTCAGAAAGGCCCCTTTGCTCTCAGCCATGCCCTCCATTGCTCTCGAGGTGGAAGGCACAAGGCACTGGTTCTGGATCCACCCCTCAATGGGAGACAAACCACATCTTGTCCTGCTTCCAGCTCTTTAGGATGTGGAGAAAAAACTCCCTTTCCACAGTGCTCTTACAGCGTCCTGAGAACATCTCATACAAAGGAGGCTGAACGCCGTTTCTTTTCAGCACTTAACTCGCCAGTCTGGGCCATCTGCATCCTACACGTTTCCACCTTGCCACCCGGCTCAGACGAAATGCCTACATCTTCACCTTGAGCAATGGGGATGAGGCCCATATGATTGTGGTTCCACATGCTGAGGAGGAGAGAGACAATAGGCTTTTAACTAACCACGAAGTGCAATGGTTGGGAGAGTGTCAGAAAGCACCAAAGGCAGAAAGACCCCTTTACTCTCAGCCGCGCCCTCCATTGCTGTAGAGGTGGAAGGCACAAAGCACTGCCTCCATCCTTCAATGGGAGACAATCCATAAACTGTCTTGAGTCCAGCTCTTTAGGAAGCTGAGAAAGAACTCGCTTTCCACAGCGCTGTTACAGCATACGAGGAGACTCTCCTACAGAGGCAGCTCAAATGCCATTTCTTCCCAGTGCTTAACTGGCCGCTTTAGGACTTCCGCTTCTGCCACAGTTCCACCTTGCCAACCCGGCTCAGACGAAATGCCTACATCTTCCCCTTCAGCAACGGGGGCGAAGCCCACATGATTGTGCTTCCACATGCTTAGCAGGAGCAGACAATAGGCTTTTTACAAACCGCCATTGTGCACTGGGTCAGAGAGTGTCAGAATGCACCTATGTCAGAAAGGGCCCTTTGCTCTCAGCCGTGCCCTCCATTGCTCTAGAGGTGGAAGGCACAAAGCACTGCCTCCATCCTTCAATTGGAGACAAGCCATCAACTGTCTTGCCTCCAGCTCTTTAGGAAGCTGACAAACAACTCGCTTTCCACAGTCCTGTTACAGCAGACCGGGGAACTTCTCATACAAAGGCAGCTCAAATGGCATTTCTTCCCAGCCCTTAACTCGCAGCTTTGGGACTCCTGCTTCTGCCGCAATTCCACCTTGCCAACCCGGCTCAGACGAAATGCCTACATCTTCCCCTGAAGCCACTTGGCTGAGTCCCAAATGATTGAGCGTCCACGTGCTTAGGAGGCGATAGACTGCACGCCTTTTTCCAACCACCATTGTGCACTGCTGGAGAGAGTGTCGGAAAGCAGCTATGTCAGAAAGACCCCTTTGCTCTCAGCCGTGCCCTTCATTGCTCTAGACGTGGAATGCACAATGCACTGGCTCCCCCTCTCAAGGGGCGTCAAGCCACAGACCTTCTTCCTTCCATCTCTTTAGGAAGCTGAGAAAGAGCTCGCTTTCAGCGGTGCTCTTTCTGTGTCCTGGCAACATCTCATACAAAGGCAGCTGCTATGCCATTTCTTTTCAGCGCTTAACTCGCAGATTTGGAACTTCTGCTCCTGCCGCATTTCCACCTTGCCAAACCGGCTCAGACGAAATGTCTACATCTTCCCCTTCAGCAACGGGGACGAGGCCCAGATGACTGTGCTTCCGCATGCTTAGCAGGAGCAGACCATAGGCTTTTAACAAACCGCCATTGTGCACTGGGTCAGAGAGTGTCAGAATGCACCTATGTCAGAAAGGGCCCTTTGCTCTCAGCCGTGCCCTCCATTGCTCTAGACGTGGAAGGCACAAAGCACTGCCTCCATCCTTCAATTGGAGACAAGCCATCAATTGTCCTGCTTCCAGCTCTTTAGGAAGCTGGGAAAGCACTCGCATTCCACAGTGCCCTTACAGCGTCCTGGGAACGTGTCATACAAAGGCAGCTGAACACCGTGTCTTTTCAGCCCTTAACTCACCAATCTGCAACATCTGCTTCTGCCGCATTTCCACCTTGCCAACCCGGCTCAGACGAAACGCCTACATCTTCCCCAGAAGCAACTGTGCTCCTTCCCAAATGAGTGAGCATCCACATGCTTAGGAGGCGATAAACTGCATGCCTTTTTCCCACCACCATTTTACACTGCTTAGAGAGCGTCGGGAAGCAGCTATGTCAGAAAGGCCCCTTTGCTCTCAGCCATGCCCTCCATTGCTCTCGAGGTGGAAGGCACAAGGCACTGGTTCTGGATCCACCCCTCAATGGGAGACAAACCACATCTTGTCCTGCTTCCAGCTCTTTAGGATGTGGAGAAAAAACTCCCTTTCCACAGTGCTCTTACAGCGTCCTGAGAACATCTCATACAAAGGAGGCTGAACGCCGTTTCTTTTCAGCACTTAACTCGCCAGTCTGGGCCATCTGCATCCTACACGTTTCCACCTTGCCACCTGGCTCAGACGAAATGCCTACATCTTCCCCTTGAGCAATGGGGATGAGGCCCATATGATTGTGGTTCCACATGCTGAGGAGGAGAGAGACAATAGGCTTTTAACTAACCACGAAGTGCAATGGTTGGGAGAGTGTCAGAAAGCACCAAAGGCAGAAAGACCCCTTTACTCTCAGCCGCGCCCTCCATTGCTGTAGAGGTGGAAGGCACAAAGCACTGCCTCCATCCTTCAATGGGAGACAATCCATAAACTGTCTTGAGTCCAGCTCTTTAGGAAGCTGAGAAAGAACTCGCTTTCCACAGCGCTGTTACAGCATACGAGGAGACTCTCCTACAGAGGCAGCTCAAATGCCATTTCTTCCCAGTGCTTAACTGGCCGCTTTAGGACTTCCGCTTCTGCCACAGTTCCACCTTGCCAACCCGGCTCAGACGAAATGCCTACATCTTCCCCTTCAGCAACGGGGGCGAAGCCCACATGATTGTGCTTCCACATGCTTAGCAGGAGCAGACAATAGGCTTTTTACAAACCGCCATTGTGCACTGGGTCAGAGAGTGTCAGAATGCACCTATGTCAGAAAGGGCCCTTTGCTCTCAGCCGTGCCCTCCATTGCTCTAGAGGTGGAAGGCACAAAGCACTGCCTCCATCCTTCAATTGGAGACAAGCCATCAACTGTCTTGCCTCCAGCTCTTTAGGAAGCTGACAAACAACTCGCTTTCCACAGTCCTGTTACAGCAGACCGGGGAACTTCTCATACAAAGGCAGCTCAAATGGCATTTCTTCCCAGCCCTTAACTCGCAGCTTTGGGACTCCTGCTTCTGCCGCAATTCCACCTTGCCAACCCGGCTCAGACGAAATGCCTACATCTTCCCCTGAAGCCACTTGGCTGAGTCCCAAATGATTGAGCGTCCACGTGCTTAGGAGGCAATAGACTGCACGCCTTTTTCCAACCACCATTGTGCACTGCTGGAGAGAGTGTCGGAAAGCAGCTATGTCAGAAAGACCCCTTTGCTCTCAGCCGTGCCCTTCATTGCTCTAGACGTGGAATGCACAATGCACTGGCTCCCCCTCTCAAGGGGCATCAAGCCACAGACCTTCTTCCTTCCATCTCTTTAGGAAGCTGAGAAAGAGCTCGCTTTCAACGGTGCTCTTTCTGTGTCCTGGCAACATCTCATACAAAGGCAGCTGCTATGCCATTTCTTTTCAGCGCTTAACTCGCAGATTTGGAACTTCTTCTCCTGCCGCATTTCCACCTTGCCAAACCGGCTCAGACGAAATGTCTACATCTTCCCCTTCAGCAACGGGGACGAGGCCCAGATGACTGTGCTTCCGCATGCTTAGCAGGAGCAGACCATAGGCTTTTAACAAACCGCCATTGTGCACTGGGTCAGAGAGTGTCAGAATGCACCTATGTCAGAAAGGGCCCTTTGCTCTCAGCCGTGCCCTCCATTGCTCTAGACGTGGAAGGCACAAAGCACTGCCTCCATCCTTCAATTGGAGACAAGCCATCAATTGTCCTGCTTCCAGCTCTTTAGGAAGCTGGGAAAGCACTCGCATTCCACAGTGCCCTTACAGCGTCCTGGGAACGTCTCATACAAAGGCAGCTGAACACCGTGTCTTTTCAGCCCTTAACTCACCAATCTGCAACATCTGCTTCTGCCGCATTTCCACCTTGCCAACTCGGCTCAGACGAAACGCCTACATCTTCCCCAGAAGCAACTGTGCTCCTTCCCAAATGAGTGAGCATCCACATGCTTAGGAGGCGATAAACTGCATGCCTTTTTCCCACCACCATTTTACACTGCTTAGAGAGCGTCGGAAAGCAGCTATGTCAGAAAGGCCCCTTTGCTCTCAGCCATGCCCTCCATTGCTCTCGAGGTGGAAGGCACAAGGCACTGGTTCTGGATCCACCCCTCAATGGGAGACAAACCACATCTTGTCCTGCTTGCAGCTCTTTAGGATGTGGAGAAAAAACTCCCTTTCCACAGTGCTCTTACAGCGTCCTGAGAACATCTCATACAAAGGAGGCTGAACGCCGTTTCTTTTCAGCACTTAACTCGCCAGTCTGGGCCATCTGCATCCTACACGTTTCCACCTGGCCACCCGGCTCAGACGAAATGCCTACATCTTCCCCTTGAGCAATGGGGATGAGGCCCATATGATTGTGGTTCCACATGCTGAGGAGGAGAGAGACAATAGGCTTTTAACTAACCACGAAGTGCAATGGTTGGGAGAGTGTCAGAAAGCACCAAAGGCAGAAAGACCCCTTTACTCTCAGCCGCGCCCTCCATTGCTGTAGAGGTGGAAGGCACAAAGCACTGCCTCCATCCTTCAATGGGAGACAATCCATAAACTGTCTTGAGTCCAGCTCTTTAGGAAGCTGAGAAAGAACTCGCTTTCCACAGCGCTGTTACAGCATACGAGGAGACTCTCCTACAGAGGCAGCTCAAATGCCATTTCTTCCCAGTGCTTAACTGGCCGCTTTAGGACTTCCGCTTCTGCCACAGTTCCACCTTGCCAACCCGGCTCAGACGAAATGCCTACATCTTCCCCTTCAGCAACGGGGGCGAAGCCCACATGATTGTGCTTCCACATGCTTAGCAGGAGCAGACAATAGGCTTTTTACAAACCGCCATTGTGCACTGGGTCAGAGAGTGTCAGAATGCACCTATGTCAGAAAGGGCCCTTTGCTCTCAGCCGTGCCCTCCATTGCTCTAGAGGTGGAAGGCACAAAGCACTGCCTCCATCCTTCAATTGGAGACAAGCCATCAACTGTCTTGCCTCCAGCTCTTTAGGAAGCTGACAAACAACTCGCTTTCCACAGTCCTGTTACAGCAGACCGGGGAACTTCTCATACAAAGGCAGCTCAAATGGCATTTCTTCCCAGCCCTTAACTCGCAGCTTTGGGACTCCTGCTTCTGCCGCAATTCCACCTTGCCAACCCGGCTCAGACGAAATGCCTACATCTTCCCCTGAAGCCACTTGGCTGAGTCCCAAATGATTGAGCGTCCACGTGCTTAGGAGGCGATAGACTGCACGCCTTTTTCCAACCACCATTGTGCACTGCTGGAGAGAGTGTCGGAAAGCAGCTATGTCAGAAAGACCCCTTTGCTCTCAGCCGTGCCCTTCATTGCTCTAGACGTGGAATGCACAATGCACTGGCTCCCCCTCTCAAGGGGCGTCAAGCCACAGACCTTCTTCCTTCCATCTCTTTAGGAAGCTGAGAAAGAGCTCGCTTTCAACGGTGCTCTTTCTGTGTCCTGGCAACATCTCATACAAAGGCAGCTGCTATGCCATTTCTTTTCAGCGCTTAACTCGCAGATTTGGAACTTCTTCTCCTGCCGCATTTCCACCTTGCCAAACCGGCTCAGACGAAATGTCTACATCTTCCCCTTCAGCAACGGGGACGAGGCCCAGATGACTGTGCTTCCGCATGCTTAGCAGGAGCAGACCATAGGCTTTTAACAAACCGCCATTGTGCACTGGGTCAGAGAGTGTCAGAATGCACCTATGTCAGAAAGGGCCCTTTGCTCTCAGCCGTGCCCTCCATTGCTCTAGACGTGGAAGGCACAAAGCACTGCCTCCATCCTTCAATTGGAGACAAGCCATCAATTGTCCTGCTTCCAGCTCTTTAGGAAGCTGGGAAAGCACTCGCATTCCACAGTGCCCTTACAGCGTCCTGGGAACGTCTCATACAAAGGCAGCTGAACACCGTGTCTTTTCAGCCCTTAACTCACCAATCTGCAACATCTGCTTCTGCCGCATTTCCACCTTGCCAACTCGGCTCAGACGAAACGCCTACATCTTCCCCAGAAGCAACTGTGCTCCTTCCCAAATGAGTGAGCATCCACATGCTTAGGAGGCGATAAACTGCATGCCTTTTTCCCACCACCATTTTACACTGCTTAGAGAGCGTCGGAAAGCAGCTATGTCAGAAAGGCCCCTTTGCTCTCAGCCATGCCCTCCATTGCTCTCGAGGTGGAAGGCACAAGGCACTGGTTCTGGATCCACCCCTCAATGGGAGACAAACCACATCTTGTCCTGCTTGCAGCTCTTTAGGATGTGGAGAAAAAACTCCCTTTCCACAGTGCTCTTACAGCGTCCTGAGAACATCTCATACAAAGGAGGCTGAACGCCGTTTCTTTTCAGCACTTAACTCGCCAGTCTGGGCCATCTGCATCCTACACGTTTCCACCTGGCCACCCGGCTCAGACGAAATGCCTACATCTTCCCCTTGAGCAATGGGGATGAGGCCCATATGATTGTGGTTCCACATGCTGAGGAGGAGAGAGACAATAGGCTTTTAACTAACCACGAAGTGCAATGGTTGGGAGAGTGTCAGAAAGCACCAAAGGCAGAAAGACCCCTTTACTCTCAGCCGCGCCCTCCATTGCTGTAGAGGTGGAAGGCACAAAGCACTGCCTCCATCCTTCAATGGGAGACAATCCATAAACTGTCTTGAGTCCAGCTCTTTAGGAAGCTGAGAAAGAACTCGCTTTCCACAGCGCTGTTACAGCATACGAGGAGACTCTCCTACAGAGGCAGCTCAAATGCCATTTCTTCCCAGTGCTTAACTGGCCGCTTTAGGACTTCCGCTTCTGCCACAGTTCCACCTTGCCAACCCGGCTCAGACGAAATGCCTACATCTTCCCCTTCAGCAACGGGGGCGAAGCCCACATGATTGTGCTTCCACATGCTTAGCAGGAGCAGACAATAGGCTTTTTACAAACCGCCATTGTGCACTGGGTCAGAGAGTGTCAGAATGCACCTATGTCAGAAAGGGCCCTTTGCTCTCAGCCGTGCCCTCCATTGCTCTAGAGGTGGAAGGCACAAAGCACTGCCTCCATCCTTCAATTGGAGACAAGCCATCAACTGTCTTGCCTCCAGCTCTTTAGGAAGCTGACAAACAACTCGCTTTCCACAGTCCTGTTACAGCAGACCGGGGAACTTCTCATACAAAGGCAGCTCAAATGGCATTTCTTCCCAGCCCTTAACTCGCAGCTTTGGGACTCCTGCTTCTGCCGCAATTCCACCTTGCCAACCCGGCTCAGACGAAATGCCTACATCTTCCCCTGAAGCCACTTGGCTGAGTCCCAAATGATTGAGCGTCCACGTGCTTAGGAGGCGATAGACTGCACGCCTTTTTCCAACCACCATTGTGCACTGCTGGAGAGAGTGTCGGAAAGCAGCTATGTCAGAAAGACCCCTTTGCTCTCAGCCGTGCCCTTCATTGCTCTAGACGTGGAATGCACAATGCACTGGCTCCCCCTCTCAAGGGGCGTCAAGCCACAGACCTTCTTCCTTCCATCTCTTTAGGAAGCTGAGAAAGAGCTCGCTTTCAACGGTGCTCTTTCTGTGTCCTGGCAACATCTCATACAAAGGCAGCTGCTATGCCATTTCTTTTCAGCGCTTAACTCGCAGATTTGGAACTTCTGCTCCTGCCGCATTTCCACCTTGCCAAACCGGCTCAGACGAAATGTCTACATCTTCCCCTTCAGCAACGGGGACGAGGCCCAGATGACTGTGCTTCCGCATGCTTAGCAGGAGCAGACCATAGGCTTTTAACAAACCGCCATTGTGCACTGGGTCAGAGAGTGTCAGAATGCACCTATGTCAGAAAGGGCCCTTTGCTCTCAGCCGTGCCCTCCATTGCTCTAGACGTGGAAGGCACAAAGCACTGCCTCCATCCTTCAATTGGAGACAAGCCATCAATTGTCCTGCTTCCAGCTCTTTAGGAAGCTGGGAAAGCACTCGCATTCCACAGTGCCCTTACAGCGTCCTGGGAACGTCTCATACAAAGGCAGCTGAACACCGTGTCTTTTCAGCCCTTAACTCACCAATCTGCAACATCTGCTTCTGCCGCATTTCCACCTTGCCAACTCGGCTCAGACGAAACGCCTACATCTTCCCCAGAAGCAACTGTGCTCCTTCCCAAATGAGTGAGCATCCACATGCTTAGGAGGCGATAAACTGCATGCCTTTTTCCCACCACCATTTTACACTGCTTAGAGAGCGTCGGAAAGCAGCTATGTCAGAAAGGCCCCTTTGCTCTCAGCCATGCCCTCCATTGCTCTCGAGGTGGAAGGCACAAGGCACTGGTTCTGGATCCACCCCTCAATGGGAGACAAACCACATCTTGTCCTGCTTGCAGCTCTTTAGGATGTGGAGAAAAAACTCCCTTTCCACAGTGCTCTTACAGCGTCCTGAGAACATCTCATACAAAGGAGGCTGAACGCCGTTTCTTTTCAGCACTTAACTCGCCAGTCTGGGCCATCTGCATCCTACACGTTTCCACCTTGCCACCCGGCTCAGACGAAATGCCTACATCTTCCCCTTGAGCAATGGGGATGAGGCCCATATGATTGTGGTTCCACATGCTGAGGAGGAGAGAGACAATAGGCTTTTAACTAACCACGAAGTGCAATGGTTGGGAGAGTGTCAGAAAGCACCAAAGGCAGAAAGACCCCTTTACTCTCAGCCGCGCCCTCCATTGCTGTAGAGGTGGAAGGCACAAAGCACTGCCTCCATCCTTCAATGGGAGACAATCCATAAACTGTCTTGAGTCCAGCTCTTTAGGAAGCTGAGAAAGAACTCGCTTTCCACAGCGCTGTTACAGCATACGAGGAGACTCTCCTACAGAGGCAGCTCAAATGCCATTTCTTCCCAGTGCTTAACTGGCCGCTTTAGGACTTCCGCTTCTGCCACAGTTCCACCTTGCCAACCCGGCTCAGACGAAATGCCTACATCTTCCCCTTCGGCAACGGGGGCGAAGCCCACATGATTGTGCTTCCACATGCTTAGCAGGAGCAGACAATAGGCGTTTTACAAACCGCCATTGTGCACTGGGTCAGAGAGTGTCAGAATGCACCTATGTCAGAAAGGGCCCTTTGCTCTCAGCCGTGCCCTCCATTGCTCTAGAGGTGGAAGGCACAAAGCACTGCCTCCATCCTTCAATTGGAGACAAGCCATCAACTGTCTTGCCTCCAGCTCTTTAGGAAGCTGACAAACAACTCGCTTTCCACAGTCCTGTTACAGCAGACCGGGGAACTTCTCATACAAAGGCAGCTCAAATGGCATTTCTTCCCAGCCCTTAACTCGCAGCTTTGGGACTCCTGCTTCTGCCGCAATTCCACCTTGCCAACCCGGCTCAGACGAAATGCCTACATCTTCCCCTGAAGCCACTTGGCTGAGTCCCAAATGATTGAGCGTCCACGTGCTTAGGAGGCGATAGACTGCACGCCTTTTTCCAACCACCATTGTGCACTGCTGGAGAGAGTGTCGGAAAGCAGCTATGTCAGAAAGACCCCTTTGCTCTCAGCCGTGCCCTTCATTGCTCTAGACGTGGAATGCACAATGCACTGGCTCCCCCTCTCAAGGGGCGTCAAGCCACAGACCTTCTTCCTTCCATCTCTTTAGGAAGCTGAGAAAGAGCTCGCTTTCAACGGTGCTCTTTCTGTGTCCTGGCAACATCTCATACAAAGGCAGCTGCTATGCCATTTCTTTTCAGCGCTTAACTCGCAGATTTGGAACTTCTGCTCCTGCCGCATTTCCACCTTGCCAAACCGGCTCAGACGAAATGTCTACATCTTCCCCTTCAGCAACGGGGACGAGGCCCAGATGACTGTGCTTCCGCATGCTTAGCAGGAGCAGACCATAGGCTTTTAACAAACCGCCATTGTGCACTGGGTCAGAGAGTGTCAGAATGCACCTATGTCAGAAAGGGCCCTTTGCTCTCAGCCGTGCCCTCCATTGCTCTAGACGTGGAAGGCACAAAGCACTGCCTCCATCCTTCAATTGGAGACAAGCCATCAATTGTCCTGCTTCCAGCTCTTTAGGAAGCTGGGAAAGCACTCGCATTCCACAGTGCCCTTACAGCGTCCTGGGAACGTCTCATACAAAGGCAGCTGAACACCGTGTCTTTTCAGCCCTTAACTCACCAATCTGCAACATCTGCTTCTGCCGCATTTCCACCTTGCCAACTCGGCTCAGACGAAACGCCTACATCTTCCCCAGAAGCAACTGTGCTCCTTCCCAAATGAGTGAGCATCCACATGCTTAGGAGGCGATAAACTGCATGCCTTTTTCCCACCACCATTTTACACTGCTTAGAGAGCGTCGGAAAGCAGCTATGTCAGAAAGGCCCCTTTGCTCTCAGCCATGCCCTCCATTGCTCTCGAGGTGGAAGGCACAAGGCACTGGTTCTGGATCCACCCCTCAATGGGAGACAAACCACATCTTGTCCTGCTTGCAGCTCTTTAGGATGTGGAGAAAAAACTCCCTTTCCACAGTGCTCTTACAGCGTCCTGAGAACATCTCATACAAAGGAGGCTGAACGCCGTTTCTTTTCAGCACTTAACTCGCCAGTCTGGGCCATCTGCATCCTACACGTTTCCACCTTGCCACCCGGCTCAGACGAAATGCCTACATCTTCCCCTTGAGCAATGGGGATGAGGCCCATATGATTGTGGTTCCACATGCTGAGGAGGAGAGAGACAATAGGCTTTTAACTAACCACGAAGTGCAATGGTTGGGAGAGTGTCAGAAAGCACCAAAGGCAGAAAGACCCCTTTACTCTCAGCCGCGCCCTCCATTGCTGTAGAGGTGGAAGGCACAAAGCACTGCCTCCATCCTTCAATGGGAGACAATCCATAAACTGTCTTGAGTCCAGCTCTTTAGGAAGCTGAGAAAGAACTCGCTTTCCACAGCGCTGTTACAGCATACGAGGAGACTCTCCTACAGAGGCAGCTCAAATGCCATTTCTTCCCAGTGCTTAACTGGCCGCTTTAGGACTTCCGCTTCTGCCACAGTTCCACCTTGCCAACCCGGCTCAGACGAAATGCCTACATCTTCCCCTTCGGCAACGGGGGCGAAGCCCACATGATTGTGCTTCCACATGCTTAGCAGGAGCAGACAATAGGCGTTTTACAAACCGCCATTGTGCACTGGGTCAGAGAGTGTCAGAATGCACCTATGTCAGAAAGGGCCCTTTGCTCTCAGCCGTGCCCTCCATTGCTCTAGAGGTGGAAGGCACAAAGCACTGCCTCCATCCTTCAATTGGAGACAAGCCATCAACTGTCTTGCCTCCAGCTCTTTAGGAAGCTGACAAACAACTCGCTTTCCACAGTCCTGTTACAGCAGACCGGGGAACTTCTCATACAAAGGCAGCTCAAATGGCATTTCTTCCCAGCCCTTAACTCGCAGCTTTGGGACTCCTGCTTCTGCCGCAATTCCACCTTGCCAACCCGGCTCAGACGAAATGCCTACATCTTCCCCTGAAGCCACTTGGCTGAGTCCCAAATGATTGAGCGTCCACGTGCTTAGGAGGCGATAGACTGCACGCCTTTTTCCAACCACCATTGTGCACTGCTGGAGAGAGTGTCGGAAAGCAGCTATGTCAGAAAGACCCCTTTGCTCTCAGCCGTGCCCTTCATTGCTCTAGACGTGGAATGCACAATGCACTGGCTCCCCCTCTCAAGGGGCGTCAAGCCACAGACCTTCTTCCTTCCATCTCTTTAGGAAGCTGAGAAAGAGCTCGCTTTCAACGGTGCTCTTTCTGTGTCCTGGCAACATCTCATACAAAGGCAGCTGCTATGCCATTTCTTTTCAGCGCTTAACTCGCAGATTTGGAACTTCTGCTCCTGCCGCATTTCCACCTTGCCAAACCGGCTCAGACGAAATGTCTACATCTTCCCCTTCAGCAACGGGGACGAGGCCCAGATGACTGTGCTTCCGCATGCTTAGCAGGAGCAGACCATAGGCTTTTAACAAACCGCCATTGTGCACTGGGTCAGAGAGTGTCAGAATGCACCTATGTCAGAAAGGGCCCTTTGCTCTCAGCCGTGCCCTCCATTGCTCTAGACGTGGAAGGCACAAAGCACTGCCTCCATCCTTCAATTGGAGACAAGCCATCAATTGTCCTGCTTCCAGCTCTTTAGGAAGCTGGGAAAGCACTCGCATTCCACAGTGCCCTTACAGCGTCCTGGGAACGTGTCATACAAAGGCAGCTGAACACCGTGTCTTTTCAGCCCTTAACTCACCAATCTGCAACATCTGCTTCTGCCGCATTTCCACCTTGCCAACCCGGCTCAGACGAAACGCCTACATCTTCCCCAGAAGCAACTGTGCTCCTTCCCAAATGAGTGAGCATCCACATGCTTAGGAGGCGATAAACTGCATGCCTTTTTCCCACCACCATTTTACACTGCTTAGAGAGCGTCGGGAAGCAGCTATGTCAGAAAGGCCCCTTTGCTCTCAGCCATGCCCTCCATTGCTCTCGAGGTGGAAGGCACAAGGCACTGGTTCTGGATCCACCCCTCAATGGGAGACAAACCACATCTTGTCCTGCTTGCAGCTCTTTAGGATGTGGAGAAAAAACTCCCTTTCCACAGTGCTCTTACAGCGTCCTGAGAACATCTCATACAAAGGAGGCTGAACGCCGTTTCTTTTCAGCACTTAACTCGCCAGTCTGGGCCATCTGCATCCTACACGTTTCCACCTTGCCACCCGGCTCAGACGAAATGCCTACATCTTCCCCTTGAGCAATGGGGATGAGGCCCATATGATTGTGGTTCCACATGCTGAGGAGGAGAGAGACAATAGGCTTTTAACTAACCACGAAGTGCAATGGTTGGGAGAGTGTCAGAAAGCACCAAAGGCAGAAAGACCCCTTTACTCTCAGCCTCGCCCTCCATTGCTGTAGAGGTGGAAGGCACAAAGCACTGCCTCCATCCTTCAATGGGAGACAATCCATAAACTGTCTTGAGTCCAGCTCTTTAGGAAGCTGAGAAAGAACTCGCTTTCCACAGCGCTGTTACAGCATACGAGGAGACTCTCCTACAGAGGCAGCTCAAATGCCATTTCTTCCCAGTGCTTAACTGGCCGCTTTAGGACTTCCGCTTCTGCCACAGTTCCACCTTGCCAACCCGGCTCAGACGAAATGCCTACATCTTCCCCTTCAGCAACGGGGGCGAAGCCCACATGATTGTGCTTCCACATGCTTAGCAGGAGCAGACAATAGGCTTTTTACAAACCGCCATTGTGCACTGGGTCAGAGAGTGTCAGAATGCACCTATGTCAGAAAGGGCCCTTTGCTCTCAGCCGTGCCCTCCATTGCTCTAGAGGTGGAAGGCACAAAGCACTGCCTCCATCCTTCAATTGGAGACAAGCCATCAACTGTCTTGCCTCCAGCTCTTTAGGAAGCTGACAAACAACTCGCTTTCCACAGTCCTGTTACAGCAGACCGGGGAACTTCTCATACAAAGGCAGCTCAAATGGCATTTCTTCCCAGCCCTTAACTCGCAGCTTTGGGACTCCTGCTTCTGCCGCAATTCCACCTTGCCAACCCGGCTCAGACGAAATGCCTACATCTTCCCCTGAAGCCACTTGGCTGAGTCCCAAATGATTGAGCGTCCACGTGCTTAGGAGGCAATAGACTGCACGCCTTTTTCCAACCACCATTGTGCACTGCTGGAGAGAGTGTCGGAAAGCAGCTATGTCAGAAAGACCCCTTTGCTCTCAGCCGTGCCCTTCATTGCTCTAGACGTGGAATGCACAATGCACTGGCTCCCCCTCTCAAGGGGCGTCAAGCCACAGACCTTCTTCCTTCCATCTCTTTAGGAAGCTGAGAAAGAGCTCGCTTTCAGCGGTGCTCTTTCTGTGTCCTGGCAACATCTCATACAAAGGCAGCTGCTATGCCATTTCTTTTCAGCGCTTAACTCGCAGATTTGGAACTTCTGCTCCTGCCGCATTTCCACCTTGCCAAACCGGCTCAGACGAAATGTCTACATCTTCCCCTTCAGCAACGGGGACGAGGCCCAGATGACTGTGCTTCCGCATGCTTAGCAGGAGCAGACCATAGGCTTTTAACAAACCGCCATTGTGCACTGGGTCAGAGAGTGTCAGAATGCACCTATGTCAGAAAGGGCCCTTTGCTCTCAGCCGTGCCCTCCATTGCTCTAGACGTGGAAGGCACAAAGCACTGCCTCCATCCTTCAATTGGAGACAAGCCATCAATTGTCCTGCTTCCAGCTCTTTAGGAAGCTGGGAAAGCACTCGCATTCCACAGTGCCCTTACAGCGTCCTGGGAACGTGTCATACAAAGGCAGCTGAACACCGTGTCTTTTCAGCCCTTAACTCACCAATCTGCAACATCTGCTTCTGCCGCATTTCCACCTTGCCAACCCGGCTCAGACGAAACGCCTACATCTTCCCCAGAAGCAACTGTGCTCCTTCCCAAATGAGTGAGCATCCACATGCTTAGGAGGCGATAAACTGCATGCCTTTTTCCCACCACCATTTTACACTGCTTAGAGAGCGTCGGGAAGCAGCTATGTCAGAAAGGCCCCTTTGCTCTCAGCCATGCCCTCCATTGCTCTCGAGGTGGAAGGCACAAGGCACTGGTTCTGGATCCACCCCTCAATGGGAGACAAACCACATCTTGTCCTGCTTGCAGCTCTTTAGGATGTGGAGAAAAAACTCCCTTTCCACAGTGCTCTTACAGCGTCCTGAGAACATCTCATACAAAGGAGGCTGAACGCCGTTTCTTTTCAGCACTTAACTCGCCAGTCTGGGCCATCTGCATCCTACACGTTTCCACCTTGCCACCCGGCTCAGACGAAATGCCTACATCTTCCCCTTGAGCAATGGGGATGAGGCCCATATGATTGTGGTTCCACATGCTGAGGAGGAGAGAGACAATAGGCTTTTAACTAACCACGAAGTGCAATGGTTGGGAGAGTGTCAGAAAGCACCAAAGGCAGAAAGACCCCTTTACTCTCAGCCGCGCCCTCCATTGCTGCAGAGGTGGAAGGCACAAAGCACTGCCTCCATCCTTCAATGGGAGACAATCCATAAACTGTCTTGAGTCCAGCTCTTTAGGAAGCTGAGAAAGAACTCGCTTTCCACAGCGCTGTTACAGCATACGAGGAGACTCTCCTACAGAGGCAGCTCAAATGCCATTTCTTCCCAGTGCTTAACTGGCCGCTTTAGGACTTCCGCTTCTGCCACAGTTCCACCTTGCCAACCCGGCTCAGACGAAATGCCTACATCTTCCCCTTCAGCAACGGGGGCGAAGCCCACATGATTGTGCTTCCACATGCTTAGCAGGAGCAGACAATAGGCTTTTTACAAACCGCCATTGTGCACTGGGTCAGAGAGTGTCAGAATGCACCTATGTCAGAAAGGGCCCTTTGCTCTCAGCCGTGCCCTCCATTGCTCTAGAGGTGGAAGGCACAAAGCACTGCCTCCATCCTTCAATTGGAGACAAGCCATCAACTGTCTTGCCTCCAGCTCTTTAGGAAGCTGACAAACAACTCGCTTTCCACAGTCCTGTTACAGCAGACCGGGGAACTTCTCATACAAAGGCAGCTCAAATGGCATTTCTTCCCAGCCCTTAACTCGCAGCTTTGGGACTCCTGCTTCTGCCGCAATTCCACCTTGCCAACCCGGCTCAGACGAAATGCCTACATCTTCCCCTGAAGCCACTTGGCTGAGTCCCAAATGATTGAGCGTCCACGTGCTTAGGAGGCAATAGACTGCACGCCTTTTTCCAACCACCATTGTGCACTGCTGGAGAGAGTGTCGGAAAGCAGCTATGTCAGAAAGACCCCTTTGCTCTCAGCCGTGCCCTTCATTGCTCTAGACGTGGAATGCACAATGCACTGGCTCCCCCTCTCAAGGGGCGTCAAGCCACAGACCTTCTTCCTTCCATCTCTTTAGGAAGCTGAGAAAGAGCTCGCTTTCAGCGGTGCTCTTTCTGTGTCCTGGCAACATCTCATACAAAGGCAGCTGCTATGCCATTTCTTTTCAGCGCTTAACTCGCAGATTTGGAACTTCTGCTCCTGCCGCATTTCCACCTTGCCAAACCGGCTCAGACGAAATGTCTACATCTTCCCCTTCAGCAACGGGGACGAGGCCCAGATGACTGTGCTTCCGCATGCTTAGCAGGAGCAGACCATAGGCTTTTAACAAACCGCCATTGTGCACTGGGTCAGAGAGTGTCAGAATGCACCTATGTCAGAAAGGGCCCTTTGCTCTCAGCCGTGCCCTCCATTGCTCTAGACGTGGAAGGCACAAAGCACTGCCTCCATCCTTCAATTGGAGACAAGCCATCAATTGTCCTGCTTCCAGCTCTTTAGGAAGCTGGGAAAGCACTCGCATTCCACAGTGCCCTTACAGCGTCCTGGGAACGTGTCATACAAAGGCAGCTGAACACCGTGTCTTTTCAGCCCTTAACTCACCAATCTGCAACATCTGCTTCTGCCGCATTTCCACCTTGCCAACCCGGCTCAGACGAAACGCCTACATCTTCCCCAGAAGCAACTGTGCTCCTTCCCAAATGAGTGAGCATCCACATGCTTAGGAGGCGATAAACTGCATGCCTTTTTCCCACCACCATTTTACACTGCTTAGAGAGCGTCGGGAAGCAGCTATGTCAGAAAGGCCCCTTTGCTCTCAGCCATGCCCTCCATTGCTCTCGAGGTGGAAGGCACAAGGCACTGGTTCTGGATCCACCCCTCAATGGGAGACAAACCACATCTTGTCCTGCTTGCAGCTCTTTAGGATGTGGAGAAAAAACTCCCTTTCCACAGTGCTCTTACAGCGTCCTGAGAACATCTCATACAAAGGAGGCTGAACGCCGTTTCTTTTCAGCACTTAACTCGCCAGTCTGGGCCATCTGCATCCTACACGTTTCCACCTTGCCACCCGGCTCAGACGAAATGCCTACATCTTCCCCTTGAGCAATGGGGATGAGGCCCATATGATTGTGGTTCCACATGCTGAGGAGGAGAGAGACAATAGGCTTTTAACTAACCACGAAGTGCAATGGTTGGGAGAGTGTCAGAAAGCACCAAAGGCAGAAAGACCCCTTTACTCTCAGCCGCGCCCTCCATTGCTGCAGAGGTGGAAGGCACAAAGCACTGCCTCCATCCTTCAATGGGAGACAATCCATAAACTGTCTTGAGTCCAGCTCTTTAGGAAGCTGAGAAAGAACTCGCTTTCCACAGCGCTGTTACAGCATACGAGGAGACTCTCCTACAGAGGCAGCTCAAATGCCATTTCTTCCCAGTGCTTAACTGGCCGCTTTAGGACTTCCGCTTCTGCCACAGTTCCACCTTGCCAACCCGGCTCAGACGAAATGCCTACATCTTCCCCTTCAGCAACGGGGGCGAAGCCCACATGATTGTGCTTCCACATGCTTAGCAGGAGCAGACAATAGGCTTTTTACAAACCGCCATTGTGCACTGGGTCAGAGAGTGTCAGAATGCACCTATGTCAGAAAGGGCCCTTTGCTCTCAGCCGTGCCCTCCATTGCTCTAGAGGTGGAAGGCACAAAGCACTGCCTCCATCCTTCAATTGGAGACAAGCCATCAACTGTCTTGCCTCCAGCTCTTTAGGAAGCTGACAAACAACTCGCTTTCCACAGTCCTGTTACAGCAGACCGGGGAACTTCTCATACAAAGGCAGCTCAAATGGCATTTCTTCCCAGCCCTTAACTCGCAGCTTTGGGACTCCTGCTTCTGCCGCAATTCCACCTTGCCAACCCGGCTCAGACGAAATGCCTACATCTTCCCCTGAAGCCACTGGGCTGAGTCCCAAATGATTGAGCGTCCACGTGCTTAGGAGGCAATAGACTGCACGCCTTTTTCCAACCACCATTGTGCACTGCTGGAGAGAGTGTCGGAAAGCAGCTATGTCAGAAAGACCCCTTTGCTCTCAGCCGTGCCCTTCATTGCTCTAGACGTGGAATGCACAATGCACTGGCTCCCCCTCTCAAGGGGCGTCAAGCCACAGACCTTCTTCCTTCCATCTCTTTAGGAAGCTGAGAAAGAGCTCGCTTTCAACGGTGCTCTTTCTGTGTCCTGGCAACATCTCATACAAAGGCAGCTGCTATGCCATTTCTTTTCAGCGCTTAACTCGCAGATTTGGAACTTCTGCTCCTGCCGCATTTCCACCTTGCCAAACCGGCTCAGACGAAATGTCTACATCTTCCCCTTCAGCAACGGGGACGAGGCCCAGATGACTGTGCTTCCGCATGCTTAGCAGGAGCAGACCATAGGCTTTTAACAAACCGCCATTGTGCACTGGGTCAGAGAGTGTCAGAATGCACCTATGTCAGAAAGGGCCCTTTGCTCTCAGCCGTGCCCTCCATTGCTCTAGACGTGGAAGACACAAAGCACTGCCTCCATCCTTCAATTGGAGACAAGCCATCAATTGTCCTGCTTCCAGCTCTTTAGGAAGCTGGGAAAGCACTCGCATTCCACAGTGCCCTTACAGCGTCCTGGGAACGTGTCATACAAAGGCAGCTGAACACCGTGTCTTTTCAGCCCTTAACTCACCAATCTGCAACATCTGCTTCTGCCGCATTTCCACCTTGCCAACCCGGCTCAGACGAAACGCCTACATCTTCCCCAGAAGCAACTGTGCTCCTTCCCAAATGAGTGAGCATCCACATGCTTAGGAGGCGATAAACTGCATGCCTTTTTCCCACCACCATTTTACACTGCTTAGAGAGCGTCGGGAAGCAGCTATGTCAGAAAGGCCCCTTTGCTCTCAGCCATGCCCTCCATTGCTCTCGAGGTGGAAGGCACAAGGCACTGGTTCTGGATCCACCCCTCAATGGGAGACAAACCACATCTTGTCCTGCTTGCAGCTCTTTAGGATGTGGAGAAAAAACTCCCTTTCCACAGTGCTCTTACAGCGTCCTGAGAACATCTCATACAAAGGAGGCTGAACGCCGTTTCTTTTCAGCACTTAACTCGCCAGTCTGGGCCATCTGCATCCTACACGTTTCCACCTTGCCACCTGGCTCAGACGAAATGCCTACATCTTCCCCTTGAGCAATGGGGATGAGGCCCATATGATTGTGGTTCCACATGCTGAGGAGGAGAGAGACAATAGGCTTTTAACTAACCACGAAGTGCAATGGTTGGGAGAGTGTCAGAAAGCACCAAAGGCAGAAAGACCCCTTTACTCTCAGCCGCGCCCTCCATTGCTGTAGAGGTGGAAGGCACAAAGCACTGCCTCCATCCTTCAATGGGAGACAATCCATAAACTGTCTTGAGTCCAGCTCTTTAGGAAGCTGAGAAAGAACTCGCTTTCCACAGCGCTGTTACAGCATACGAGGAGACTCTCCTACAGAGGCAGCTCAAATGCCATTTCTTCCCAGTGCTTAACTGGCCGCTTTAGGACTTCCGCTTCTGCCACAGTTCCACCTTGCCAACCCGGCTCAGACGAAATGCCTACATCTTCCCCTTCAGCAACGGGGGCGAAGCCCACATGATTGTGCTTCCACATGCTTAGCAGGAGCAGACAATAGGCGTTTTACAAACCGCCATTGTGCACTGGGTCAGAGAGTGTCAGAATGCACCTATGTCAGAAAGGGCCCTTTGCTCTCAGCCGTGCCCTCCATTGCTCTAGAGGTGGAAGGCACAAAGCACTGCCTCCATCCTTCAATTGGAGACAAGCCATCAACTGTCTTGCCTCCAGCTCTTTAGGAAGCTGACAAACAACTCGCTTTCCACAGTCCTGTTACAGCAGACCGGGGAACTTCTCATACAAAGGCAGCTCAAATGGCATTTCTTCCCAGCCCTTAACTCGCAGCTTTGGGACTCCTGCTTCTGCCGCAATTCCACCTTGCCAACCCGGCTCAGACGAAATGCCTACATCTTCCCCTGAAGCCACTTGGCTGAGTCCCAAATGATTGAGCGTCCACGTGCTTAGGAGGCGATAGACTGCACGCCTTTTTCCAACCACCATTGTGCACTGCTGGAGAGAGTGTCGGAAAGCAGCTATGTCAGAAAGACCCCTTTGCTCTCAGCCGTGCCCTTCATTGCTCTAGACGTGGAATGCACAATGCACTGGCTCCCCCTCTCAAGGGGCGTCAAGCCACAGACCTTCTTCCTTCCATCTCTTTAGGAAGCTGAGAAAGAGCTCGCTTTCAGCGGTGCTCTTTCTGTGTCCTGGCAACATCTCATACAAAGGCAGCTGCTATGCCATTTCTTTTCAGCGCTTAACTCGCAGATTTGGAACTTCTGCTCCTGCCGCATTTCCACCTTGCCAAACCGGCTCAGACGAAATGTCTACATCTTCCCCTTCAGCAACGGGGACGAGGCCCAGATGACTGTGCTTCCGCATGCTTAGCAGGAGCAGACCATAGGCTTTTAACAAACCGCCATTGTGCACTGGGTCAGAGAGTGTCAGAATGCACCTATGTCAGAAAGGGCCCTTTGCTCTCAGCCGTGCCCTCCATTGCTCTAGACGTGGAAGGCACAAAGCACTGCCTCCATCCTTCAATTGGAGACAAGCCATCAATTGTCCTGCTTCCAGCTCTTTAGGAAGCTGGGAAAGCACTCGCATTCCACAGTGCCCTTACAGCGTCCTGGGAACGTCTCATACAAAGGCAGCTGAACACCGTGTCTTTTCAGCCCTTAACTCACCAATCTGCAACATCTGCTTCTGCCGCATTCCCACCTTGCCAACCCGGCTCAGACGAAACGCCTACATCTTCCCCAGAAGCAACTGTGCTCCTTCCCAAATGAGTGAGCATCCACATGCTTAGGAGGCGATAAACTGCATGCCTTTTTCCCACCACCATTTTACACTGCTTAGAGAGCGTCGGGAAGCAGCTATGTCAGAAAGGCCCCTTTGCTCTCAGCCATGCCCTCCATTGCTCTCGAGGTGGAAGGCACAAGGCACTGGTTCTGGATCCACCCCTCAATGGGAGACAAACCACATCTTGTCCTGCTTGCAGCTCTTTAGGATGTGGAGAAAAAACTCCCTTTCCACAGTGCTCTTACAGCGTCCTGAGAACATCTCATACAAAGGAGGCTGAACGCCGTTTCTTTTCAGCACTTAACTCGCCAGTCTGGGCCATCTGCATCCTACACGTTTCCACCTTGCCACCCGGCTCAGACGAAATGCCTACATCTTCCCCTTGAGCAATGGGGATGAGGCCCATATGATTGTGGTTCCACATGCTGAGGAGGAGAGAGACAATAGGCTTTTAACTAACCACGAAGTGCAATGGTTGGGAGAGTGTCAGAAAGCACCAAAGGCAGAAAGACCCCTTTACTCTCAGCCGCGCCCTCCATTGCTGCAGAGGTGGAAGGCACAAAGCACTGCCTCCATCCTTCAATGGGAGACAATCCATAAACTGTCTTGAGTCCAGCTCTTTAGGAAGCTGAGAAAGAACTCGCTTTCCACAGCGCTGTTACAGCATACGAGGAGACTCTCCTACAGAGGCAGCTCAAATGCCATTTCTTCCCAGTGCTTAACTGGCCGCTTTAGGACTTCCGCTTCTGCCACAGTTCCACCTTGCCAACCCGGCTCAGACGAAATGCCTACATCTTCCCCTTCAGCAACGGGGGCGAAGCCCACATGATTGTGCTTCCACATGCTTAGCAGGAGCAGACAATAGGCTTTTTACAAACCGCCATTGTGCACTGGGTCAGAGAGTGTCAGAATGCACCTATGTCAGAAAGGGCCCTTTGCTCTCAGCCGTGCCCTCCATTGCTCTAGAGGTGGAAGGCACAAAGCACTGCCTCCATCCTTCAATTGGAGACAAGCCATCAACTGTCTTGCCTCCAGCTCTTTAGGAAGCTGACAAACAACTCGCTTTCCACAGTCCTGTTACAGCAGACCGGGGAACTTCTCATACAAAGGCAGCTCAAATGGCA